>NW_003307545.1:5027826-5028582 GCF_000143455.1 Volvox carteri f. nagariensis | reverse complement strand
CGGAGAGACGCAGCGAGCTTATCCAGTCTGCCCGTAAGCAGAAGGCGAAAGGTGCCGAAGCCACCCAGGGGACCCAGGCCTCGGGGAGGGAGCTGGGGACTGCTGCTGCGGAGGGGGACGACACGATTATGGAGGCGGAATCAATGGGCTCCCCATCCCAGAGCCTAATCTTACACCTCCCCACCGGCTCCCAACCTGGTTGTAAAGACCAGCCCACTGCCACCCCCAGCCAACTCTGTTGATGGAAGCGACGACCACAATCAAGCGCCAACAGGGCGCAATGCAGGGACGGCCACTTCGTATTGCAACACAGAACATGCAGGGTCTGCTGGCCAAACACAAGGACAAGATTCATGCAGCGGCCAAACAGTGGATAGAGATGGGGCTGGATGTGATCTGCCTGCAGGAAACCCACCACACCAATGCCCACCACCAATCCCTGTTTGAACGCGAGCTAAGCATGGCAGCTGCAACAGCCCACAGCCGGGGCTGGCGAGTAGTGGCCAGCTCGTGGTCTAACTCCATCCACACGGGGGGCGTCCTTACCCTCGTCCGACAAGGCCTAACAGCTACCGTGGAGACCAAGCCTAATAAGCCGAGTGTACAGGGTCGGCTGACGAGCTGCCTGCTTCGCTGGGGAGGACACTGCATTGAGGTCTGCAACATCTATGTCCCCACCGGCACTACTCATAGAGCAGCAGCCCTCAGGCAAGAACTGATCAGCAACATCCTGGCAGCAACGGCCACGCAGGCAGA
>NW_003307545.1:5018106-5027776 GCF_000143455.1 Volvox carteri f. nagariensis | reverse complement strand
GCCCCTCCCCCCCCCAGATCCC
This sequence comes from Volvox carteri f. nagariensis, assembly GCF_000143455.1. Classification (NCBI taxonomy): domain Eukaryota; kingdom Viridiplantae; phylum Chlorophyta; class Chlorophyceae; order Chlamydomonadales; family Volvocaceae; genus Volvox; species Volvox carteri. The sequence goes on along the minus strand of NW_003307545.1, from coordinate 5,027,754 downwards.
GAGTGACGGCGCCCCTGGGTCCCACGACCCTGCCAAGGAGGCAGGGCAGTGCGCACAGCAGCTAGAGAGGTCCATGCAGTGGACACTGTTCAAACAGAAACTGGTGGCGGACGTGTTGCAGCAGAAGGAGGAGCGGAGGAGGGTCGCGCTCAAGTGCCGGTGAGCGGAACGGAGATAAGGAGTGTGAGGGGGAAGTGGACTGGCCTCACGGAGGCGGTGGGTAGAATCAGGGGTGTGTATGTATGTATGTATGTATGTATGTATGTATGTATGTATGGATGTGTGGGGGGGAGAGGAGGTGGAGATGAGGTTGGCAGGTGTGGCAGTGCGTGCTGCTGGGTGGACCCCTTAGCAGGAGCCGCAGCTGGTGGTGGTGGTGGTGGTGATAGCGCTGGTTGTCAAGGGGAGGTTGGCGGCCACGTCATAAAACAAATGGCGGCCTCGAGACGGGCCTGGATTGAACGTACCACGTTGGCCGCACCACACGTTGCGTTGCCTATGTAGGCTATTCAAAAGCTGCGTTGAGTTGAGTTGAGTTGAGTTGAATTGCGTGAAAAAATGGTGATGTTGCGGATGATGTGATGTGAGGAGAGCGGCAAAGGACGGCGGTGAGGTGGAATGGTGGGGGCGGGAAGCTGCTGGGGGTGGGCAGGAGGTTTGCGAGGAGGGGGGGAGGGCAGGTTGATGACTCAGAGCTGGTGCGGGACCGCATTCATATAGCTGTAGGGGATTGGGGGAGTGGGCATGGTTGGTTGTTTGCAAGAGGTTGGGTGAGTTTAAATTGCTGGGTTGCTCTGGGATTGCTCTGGATTGCTGACTGCTGCGTGTGTAGTAGGTGGTGGGTAGTGGGGGGTGCAGGGATGGCGGGGTGGCGGTTCGGTTCCAATTTTCGTTTCGCGACATGGTCAACAGCAGCAGGCGCCGCCTTGGCAAGTCGATTGGCAAATTCATTTTGTTAAAAAGCTGGCTGCTTGCTCACACAACCCGAAAGGTAGTAGTAATAATAACAATAATAATGATGATTATGTGCTGATTATTGAGTTGCGATCATCGCAGCTGCTGGCGCTGCCGTATATTTTTGCATGGTCCGTACACATCCATACATCCATAAGCGCCAACGTGCACATACGCGGCATTCCTTATCGCGCTTATAAATGGACGACAGCACAATTTGGTGTGAATGGAGTAATTTATTTGTTGCCATTGTTATATTGTGTCCCACGTTTAAGTATTGTTGACAAACGCACCATAAAGTTGTTGACCGTACTGAAGACGTGCGGCCGTACGGACGCAGAGGACATTGTGCACGCTTTCGTGCTGAATTTTGCCTGGAAATCAAGTTGCTAAAGTTACGCCGCCCCCGCCGCAGCAGCGTTTGCATCTCGCTGTAGTTACCCATCTATCCGATCGGGGCCAGAATGGTCCGCCTGTCAGAAATGTCGCCAAGAAGCCCAACGGTCTGTCCAGCCCGCCGGCATATCCACCATCATGCCGATGCGTGCCAGGCGTGGTGTGTGTTTTGACCACCTGGAGGGGCCTTCCGATCTGAGGGTTGGAGCTGGGCACCAGCCCGGACTGTCTGGGTGAGCTCAGGTTTCATCAGCTGGAGTTTCTCCCACCGTTGTTGTGTCATGTCACGAGCCTCCCTCTCTTTTGGGAGTTTCACTATGGGGTGGTCCGGCGGCCACAGCAGCCTGGTTGTGTTGAGTGGGCGAGCTGGGCTGTGGATTTCGGAGCTGCAGTCGGAGCTGGGAGGCCCTGACCTGGGTGCGACAGGTGGTATATATAATAGCTGTGTATGGATACGACTGAATGGGATTGGATGCGGATACCTGGGGGGGGGGGTAATTTGTGGTGGTGGTGGTGGCCTGGGGAACCCGATGCATGCGTGCAGGATGGTTCGGAGGCGAAGTGGAAGACGCGTACATGCAGAGAGATGTGTTTACTTCTGTACATTCTGTATATGGTGTCGATGTGTGGCATTAAGGAGATGCGTGCTGCGGGGTTTGCGTTAGGGGTTGGGGGGGATTGGGGGGGGTGTGAGGGAGGTCCCTGGGTAGCACAGTCGTAGTGCGGGCCCGTCACGAGCACCGTCGCCCACCAGCTCAAACCCGCCTCTCTGTTTCTCTGTCCGTCTGTCCGTCTGCCTGTCTGTCTGTCTAGCAGTGGGATCAATACACCAATCAGGTTAACAGTCTGATGGTGGTGCGCTGCTCCTTCGGGTGCTGGCAAGCGGATTTGGATTTGGGCGGTGTTGGCGGTGTGGTGGTAACGATGGGCAGCAGGATGGTAGTGATTATTCTTGGCTATGGCATTGCTGATGAAAATGTATGTATGTATATATGTAGGTAATTATTCCGTATATGCGTATTGGTGATTGCGGCGCTGGCCTTCCGTGTCGTGTCTGCACACTGCCTTCACTGAAGTACGGAGGTTACTTCCCCCCTTATTTGGCCGATGGTTCTATTCTGGGAGGTGCATGGGGCTGGATCCATACTTGTTTCATGGTACGGTACAGCAAAGTACGACAGCACGGTACGACATGGCACGCATGTCCCCTACTCCGAATAATATACCGGGGGTTTGCACTCGGGGCGAAGTTTTGTTTCTGTCCTCAAGGAATCTGCACCTCATGATGATTGCTACCAACCGCTAGCCTGGTGATGGGCAGTACTCTGTACTGTGTGCTCTGCGGCCCATTACGTAGCTCCGCCGTGATATATTGAGTCCATTCTGTACTGCAGAGCCATGTTGCCAGTCGCAACCTGCCATTGCATGAATGCTCAGCTTCGTGAGGTTCGCTTCCGACTACTTTTGTCGCGAGGAGCTATTCCCCGTCAAAACCGAACCAGCATCAGCGTCGGCATACAGCGATACTACGACAACAGTGCGGTGGCAATAGATTCGGAAGTTGCTGTGCTGCGCGTCAGGAAGGAAAGTGGATAGACTAAAATATAAGGAAAAGGTGATAAGCTAAATTAAGGTATGAAGTGGGAGAATCGGAGAAGCAATTTGGATTATGGCAAGCCGTACGGCTGTCGTACATAACTTAGCTTAGAGGCTATACTCGCTTCGCGCCTGCCGCATCTAAGCTACAAGTGTAGGCAGTATGGCGCTTGGGAGTGCTTATCAAGGGGGCAGCGCTGCCCTGCCCCCTGGGCTACAAAGGGTAGCTTGCATGCATGCATCGACGCCTTGGCCTGCATCAGAATGTACGGCACACGAATGAACGGCGGAGTGGCTCTTCCCCACCTTCCACCTTCCATTCGTCAATGAAACGAACTAACGATCACCCTAGGGACCCGGGGAGGGGTCTGTCCCGTGCTGCCTGCTCCGCCACCCAGCTCACTTTCGATGTCCACGACTTTCGATGTCCACACACGGACTGCGTGTGTGACGGGGGACCGCCTACAGAAGGGTAACGCAACCAGGTGACACACACACACACACACGTATGCCTCTGCAGGGCAGCGCTGCCCCCTTGATAAGCACTCCCAAGCGCCATCTGCCTACATACATACATATACGTGTCATACACAGCTAACCACCTCATGTAGGACACACATCCTCAGACGTTACCGCACATCAAGGCAACCCACCCCAGGACACTGCTTGGATTAATCCTCCAGCAGCGAAATTCGGATTCGTTGCTACGAGCTGTCCAACACCACGCTCTTCCTCTGCCGCAGCAGCCGCAGCTTCAGCTGTGGCGCCAGTGACGTCATGTCGCCGTACTGTCCCGCCCACGTTTCTACGATCCTACTGCTAATGTGGTCCGCATGCAGTTAACCCCCAGTCCAGTTCTCCGGTCTCCTCTTCGAATGTAGACATGTTTTATGATGCACGCACGCGCACCTATGGCACTGCCTGACTGTCTAATTCCCTTATATACGGGTTTGCGATTCAAGTCCGCCATCCGCTGTGAAGTGCGCGAGTGAATCTAGGGGGATGGATGTAGTAGGGAAGGGGTGGGGGGAATATGGGGAGTACGGCCAATACCGCTGCCCCCTTCTTTTTTCGTGATCTGCAGTAACGAATCACGGCAATGTCCGATAATAATACACACAGAAAGTGACACCGCGTGCTTCGTACATACGACGGCTGAGCTCAAGCGGAATGCGTTCAGGTGGGAAACCGTGATATTCTAATGAGACAGAGTTGAAAGCGTCTGCGCGAAGCGGTATGACACGGCGGAAATCCCAAGGCACCTGGTCAAGATGCGGGTAGCGAGGGCACGTAATCGTTTTCGTCGTCCCGTTCCGGTCTTCGTCTGTCTTTCCGTGGACTGGCTATCTCAGCTGTAGCCTTTAGGACTTGGGATCATCACGCCACATCAGATTTTCCTGGCGGCGCTATTCCAAGAAAGCCGCGATCTACGGGCGCATCGTCCTTGCACAGGTCTGCGCTGTTACGGTTTTCAATCTTCCGTGGCCATCATTTTAGCTGTTTACAGATAGGACCTTTTCGCTTCGGAGGTCCCACCAGTTCAGTTCCTTTTAGCTTATGACCGCATAAGTAATAAGTCGACTATCCAAGCTTAGTATGCTTTTAGGAACACTGCGTCAGATGCGAAACCTTTCACAGCGGGCCTTCCACGGCTGGCTTTTTTTCCTTTGAATATTCCGAACTGAAATTCTACATTCTTTAGCATGAAATACCTAAGCTTCGTCATGTCAGGCTCAATCGGAGCAAAGCTGCGGCACTTAGGAAGTCAGTAGGTGACATTCCCGTTCGTAACTAGCTGCGAAAACTTATCCGACACGCTCCTGGTCAGAGGATGATCCGTGGGGCATTATAGGTGGGTCAGCTTGCACTGGAACGCTGCCGGAAGGTTTACTTAGGGTTTTAGGGGTTTAGACATGCAGTTGTTGCCTTCGAAGCCATGGTTAGCCCATAATTGAAGCTGTTGACAATATATTAATTTTTATGCAGGTTTAGGCTGTCATGACTATTATTTGTTTTGCGGTGACGGCAAGTGTCCACTTCTTAATGGTTCGATGGCGGCCGCCATTCACGCATTCCAGGGTAACCAGGAGCACATACCAAAAGGTAGGTGAGCGTTTGGACAGGGCTGGGTAGTAGGCCTAGACGCCTTCGGCGGTTTAAGTATGGAGGTCACTTTGCTCAAGGTTTACAGTCTCTTAGGATCAGCACCATCTCTGAACTAGGAAATATTCTTCCATCTGGTTGTATTAGCTGAGACAATTGGCTGGAACGCTGACGAAACCTGCAACGTGGATTGTGCCTTTCCCCAGCTTAACCCGTTTCGGTCGACAATCGCGTTTGTTTGTGTGCTGACAGGCAGAGGCTAGAAGATCTGGTGCGGAGCGATCTGAACAACAGTCCTCCTGGTGGGTTCGTCGTCATGGCTATTTGACATCGTTTGACCACGCGGCGGCAATAAAACAACACAGCGGGAGCAATCTGTCGCTACACGGCCCGGGCGTACTTGCAATGTACGTCATGAACTTCAGGTCGCTCACAATATCGATGCTCTGCGATTGGTCATACTGCTTATATTATTGAATGTCGAACGTGTTGTTGGAGTCGTGCAAACATGTTTGGCTGGCGGCCTGCAGAGACAGCAACAGCAGTACTGCGCGCTTACTGCTGCTACCGCTGCGTCTCCTGGAGGTGAGCACGCTTGAGGGTTGCGACTTCTGGCACGTGCGTCCGGGCAAATGTCTTTTGCAAATGTGTATACGGCATACGTCGTGCCCGAGCAGCATATGATGCAGAGAGAATGCGTGAGTTCGTGGTTAGGTGCAGGCACGATCAGCGCGCACTATGGCGGGCCTTGGGAGGGCAACTCAGGGAGCGTTGTGCAATTGACGACTTGCATGTATTTCGGGATCACTTTGCCACCTTGTTAAACGCAGGAGTTGGGGAGACGGGTGTTGAAGGTGCACATCGGCTCCTTAACTATATCTCCTTTTTTTCGGCCCCTTTGGGAGAGGGTGCTTGGCAAGCATGCCGGACTGTCATGGACAGGAGAGCACGGGCAGCTAGGATCCTGGATGAGCCTTTCACCTTGGAGGAGGTAGCGCGTGCTGTCGGTAGGTTACCAAACGGAAAGGCTCATGGGCTTGAGGCCGTACCATCGGAATGTTACCGTTATGCATGCCTCCCACGGGTGGATGAGCAGGGCAGGCAGGGAACGGAGGTGAACTGTATCGTCCCAGTGCTGCACGTTTTGTTAGAGCACATCAGGGCAACTGGTGACTTTCCACAGCAGTTTACCAAAACGGTGGTATCCCCAATTCTGAAGAAGGGTGACCCGTTGGTGGCAGGAAATTATCGGGGCATTGCAGTTGGAGGAGCTATGCGTCAGTGATCCTTAACCGCCTGGTACGTGCTAGGGAAATACTGGACCTGCGGCACCCATGCCAAGCGGGTTTCAGGCGGGGTTTCGGCACTGCTCACCACCTCTTTGTCAAGCAACACCTGGTCAGGCGGCATCGGATCGCGGGGCAGCCGCCGTTGATAGTAGTACAGATTGACTTTGAGAAGGCCTTTGATAGGGTGCCTCGCGAGCACATGTGGCTTCGGTTGCAGGAGAGGGGGATTAGCGGCCCCATGCTAGATGCTCTGAGGAAAGCGTACGAGAAGATGTCCATGGTGATTAAGGTAAATGAGAAAGTGGGGGGAGAGTTTGAGTCTAAGCAAGGCGTGAAGCAAGGGTGTCCTTTATCTACGGAGCTGTTAGGACTCTTCATTGAGACACTAGCCGATCTGATTGATACTCATGACCTTGTAGAAGCTGGAGTGCGGAAGTATGACGCACCCCTTGTGGACAGCAAGCGCGTCTCCATACTGTTGTATGCAGACGATGTTAGTCTGCTAGCGACGTCACTAGAGCGAATGTCTGAGTTGCTATATCTTGTGGACTTGTTTTGCGAAGCCTTTGGGATGCGACCAAGTGTCTCAAAGTGTGAAAGGCTTGTTTTTGCATGTGACGGCACCCAGCAGTCGGATCTTAGCGGGAGATGTCAACAGTTACGGCTATCTATCAGGCCAGGTAGTACCTGCCAAAGATAGCGCTCGCTATCTGGGCTTGGTATATGGGCCAGAACGGCCTTTTAGTGCGTGCCGTCAGCAGTTGTGTGATACAGGTCGGTCCGCTATGTTTTCCTTAAGCGCAAAGCTGGACAAAATGAAGCTGTTTGCCCCCGATGTGCGAATGCGGTGTTTTGCAACCCAAGTCCGAGCAATTCTGTTGTATGGCTGCCAGGCGTGGGGCCCTTTTGCGCTGGCAGAGGTCGTGGACAGGGCGGGAAGGCGGCGGGATAAAGCCAACCTTGCGGAGGGCATGTTCGAAGCCTGTTTGAAGGATAGTGCAGTCCAGCTGCAGATTTTATTCATGAGGCAGGTAGTGGGGACGGCACGGCCATCCCACAGGCTGTTGTACGCGGAGCTGGCTGAACTCCCTTACAGTATTACATGGTGAAGCAGATTCTCCGTTTCTGGAACCGCCTTCAAAAGCAAGTGGGATCCATTGCTCATGCCGTTTTACGGCAGGAGATAACCGATGCCCTGACCAACCCGGAATGGGAGGGTTGGGGAATCTCAATGTTACGACTGTTTTCCTTCTTGGAGTGCAACATTTGGAGCGGAATACCGCAAGAAGTCGTGGGGGTAAAGGAGCGTGTTGACTGGTTGTTGAGTAGACCTCTACCAGAAGGAGCGATAATAACGGCACTTAGAGAGCGTTTGATGAGTGGCTGGGACCATACGCGTCTGACTGTCTTGCCAGAGGAGTACCCATCAGATGGGAAGCAACCGGGAGTGCAAATGGCGAAGTATAAGCACTGGATGGGGCTGCCCTTTTCGGGAGCCGCAGCCGTCATGTGGCCAACATATGCTAAGGTTTTCATTCCTCGTTTAGCACATCGTAAGCTAATGCAGTTTCGTTTATGTTGCTGGGCTTTGGAGGCAAACAGAGCACGAAGGGGCAAGTACCATGTCCCCAGGGGGCAGCGGTTTTGCCACTGTTGTGGTACTAATAGCCGAATTGAAGATGAAAAACACGTGTTATTGGAATGCCCAGCCTATAATGATATTCGTGCTGAAGAGGGATTCGATCATTAACAGAGTATGTTGGAGGCCATGCAATGGGAACCCGCACGTCTGGCGAGGATGTTGGAACGTATGTGGGCTCACCGAAACTCAGTTACCCCCTTTGGACGCTAGTCTGGGCTGATGTGCGGTGTTTTTTCCTTTTCTCCGTGGCTTTTAGGCGTTGTAGTATTGCCCTTGGGCCTTCGGCTCGTATGGGTAGTCTTACAGGTATGGGGTCACGCACCCCCCAACCATGTAACACACACACACACACACACACACACACACACACACACACACACACACACACACACACACACACACACACACACACACACACACGTATACGGCATAGACCCGGCGATGTTGGCGAAGGAGGAGCCACCCACACGGTTGCGGGTGTATCGAGATGAAGCCAATAATGCGGCGGTGGTGGTGGTCCTGGAGCTGGTGGCGGTGGATGCTGTGCTAGGCATGGATAGGGTGGCAATACTTCTGATCCGGCCCTTGTGGGGCAGTTGTGGGTTCGAGCCCCCCCAGGGATCTCGAGGATACCACCGTGGTTTGCGTGATTGCTGCTCCCCCACCCGGGGGTCGCTCTAATCAGGTTTCACCGACCGAGCTGTCTCGCTTTGCCGCTGCGCGGGTCGTCGCTGCCATGTCGCGGCGGGTCGTGGCGCACGGCATGGAGGTCCTTGCTTAGAAGTTGACAATATCGCCTTCATCAGGAGGCTAACGGAGTTTAAGCATAAGTGAAGCTCGACCAGCTGATCATGTGGCCCTTTCCAAAGGGAGAGGTAGGGGGGAGAGAGACACAATATAGCTGATGTCGGTGTTTGTGCCATGGCTAGCATCCGCGCCGAACGCTGCCCGCAGCTGTAGCTGCGGGTACGATTACCGATAATGAATTATTAGGGTAGCATCGTCGTACTCATACGGTCACTTCCAACCCCTTTATTACAATACATACATACATACATACATACAACAGCAGCAACAGCCGCAGCAACAGCTACAGACGCAGCCGCATGAGCAGCAACCCCAACAGCAGCAGCCAGAGATGCCAACGGCGGGGGACATGGCGGCTCCAAGCACCCCCAACAGCACTCAGGCGATGGCTATGATCCTAAAGCGGGTCGGATGGCAGATACCGGGCGGCACAACAACCGTCCCACTCACACGCCTGACGGTCCGCCTAGCGACACAGCTGCAATGCGGGGCCACCGAGGAGAAACGGGGACGCTTGATGGCAGCATTTGTGCAAGAAGCGTTGGACCCGCAGGAAACGGCACCTTCCTCCTCAGCGGAAACAAGCCGCTTCAGGGCGACGCAAGCCCGCTTGTGGTCGGGGGTGCGGTGGGAGAACGAGAACAAAGAAACGCTGTGGCGGCTCGCCGTGGACGGCATCCCCCTGCCCGGCAACACGCACCTGGCCCGCATGGTGCCTGAGCGCTGTGGGTGTGGAGGGTTCGGCAACGCCAGCAACCAGCACTGCTCCCCACGCATGCACCACTTCTGGGAGTGCCCCGTCGCACAAGCTGTCCGGGAGCAAATTGACCGACACATACAGCCCTCCCAGGAGGCCGCGAC
>NW_003307545.1:5017332-5018035 GCF_000143455.1 Volvox carteri f. nagariensis | reverse complement strand
GAAGGTGCGCGCGTGGTGCAGGACTAGGTTCTTCAGGGTACGAGACCGGGTTTTTCGTGTTGCGGCGTCTAGGTGAGATAGGATCTTGGGAACCAGCCGTCTTGGTAGANCGGTATTGGGGGGGCGCCGAGCTGGCTACCCTCCCCCCCTGTGGTTTCCGGAGGCTTGATCGCCCTGCGTTGCCGCAGGGTCTTCCCGTTTGAGTACTTTCCAAGTTAGACCCAGTGCTGTGGAAGGGCGCGGACTTGTGCGGTGTTACCCCCTCGACGGGGGCTATCTCCCCTGGACTAGCCCAGGGAGGGAGAGGCGGAGGAGGGTAGTAGTCTAAGGAGGCTGTTTGGCGTCTTGTGGTGTGAGCTCTTTGCGCTCTTTTTTGCGTGAGGATTTTTGAGCTTGGTGACCTCCCCAGCCCGGGATGACTCGTCGGGCTCCCGGTCGCCCAGGTCCTGGTAGCGAGCTCTCTGAGATGCTCGGTTCGTTCGGTCGGCAGGAAGAGCCCCCCAGTTGCGACTTCGTTTATGTTAGGAGACCAACGGGCATAGATCCCGTCTAGTTGGAGCGCCAAACGAGCGCTGTTGCGTGCCGGCCGTCGTTTCCCGTGCGGCCTGACCCGGGGGCGGAGTGCATGAGACTAACCAGCCGTATGCACCTGCCCCTCGCGCTGTGCTTCGGCCCTGGGCCCCCGGCTTTTCAGCCCACAGTG
>NW_003307545.1:5012923-5015153 GCF_000143455.1 Volvox carteri f. nagariensis | reverse complement strand
ACGGAGTTGGGGCCGCTGTCGACCCGGCAGATTCCGTTGGATGTTGGTGGTGGGTGCGGAACCTGAGCGATCCACTGAGAAGTTGACTAGGGTGACTGGATGAGGGTGCCCCGAAATACCGGGGAAGGCAGGGTTTCGCAGGGTAGCTGCCACGGGCGAAGATACACCCCCCTGTTTCACACATCATACAGCAAATAAAACCATTATCGTGTCACTCACGACCATGATATGCTTATCGATACATTTATATTGAAGCTGTACGTTGTAGGATGTCTGCGTCGTAGTGGTTAGTTAGTTGCCGCGCCGGCCCCGTGAGCATCCAGCTCGATGTGCGTCCTCCCCCCTTCATGCCGCCGCTGCCCCCACGGCATCTACCTACCTCCGACCTCTGTATGTAACTGCGTGCTGCTGCTGCTGATGCTGATGCGTGCTGGTTCCTAAACCCGCATTAGGAGCAACGACCCCCCCATAGGGGGGAACCCTTCAGCTCATCAACGAAGGGTAATGTCATCCCTTAAAGGGGGAACCAACGTCAGCACCACAGTTTCCTTTTAGGGGATGAACCAAAAAAGGGGGGGGTGAGAACCCCGCGGTTGTCCTAAAGAGGAACAGGGTAACATGGGGTTTGAGCTCTCCCATGCCCCCAACACATGCATGTGCATACCTGGCGCATACACACACATACATACATATAAACACATGCATAGACACGCATGTTTTTCTATATACGTTAATTTGCATATTATTATACGCGGTACATGTGTTTAGATGCACCGAGCTAGGCCGCCACGATCCAAATCCAAATCCAAATCCAGATCCAGAAGGATCATCTGCTTCCGTGGACGGCGCGCGTTACGACGATGATGTGGCAATAACAACAGTAACAATAACAATAATCAACTACAGTAACGGCCCCAGTATAGTAATCGCGGACTAAGATTTTATGTGTCCCAGCTCACCATCGCCAGCCTGCTGCTGTGCTGCTGTTGTGCTGGCCCGTAGCCACATCCTCCACATCAGTAGTCGGGCCGGGCAAGGTAGCAGCACCCTGCCGCGCCCTCATAGACCTGCACACGCGGCGAACCTCCATCCATCCATCCGCCCATCCATCCATCCATCCATCCATCCATCCATCCATCCATCCATCCATCCATCCATCCATCCATCCATCCATCCATCCATCCATCCATCCATCCATCCATCCATCCATCCATCCATCCATCCATCCATCCATCCATCCATCCATCCATCCATCCCTACCTCCACCTCCACCTCCACCTCCACCTCCACCTCCACCTCCACCTCCACCTCCACCTCCACCTCCACCTCCACCTCCACCTCCACCTCCACCTCCACCTCCACCTCCACCTCCACCTCCACCTCCACCTCCACCTCCACCTCCACCTCCACCTCCACCTCCACCTCCACCTCCACCTCCACCTCCACCTCCACCACCACCAAGCCATGAACTGAACAAAAAGCCAGTCCTTATCTTTTCCAAATAGTTCAGCAGCGGACTCAGAGCTGAAAGTTTACAGGCCCTTTGCCCCTTAGAACCCACCACCACCACCACTACCACGACCTCCACCACCGTTATCTCCTCCACTCCAGCTGATCCTGCGTCTCCTGTCGTTGCTGCTGCTATGGCCCCCCGGCCCCGTACCTCTCCCTGCCGCTGTTCGCGGGCCCCAGCTCCTGAAAACACGCTTCAGGTGCGCCCTGACATCGAGCTCCGAGGGCACGTGGCTCAGCAGGGCGCTCTGCCGGGCTGCGTCCCCTCGGATGCGGGACAGCCGGGGCCACAGCAGGAGCAGCGTGTAGAGCAGGAAGATAGCGATGGTGATAGCCAGTAAGACCTGAGGGTGTGAAAGGGGCGGGGCGGAGCGGGGGAAGCGAGTGAATGGGCGAGTGAGCGGGGGCCGGGTGGGAGAGCGGCTGGGGCCGGGGCGGGGCGGGGTGAGGTTGAATAGGGAGGGGGAAAAGGGGAAGGGCGAGGGAGAGGATATGGAAGAGTGCACGTGTGTTTTCGTGCGGGGAAAGGAAAGGGGGAAAGACGAACCACGAACGAGTGAAGCTGCTGCCAAGGAGCAGAACTGGGGAAGGGAGGGAGGGAGCGAGAGCAGAGCGTACCGGATGCCCGGATGCCCCTAACAGCATGCGTGCCTACCCTCCTCCTACCTGAGGAAGGTGGGGTTGTCAGCAATAACGAGCGACATACTTACATGTGCGG
>NW_003307545.1:5005426-5009723 GCF_000143455.1 Volvox carteri f. nagariensis | reverse complement strand
GTCTCCACATCGTCGGCCGCCACCAGCCCCCAGGCACAGCAGCGCATGTGTGTATAGCGGTATACGACATGTGCCGCCATGTTTAGCGAGGCAAGGGGGCCTTGCATGCCGGACAGCAGAGTCAGAGACACGACATACATAACGACGACGCAGGCATTCAGAAGCAGGAAGGGGGCCTGGGAGGTGGTAGGCGGGAAGGGGGGAGGGGATGTGGGGGACAGCGCGTTGAGGGGGGAGAGGGGAGTTGAGAGATGAGGCGGGGTGGGTGCGTTAGGGGATTTGGGTTTAGATTTGGGGGGGTTGGGGGTTTGGGGGGGAAACAATTAATCGCCTTGTGAGGGTCCGATGATGGTGCGTGCGACCGAGAGGAGGAGAGGGCAGTGGGACGTCCACAGAGTGAACTCCCCACCTTGCTCTGCGCCGTCCCCCTCCCGCCCCCCTCTTCCCACCCACATCCCAATGCCCGCCCCGTCCCTCTCCCTCCTCTTTCCAAACCCCAGGCCCCCCACGGCCTCCCCCTCAGTTCCCGTCCCTCCTCTCACCACCAGTCGCGACATGTTGCCGTAAGATGGCACGAGCACCTTGCCATTTATGCGTATGCCTTGGCCAACCAGCACCGCACCCGCAGCTCGGGCCAAGCGACCGCCGCCGCCACCATCGCTGACACGCCGCTCCCTCCCCCTTCCCTCTGCTCCTCCTCCTCCTCCACCTCCTCCTCCACCTTCGCCTTCGCTCACCCCGGACCCCGAGGACAACCTCCTCCCCCTGCTAGGCGCCCCGTGCTGCTCCCCCGGCCGCAACGGGCCCCCGCTGGGCCCCGATGACGGTGTACGGAATCCCGGGGAGGGGGGAACCCCGCCCCGGGCGGTTAAACCCGGGCGGTTGGTGCCAATGCCAGCCGCCGGTGGCTGCCGCAGGATCTTGCCCGTACGGCCCCCCATCAGCGCCTGGAAGCGGATCAGCGGAAACATCGATCGGAGAAAGATTGTATGGGGGGTGGGTGGGGGGGGCGGAAATCGAATTGGGTTGCCCGAGGTTGTGCGGTGTTCCGTTTTGTAGGAAGGCTGGAGAAGGGTGCAGGGGAAGAACTGAGGTCGGAATTGGGGTAATCGGTGACAGTCGCTCTCTTAGGGCTTTAGTGTTTTCGCGATCTCTGCTGGCCCCTGGTCAGGGAGAGGGGGAGGGAGAGAGAGAGAGAGGGAGAGAGGGAGAGAGGGAGAGAGGAGGAGGGGTTTCATGCCGCCGATCCAGTAGTTGGCATTGCCGGGCGGCAGCTGTAGCAGCAACAACGCCATCCGCAGCAGCATCAGCAGCAGTAGCCGCATCCTCTGCCACAGCCGAGCAGGCCCCCCATATCTGCCTGCTACCCTGTTTTCCCCTTGTTCACATATTAAGTCAATGGTATTCGACAGTTCCAGTTCCAGTCCCGCAGCGGAGATCCCGCCCATCTCTATGCCCCCCACCCCCTCACGCCACCGCGCACCTGGCGCCTGGCAGCCACGTCACGTGGTACGACATCGGACAACCAGCGTTTCGGGGTGACCGAGGCTGGCTCACCGCCGCCTTCAGTGCTCCTACGGCCCCCCGGTCGTGTCAGGGTTACGTGTATTTGACCAGTACGACCATGACCCATCGCTATTGCCTCCGGGGCAACAGCAGAAGCAGCAGTAGTAATTGTAGTAGCTGGCACACGTCGCTTGAACAACACTCCCATAGGTTGTTGCTGCGGCGGCGGCTGCTGCCGCTTTTGAGCTACAGCCGCCGCTGCAGCCGCCGCCACTGCTTCGGCTCTGGCGCTGGCCTCGCTACCGTCATCATCACCGCCTTCTTCTTCTTCCTCTTCTTCTTCTTCTTGGCGCGCGGTCCCTCCCTGCTCCTGACTTCGCTGCTTATGATGGTGATGGTGACGGTGGTGATGATGTTGGTGACTGTGTTGTTGGTTTTGCTGCTGCGGCTGCCGCTGTTGCAGCTGTAGTTTACTGGAGCCCTCCGCCGCCACCCACCCCTGCTGATGCGGCACCTGGAGATCCTCACTGTCGCTGTCGCGATCGCTGTCGTCATCCTCGTCCCAAACCTTCAGCGGTTGAAGGGTGGCGATGGAGAGGGATTCCCCCCGACGGAGGGGGGGAGGGGGGTATTGTGGCTCAGGGTTTAGTGAGCTGTGTCTGTGTATGTATATGTGTGTCTGTGTATGTGTGTGTCGTGCGGCATCGTCACCTTGTCATAAGTACATGGTTTCGTAAGTTAACCGAAATCGGAACAGTCGGCGGCTCGCAGTGCAAGACTCCCTCTTCCCCTCTAAAGCTGCCCACCCACCTGGCTCTCCCCTTGTGGGCACGTTCCCGCATCATCCCGTTCAACCCCCACCTCACCCCCCTACCCCGCCCCCACCTCGGCCCCCACTTGACCCACCTTGATCTCCTGGCTCGCCAGCTGCCTCAGTACGGGGGTGGGCAGCACCAGCATGGCCATAAGGCCCACCACTCGCGCCCCCTCCACCCGCGCCACCAGCCGCCACTGGTAGACCGAACACAACAGCTGAACAACCAGCGCCTCCACCACCAGCATCACGATCAAATCTGGGAGGAGGGCGGGCGGGGGGGAACAGAAGTACGGGAAGTGCGTACCAGCATCCGCCCGCAAGAAGCGGCCACTGTTGCAAGCTGCATATCAACTGACAACTGACACAACGGTAACAACGAACAGACACGGCAAGTGGACAGGAGGCGATTTTTCCCCCCCCGAAAAAATCCCTCCCCCCCCCCTGGATCGGACTCTCACCTGTTTTGAGTTTCTCCACGGAGGCCCAAGCTGACGTCATCAGGTAGTCCAGGGAGAGTGTGCAGCCCGAGAACAGGGGCCCTATGCCGGCTGACAGCACGAACCTCCAAGTGCGGTGCCACCTGGGGGGTTGGGGGGGACGGGGTGGGGGGAGGTAAAGGGGGGAAAGGGGAAAAGGGAAGGCGGGAAAGGGGGTTACAAAGGAGCGCAAAGAGGGGGTAACAAAGGAAAATAACACGCACCAACGGGAAATCATTTCCCCCCCCCCCCCGCCATACCGGCCCCCCGGGGGGTAGGGGACCGTCGAACCCTGTCACCTCGCACTGGCGGGGGGGAATCTCCATCTCCCCAACACAGACAGGGATCCCTATGTGCAACCTCCTCCCTCCCTCCCTCCCTCCCGCCCGCCCTTCCGCCCTTCCGCCCTCAACCCCTCTTGCTATCGACCCACATGTATTTGTCCTTGAGCTTAGGCAGCCAGTAGAGGGCCTCACGGGACGCGGCCAGAAAGCGGTTTCCCAGCTGCCACACGCCCGCAGAGGCATCCACCACTTGGGGGGTTGCGCCGTCCAGGAAGCTGTGTGGTGGTGGTGGTGGGTGGGTGGGGGAGAGCACGGCTGTATCTGTGTATACGTGTGCGTGTGTGTATTGTGTTGGTTAGGGCCCAACACGGGCCCTACGGAGTTACTCGGTGGTTTCAGCAGGCTGGAGTGCACGAGGGAGACGTGTGCATCTGTATGTATGCATGTATGTATGTGAGTGTGGGGTGTGGAATGTGGGTGTGAGTGTGGAGTGTGGAGTGTGGGGCGTGGGGTTTGACAGCATAAGGAAGTACGGCATGGTACGGCACAGCACAAGGCGCCAGCATCCTTCCACATCCCAAGAAGGTCCCCGCTTCCCCCCCAAACCCCACACGCGCTTACATGTTGTACTGCAAGCTTTGTGTCGTCCACAAGTCGTACACTCGTGGTTCTAGCCGCTGCAGCCCCTGCACCCCGAGATACACACCTTGATGGTAGCGCTCCATATCGACGAGGTTACCCATCAGCCTGAGGTACGGCAAATACGACAGCGCATATGTACGAATAAATCTAACAGCGAATTTAAGTACATAACCAGCAACGGAACAGCGGTATTATTCGACAATCAGCCCTCTAAGCGGAAATGCGGGTGTGGCTGGGCCCATGGGGGTGTCAGGGGAGGGGAGGGGGAAGGGAAAGACGGACCACGAACGAGTGAAGCTGGGGAGGGGGAGGTTAGGGGGCTGGAGGGGTTACGTCAGGGGCATTGGAGGAGGGCATGTACGACATGCCCTGTCCTACGTTGTGCGGTGTTGTGAGCTGTGAGCTGCGATGCTGAGTGCCATGAAGGCCAACGAAGGTGTAAGTCAGGATTGTACGGATGAAAATTTTCCATTGTCGTACATCGCACTCAAAAGGTCAGTGTGACCTAGAGTTTTCGCACGTTGTCCCTGCAGCTCACTTCCCGAGGGTGTAGTTAAGCGTGTTGCCGCACG
>NW_003307545.1:4997711-5004571 GCF_000143455.1 Volvox carteri f. nagariensis | reverse complement strand
TCGTGTGGTGTGGTGTGGTGTGGCGTGGCGTGGTGTGGTGTGGTGTGGTGTGGTGTGGCGTGGTGTGGTGTGTGGTGTGGTGTGGTGAGGAGCTTACCCTCACCTCAATTTACCTCCCCCCTATCACCGCACCACCCGCCAATGCCTTTGGTTTGCCACACCATCTGCCCACCCGCCCTCCACGGGCTGCCTCCCAACCCCAGGCGAAATACAGACATACATAGTGACGTACCACCACAGCCACCACAACCACCACAATCGCCATTATTACCTACGTGTGCTCTTCGGTGATGAGCTTACTGACCTGCGAGGGATGGTTGTAAGCCCGTTGGCAAGGTGGTTGGTGGTTGGTAGTTGGTAGTTGGTGTGTTTGACGGTTGCGCCTTACGTAATGTGGTGGTGGTCGCGGAGCTGGAGGAGGTTCCTAAGAAGGGAGATGTACAGACGTAGATACACTATCAAAACCTCTAAATCTTCTCATGCCGTACTTCCGTACGGTCGTACAACTCACCACAAGGTAGCACACTATATGTACGACCAGCATAATAGCCATGACAGCGTAACTCATGTATTGCAGCCGGCTGAGGGGCAGCGTCAGGGAGGGGCCCAGCAGCAGCTTGTCCAGGGCCTTATGCAGCCGCTGTCGCCGCGCGTCGATGGCCAGGTCCGTGGCAGATGACTGATCAGTCAACCCTGCAGGCAAAGATGGATGGATGAATGGATGAAGAACAACAACAAACATTTCTTAGGATTGTTTGCCTACGACCATGCCGTACGTCGTACGGCATGACCTGCGCTGGAGGCCTGGTAAAACCCAAACAACCTTTGCACACCCTGCCGCCCCCTCCACCCAGCTCCCGGTCGCACCAGTTCCTGGGTTCCGCTATATCGCTCGCTCCTCAGCCCTCCACCTCCCCCCCCTCCCACCAGCCAACAACTCTCAACCCTCCTCCATCCACCCGAAATCTCCCCCAAAACCCAAAACCCAATACCCACGGGTGAACCCGCTCTCGGCCTCGCTGTCCACCACGCTCGAGTCGTCAGCGTCGCTAGATCTCTCCCACTTGCCGCCACCAGACGGCTCCGGGCCACCATCGCCGCCGCTGGCAGCGGCGTCGTCACCCCCCCCGCTGCCGCCGCCGCCAGGCTCCAGCAGCTCCAGACCGCCGCCAACGCCGACCGCGCCGCCGAGGCTGCCGTCGCTGCTGGCCCTCACCGCCCTGCCATCGGTCCCCTCGCCGCCATTGCTGCCTCCGTCGTCTTCTTCACTGCTGTCCGTCGTCCTTGTATGAAAGCTGCTGTACGGTGCCGTACTGGAACTAGTGCCGCTGCGGCGGCGTGAAACCTGCCGCCCATCATCGCCGCCACTCACGCCCTTTTCACCGCCGCCGCCGCCGCCGCCGCGTTCATTTCGACCGTCGGCCGGGTCCGCAGTGCTCATGCCGCGGTTGTTAAAGGTGGCCCCCCACCCGCCGGGCGCCGGATGCGCCGACGCCGGCATCGCTAGTGGGAATTGCCGCGTGCGCTGCTGCAGCGGCGGCGTAGCCGCCGCCGCGCCGCGGCCAGCAACGGCGAAGCCGCCGCTTGACCGCCTGTCCAAACTCACGCTGGGTCCAAGACCGCCCCCGCCGTTACCGCCGCCGTTGGCGGCGGCGGGTCCGAGACCAAACCCTAGACCGGCCAGGGCAGTCGCCCGTTGCGATATCACAGTTCGTACCCACTGAGACACAAACTCGTACCGGCTGGTGGCTTGACGGTGAAGTTTGGCGGCCTCGTGCGCAGCGGTGCTCTGGTCGGTGGGGTCGTTGGCGGCGCCGCCAGCGCCGCCGTCGGAGGCATCGCCGCCGCTGCCGCTGCTGCGCCGCGGTGAAGGAGTGGAGTCGCCTCCATCGTCGTTGCTGGCGGCGGCGCTGTGGTTTCTGCCACTGCCGCTGCCGCTGCCGCCGATTGACGCCTCGTTCTCCCTTTCACCGCCGCCGCCGCCGCCGCCATCCTCTTCCTCCCCCTCCTCAGATATGCGCCGCAGCGTCCCACCAGCCGCCGCTAGTACGGACGCCAGGCCGCCGACCTCCTCCCCAGCTCGCGCCCGAATCGGCGATGTGCCGGCCAATGGCCGCGGCGCTGCTCCTCCTCCCCCTCCATCGCCGCCGCCGCTGCCACCATCATTCGCGCCGCCCGGCGACGCGGCGGCAGCGACAGCGACCGCTTTTCCTGCTGTCGTACTGTGCAGGTGGCGATGCAGGTGCAGTACCTTCATCAGGTCGGCTCGGGCCTCTACTTGGGTCGTGTCAGCGTGGAGTACGGCACGAACCGTGGCTCGGCCGCCGGGCCCCAGCGTCTGCACGCCCTGCAGTACGACACGCACGGCGCCGCTGTCGGGATGGGTTCCCGCCAGAACCAAGGTTGGACCCACGGTAACGCGTCCCGAGGTGGCCTTGAGGGCGCTCTTCTTGTGGTGGTGTTGGGAGTGGGGGTGGTGGTGGTGGTGTTGAGAGGCGATAAGGGAAGCCCACGTCGCCCCGGGGGGAAGGTCCAGGAACCTGCGGGTTGGGTTTTATTTTTTTTGTGTGTGTGTACGAAGCTAGGAGGCGGGTTTGACCCCGTGGACCCCCCACAACGGCATATGATGTACAACCCCCCAGCCCCCCAACCCCCCAGCCCCCAACCCCCCAACCCCCCAGGCCCCCAACCTCCCAGCCCCCCAACCCCCCAACCCCCTAGGCCCCCAACCCCCCAACCCCCCAGGCCCCCAGGCCCCCAGCCCCCCAGCCCCCCAACCCCCCAGGCCCCCAGGAGGGGCACCGGAAGACGCGTCCGCTAGCGCATCCTCCCAACAGCCCTTCCAAACCCCTATCCGCCCCTAGAGACTGGCTTCCTCCCCGAACTCTTTCATCCATTCACCCCTCCCCCCTCCCCCAGCGCTCCCCTTACCTGCTCAGCGGCTTCCTGAGCATCATTGTGGAAGACAGTCCAAAAATCAGTCCGACAGCCGTACTCGCCTTCCGTACCACCAGCTCCTCATCCAGCTCCACGACACCGCTTAGAAGGTCCCGCCGCCAAAGCACCACTCGTACACGGGCCTGGGAGCCATCGCCGTCGTCGTTGTCGCTGGCGCCATCCGACGCCGCCGCCATGGCCATCGCTGCGGTGTCCATGTCTCCCGCCGCCGCCGCCGCCGCCGCCGGCGTCACTTTCTCGTGTCCGTCGAGGAGCTCCACCTGGGGATAAAAGGGGGTGAAAGGGGGTGGGGGGATGGGGCTGAATTGGGCTGGCGCGAAAGTACGACCAATACACACATACAGGCAAATGCTTTCGTCACACAAGCACATTCCCCCACCCCCAACCCCAACCCCAACCCCAACCCCACCTGCAGACATGCCGACCTCCAGATTGTGTCATGTGCCTGCACACCGCCACCACCAGCACCACCACCGCCACCACTGAGGTGACGCTCTGTCGTACCTGTGCGCCACGTCTGCGTCTGCGACTGCGACTGATGTTGGTTCATGCTCATGTTCATGTTGGGATCGGGGTCGGGATTGTTGTTGGGGTGCTGTGAGGCGCTGCGGCTGAGCAGCCCCTCAGAGCGATCTGGCTCACGAACACGCACACGCCAGGATGCTCCTGCGGTTAGGGGCCGGGGGTGGGGGGTGGAAGAGGAGGGGGGACACGGAAGGGGTTGCGTGTGTGTCTGTGTGTATTGACACGGACACGCGGGTAAAGGGGTCCCGGGGCGCACTTGGAGGCGTGTGTTTTGTGCAGGAAATCGGAGCGCGCCCTGGGTTCGGAGCAGGGGTGGGGTTACGAAGGAGGGAGGGTTGGGGGGAGAGGTGGTAGCACGTGCTTGGGTGCTTGGGTGCGTGCCAGCCTGCTAAAGAGTGTGTTTCTTCACCCACCCCGTCCCTGTTGTGTGTATAGTTTGTACCGCCACAACACAGCCACACTGCAACCACACTACAGCCACACTACAACTACAACCACACTACAACCACACTGCAACCACACTACAGCCACACTACAGCCACACAACAGCTTGACTACAGCTACATTAGCACAAAGTGTAATTACCTCGACATGTCGAGTTACAGCCCCGAAACCGCACTTCTAACCCTAACTTCCAACCGCTGCTCCCAACCACCCAACCACCCACCCGGCATCGCCTGTTCCTTGTCCAGCAGCGACAGCAGCAGCAACTGCATCTCCCCGCTACCGGTGCGGTGCCGCCACTCCGCGAAGACGTCCACGAAGTCGCACAGCCGTGACTCCAACAGCGTCCAGGACGGGAACCCAAACACCGTGTCATTGGGGCGGCATACACTGCGGACACGGCCGTAAAAGTCTACCGTTAGAACTAACCGCTGCTCTTCAACCTCCTCAACCGCCGGCACCTTGTCGACCTGGGATAGCAGTCAAAACGATAATTGTTGGATTTAGTTGAATGGGAGTTTCGGTTGCGTCGGGTCTGTGTTTATTATTGTTGTTGTTAGTTGGTTAGTTGGTTGGTTGACAGTTGACAGTTGCTTTCTTGAGGATGAATGGTACCTGGTGGGTTGAAGATAGCCGGGATCGATCCGGTGGCGAGGGTGCCAGTGGAGCGAGGGCAGCGGATGCGACGAATTTCACATTTCACATTTCACATTTCGCATTTCACGTTTCGCATTTTATCCAGCCCTTCACTTCGTGCCCCACAATTGCCGTAGTCCGCACTGGTACCCCCCCCTGATGGTGGTGGCCCCCTACCGGACAACGCTAACCGATCCTGCTAAAACCCGTAGCCCTCTTAAGACCTACCTGTACGACATGGTGTACGGATGCGAACACGGACGAGTTCCCCGCCAGCACCTTGATCCGTACGGGCACTCTGGATCCTGAGTCGTTCAGGAGCGACACCACCCTGCCCGCGCGGCAGGACAAGGGTGTGGGGGGGTGGGGGGGGTCCTGCGCGGGGCCGGCGGGAGAGATGGAAGGTGAAAAGACGCAATAGGGCCGTTTTTACATACACACGCCCACACGACAATGTACACACACAATACACACACACAAAAAAAAACACAGATCCAATCCCTTTAAAATATCCCCACTCCCACGCTCCCCCTTTCCCTACGCAGCTTTCCTCAAGCAAGCTCCGAGGCCCTACACCCCCTCTTTCTCTCCCCCCCACCTTTCTCCCCCCTCCCCTTCCCCCCCCAGGGGTAAAACCGCACCCGCAGCCACTTTGCATGCAGCGCATTGAAGGGCGGCGGCAGCAGCTGATCGAGCCTCATGGACACCAGCTGGCGGGGGGTGCGGCCAAGCAGCGCCGACACGAATGTGGTAGCGAATTTGACCCGCATATGCGAGTCAACCACCAGGATATTGTTGGCTCGTCCATCCGTACGGCGACAGTTGAAAACCAGGATGCGCTGAGAGTCGGTGCCTGATCAGTACACACGGCCGGGATTATGGGGGGAGAGGAAGGGGAAAAGGACGGCGGTGTGTATGTGTATGTGTGTGTGTGTGTGTATAGATGGGGTGTATAGATGACATCTGGACCGTACAGGTAAAAGAATGGGCGTGAGTGGGGGGATGGCCACGGGTGGGAAAAAGCAGTAAAGCAAGAGGAGCGTACGGCAATGTGTTCATGTCGGGAGGGAAAGACTGGATGAGGGGTAGGAGGGAAGGTACGTGAGGGCGTACAACGATCCAACGGGAACGCAGCAGGTAGGGTGAGAGCGCAAAGAGACAAAAAGAGCACTGAAGGCCATAAACTGGCGCTCCCCTCTCCTCCCCGCCCCTCCTCAACCCCAGTCTCCATTCTTCACCTTCCCCCCGCTAACCCCCCTTTTCCCTCGAGACACACACACACACACACACACAAGCACACACACGTAACCCCATCTCTCCCCCCGCCCCCCACCCACCTGCCAGCCCCACGGTCACCTCCACGTGCACCGGATCCAAATATCGGTGAAGGAAATGCATTTCCGTACGGACAGTACCGGTAGCCAGCTCTGTTACGGAAGCTGTACGGCACCGCTCCAGGAGGGCCTCCAGTTGCTCCAGGCAGGCGGGCGCTGCCAGAGCTGATAGCGACTTGCCTACCTAGGGGGGGGGGAGTTGTGTGTGCGCATATGCGCGTGCGCACACGTGTCTGTGTCTGTGTGTACGTGTCTGTTAGTATGTGTGTTTAATCACCTGTATATATGTATGTTGTTACAGGGTGGTTAACTTCGCCAGCGGCCCCCTTTCCCGGGGCAGTCCCTGCTCTCCCCTGTGCTAGAGGGGCAACCTAATCTGTTCATCCCATCCGACTTCAGAATGTATTCGTTGGGTTCGGCAACTCACCACCAGCATCCAACCAAATCTAGCGGATCAACGGCACATCAACTTAGTTCCTGGTTAGCTCGCAAGTTGATTTTATCACGTCCTACATCGTCCATGTGATGGAGGGCCACCTCCCATTTCACCTCCTCACTCCTCAAACACCCGAGGAGCTGGCAGGCGGATTTGAACCCGGGTTGGCCGGGAGCAGAAGTCAGGCCTTAACCTCTGCCAGCCGACTGCCTGTATATATGTATGTAGATAGGTATGTGATTCTGGACATGAACGGATGCGTATGGCATGGCGGGGTCAACACCTCATATGACTCGCAGAGACTGGATGGCACCCCTTCCTCCCTACATACATCCATACATACAAACACATATCTCCCCACCCACCCACCAGCTCTCCCTCCTGAAACCCGATCATGGACGCGAAGCTCTGCTCGCCGCACAGGAAGATGCCGTTGGGGGACAGCCACACGCGTATGGAGTAATGCCCGGGGGGAATGGCTCGCAGCAAACCCAGAAACACACTGCCGGCGACACAGCCACACATGA
>NW_003307545.1:4993724-4997074 GCF_000143455.1 Volvox carteri f. nagariensis | reverse complement strand
AATGGCCTGGGGGAGGGATTAGGTACGGGGGGATGATCGTACATGGAATTGTACGGGTGATCCTACGGGTTATCACCATCGGCACTTCCCTCACCACGGCTCACAACATTAAAACACACAACACACACACATACACATACACATACACATACACACACATACACATACACATACACATACACGTACCTGTCTGACCCGGTGCCGCTGAGTTTGGTGACGCAGATGCTGAGGGGGAACACGTAGCGGTCCTGGAGGGGTTTGTGGAGGGGGAGGGGGTATTGGGGGAGGAGGAGGGGGTATTGGGGGGGGGTAAATGTGGGACCTCCTCACAAAGCTCTTTCACGCACGACTCGACATACTCACACAACTAACCATAACCCGCTGGGCTGTCGAACTGCCCGGTGCCCGGTGCCCCTTTCGCGACCCATGGGACCCCCTTCAGTCACTTCGACAGCAGGGTGTGACTCCGAAACCACCGCCTCCCCGCCACACGCACCACCCGCCCAAACCCCAACGCAGTTTTCTCCCCCACAAATTTCCTTTCCTAATCCCGTCCTATAAACTCGTACTTTCGTACTCTCGTATTCTCGTACGCTCGTACGCACCTTGTGAAGGCCCACCACTTCCCGTACGGTATCCAGTATGTGTGTCTCCCCGGTCGCCACATATCTGGCCATGTAGCCGCTGTGCCGCTGAGAGAAGGGTGGCGGCATCAGCAGACTGATATTGGCACCCTCCAAGTCTAGGGCGGGGTAGCCGAAGAGAGACTGTACGGCCTGTACGACGGGTGTGACAATTGTTTATGGAGGTGTCAAGGGAGGGGTTCCCAAGGAGGGGAAGGGGGCTCCAGCTCAAAACCGGGAACCCTTTGCACTCACGATCACTTGGTGCCCACACGTACATACACACATACATACATACACATTTTATACATACATACACACATAAATACACATTTTATACGTACATACACACACCTGGCTGACCATCATGATGGTGCCCTCCGCATTCACAACCACGATGGCGTCCTCCAGCGTCAAGGAGGCGAACACCTCAGGCCGCTCGGACGACCCCCCCGCCTGAAGACTGGTCAAGTCCAGGGAGAGCAGTGCGCCGGCGCCGCCGTTGCGATTGGCCTCGCCGTACACTCGAGCTGCCGCCGCAGGGTCATGCCGTACATCCTCGAGGAACTTGCCGTAGCAGCGGAGCAATTTGCCGTTGGTGGGATAGCGCTCCAAGACCCTTTGCTCAGTTTGGCGGTGGGGGGGGGGGGGAGGCCGTGGTAACTGATGCGTGATGGGTGATGGGTGATGGGTGATGGGTGATGGGTGATGGGTGATGGGTGATGGGTGATGGGTGATGGGTGATGGGTGATGGGTGATGGGTGATGGGTGATGGGTGATGGGTGATGGGTGATGGGTGATGGGTGATGGGTGATGGGTGATGGGTGATGGGTGATGGGTGATGGGTGATGGGTGATGGGTGATGGGTGATGGGTGATGGGTGATGGGTGATGGGTGATGGGTGATGGGTGATGGGTGATGGAAGGGGTTTCCAGTGCTGCTTCCTCCTTCTCCTCCTCCTCCCGAGCACTAACACGTCACCAAGAGACAAGCCGTCATGACATTACTAGACTCCTGCCCACCCGCCGTCGGCGCCCCTCTCCCTCGCCACCCCAAACACAGGCGTCCGAATCGCGTCATTACTAGGGTTGGGTTAGCCTTTAAAGCTAATTATTATATGTAAATCAATCTAATTAGGAGAGGCTAGATTTTCGTTTAAAGTGGTGGCTACTCTTCAAATACTACATGGTTTGACCAGAATATAATATATATTATAAATGTAATACATATTTATACATTATATATTATCATTTATTATAATATACATAATATATTAATGTAATACAAACTCTTCAATTTTGGGGACAGAAAAGCGTTACGCATGGAAGAAAGGCCCCGCGAGCCGTCCCCTGTGCACGGTGCCCTGGTCCACCAAGGATCACCAAGGGGCTCCCTTTCTCGGAGTTGTGCGCCTGGAAGCGCTCCTTGGCGCCACCGACGACGGGTTGGTGCCGCTGAACGTCTTGCCGCAGCGCTCACACTCGATTTTGAAACCCTAAGTTGCCCGACAGCAACACTTCCCAGCAGAGCGCTTACTTCTTCTGCCTGAGGTTCCTCAGCTTCTCATAGAGAATTTCTTGCCACCATACGTATATTCCACTTCGACCCCCTTTACTGTCTTTTCCTCAGCAGCAGTTTGCTGACTTGTGCGCAAGGAGCGAATGGATCAGCCAGTGATAGGGCTGGAAGGGTGGAAACACCTACGGAGTGTCCTCGCCCACACACCCTCCAGCACACCCCAGCAGGGGCCCCCTTCCCCCCTTCCCCCCTTTTCTCCCCTCCCCCAGGGGCAAGGCCCCACCCCACCCTCAGACGCACCTCCGATACACCTGGTGTGCCCGGCTGGTTGCGCCCTCCAGCGCGTCCATGGCGGTGTCCACCTCCGCCACCCCCAGCCGAGGTCGCATGCACAGCTTCCAGAGCTCCACCTGCCGGCATAAGGCCTCCTTGTGAACACGGAGTACGGCCCTGGAGGACGTAAGTCGGGGTGGGGGCCCCCAGGGGGAGAAGGGGGGGAAGGTGTGTAATCAGGCAACATGAAAAACCCCACACCGCTACCACGCACAGCTACCACGCATACACAATATGATACCCTTCTAAACTTCTTCTCCCTCAACCACTACTACCCACTACCACCCACTACCACTACCACTACCCACTGCCTCACAAACACGCGCACCTGTAATTCCTCTTGAACTCTATGTAAGCCTGGAGGTCCATTCCGCACTCCTGGCTGTCCTTGAGCCGCTTACTGGCCTCGTGGGTGCAAAACACCTTGGGGGGGGAGAAAAGAGGGAAAGGGGAGGTGTCATATGATGCAAACCAAGAGGAAGCTGCTCCTGGCAACACGTCCAGACGTTGGGGCTGGAGAGGGGAAGGTGTACGTGGGAAAGACGAACCACGAAGGAGTGACGCTGCTGCGATGGAAAGAGTGTACAAGAAGCAGGACTTAGGCAGCCAACACCGGCGGAGGGGAGAGAGGGGGCCCGGCGCGTTAAGAACGTCTCCCGCAGGAGACCCTAAGTCCTCCTAACCCACTCCCCCCTCCACACACACATACTTCTTGCCTTATCCTCCTCCCCTTGCCCGGGGGCCCCCTCCTTCCCCCTCACCACTCCTTCCCCCCCACCACTCCTTCCCCCTCACCACTCCTTCCCCCTCACCACTCCTTCCCCCTCACCACTCCTTCCCCCTCAGCACTCCTTCCCCCTCACCACTCCTTCCCGC
>NW_003307545.1:4991517-4992738 GCF_000143455.1 Volvox carteri f. nagariensis | reverse complement strand
CCGCCGGCGATGACAGGGAAGATGCCGTACAATACGAGCTGCAAGAGCACGGCGGTTAGGCGCGGAGAAGGGAATCGGAGTGACGTATGTATGTATGTATGCATGTAGCCCGGGCAGGGGAGGGCTCCTGATACACCTAGCAAGCCAAAAAAAGGAAAACTTCCAAGAAGGGAAGGCGTAGAGAGCTCGAAACCACAAGACGTCTTGCAGCCCACCTCACGACTTTTCAACTGACCTCCTCTACCTCTCCCTTCCTGGGCTGGTCCAGGGGAGAAGTAGCCACCCAAAGAAACGGGATCACGCACCAGAAGCCCGATCAACACTGCAGGGGCCCGGATAGACCGGCGAGACCACAAACGGGATAACACGTTGCCACCCAGCTCTCCTAGACCCTCCAGAATACCGCAGGGGGAGGAAGGTAGCCCGCGCGGCGCCTCCCCCTTACCGTCACTAAACCGGAACGGTTGGTCCTCCAGAACCTTCTCACCCTGCCTCGTACTACACAGCTGCCACCCTCGTCCCTTGCCAAGCAACCCAGTCCCGCAGAGAAGACGTGCCTAAGTAGAATGTATGTATGTCGTTACAGGGTGGTTAAGCTTCACCAGCGGCCCCCTTTCCCTTGGAGGCAGTTCCCTGCTCTCCCCTGCGAGAGGGGCACCCTAATCCGTTCACACCATCCGACTTCAGAATGTATTCGTTGGGTTCAGCAACTCACCACCAGCATCCAACCAAGAATGTATGTAAGTATGCAAGTAAGTAAGTATGGATGGATGGATGGATGGATGGATGGATGGATGGATGGATGGATGGATGGAATTATCGCCATCATAAGCTGTGTGTGTCTGTAGGCTGTGTGGGTAAAGTTATCAGTGCATCAGTGTCTGAAGGTGTGCACCGCAGCGTTCCCAAGCACAACACCATTCTCCGTACGGCCGTACAGGTCGTACTCGTCGTACTTACCTTGGTATAGCGGCGCAGGTGACTTTCTTCATGGCTTTTCCCGGCGGCCAGCAGGCAGTACAGGGTGGTGGTGTAGAGGATGCCCAGCCACAACCCGAACCACACCGCGTTGACGCAGGTCCGGTAGAAGGGCATCTGGGCGGGTGAGGTGGGGGGCTTTGAGGTTGGGGCCTTATGAGTGTCGTTAGCAACCCAATACCCACTTCATGTGTTCTTCCCACCCCACCCCACCCCACCCCACCCCACCCCACCCCACCCCAC
>NW_003307545.1:4976889-4990930 GCF_000143455.1 Volvox carteri f. nagariensis | reverse complement strand
AATACTCCGTCAACGCCGTCGCCCACCCCCTAATCATGAGGCCAAAGCCCCCGCGATACAAACCCGATTCACACCGTTCTGAGGCTCCACCAGCTGATAAGGCCCACCCAGCACACATCCAGAACCGCCTGGACCATGGGGGCCGAGTCCAGCACCCCCCCGCACATAATGAAAGCGGCCTTGGCGGCTAGCATCTTGAGGCGGGGCTGCACGGCGGGTGAGGCCAGGGCGGAACGGGAGACCGGGTTGAGGTCGGCTGATGCCACCGTCAGCCCGGCGGTTACGGCAAGGAAGACGACGGCGGTGAAGATGGCCACACAGAAGTGAAGTAGGTGGGGCATCTCGAAACACACTGATAAAGGGGGGAGGGGGAGATAGGGGGAGTTAAAGGGGGACTGTGTTTATGTAGTTTAAGAAGAAGCTCTCTGGCCGACGTCCCAACCTGAAAATGAAAAATGTGAATGTACGTTTATATGTGTGTGTGTATGTGTGTTACACCACCTTCTGAAGCTGCGTTACCTTCCAAACCTAGGGGCCATTGCGCCCTGAGGGGGGCCCCAAGGGCCGATGCCCCTGCCCGAAAAAGACACAGATCACATGAAAAAACGAATCGCACCGAATGTAAAAAATTATTAAGAAAGCAGCAACCCATGTGGTGATATATTTGGATCCATAATCATACAAAGGCTAATCCAAAACCAGTTTTTACAGCACATATGCGGTAAAAAGAACCTTTAAGCAAATTTTTTTCCAAATTTCCAACCGCAACCACCTCAACCACTTACTGACGCTCTTGAAGTACATGTGGTTCTTGGTCCTCCCCAAGTAATCGCAGTTGGCCGCAAAGACGAAATAGTCGAAGAAAGATGCATAGTAGGTGAAGAAAATAATGTCGTATGCGGCGTGCAGGTACAGCGCTGCCGTACGCAGCCACTTGGACTGCTCTGCTCTTCTCATCGAGTGGGTCAGAAACACAAGGCCCGCAACCGCCACGTACACTATGACCACCATGACGTACAGGACGACAATGTATGTCTTATAGCCGTATAGACGTATAATGGGTGAGCGCCAAAGGCCCCATCGTACGACCTGCCACACGGGGCTGGAGGTGTCGATGACCCAATGTGTGTATTCCGTGTTGAACGCCACAAGGAAGAAGGTCTGAAAGCCCCGGGTGTAAGTGGGGGGAAGGGGGAGGGGAGTACGCGTGTATGTATGTGCAAGTTGCAGGTGCAAGGTAGGTGCGAGGTCACGGGGTGTTTCATTGCTGGGTGTTACATACATGCATACATACATACATACATGAATATACGGCAGGCGGCTGGCAGAGGTTAAGGCCTGACATCTGCTCCCGGAGTGTCCGGATTCAAATCCGCCTGCCGACTCCTCGGGTGTTTGAGGAGTGTTGAATTGGGAGGTGGCCCCCCATCTTATGGACGGTGTAGGACGTGATAATATCAACTTGCGAGCTGACCAGGAACTAAGTTGAGGCGCCTTTGATTCGCTAGATTTGGTTGGATGCAGGTGGTGAGTTGCTGAACCCAACGAATACATTCTGAAATCGGATGGGGTGAACGGATTAGGGTGCCCCTCTCGCAGGGGAGAGCAGGGAACTGCCTCGGGAGAGTGGGGGCCGCTGGTGAAGCTAAACCACCCTGTAACAACATACATACATACATACATCTATAATTGTGTGCATGTGCGTGCGCTGTCCCACTGTCTAATGCCGCCTCCTCCTCCTCCCCCTTCCCCCCCTGATGTTAATGACAGGTCATGAAACCCAAAGGGCTGTAGCAACGTCCTATCTTGGCAACGGGGTCGTCACTTCACTCAGCGAGCCAAATATAACTTGTGGGGCCTCGTGGGGCGATTCGCGGATTCGTGGATTAGATCCCATTTAAGGGCTCTATTTCCGATCATTGCTCATGTGCTGCATCCATTCCTCCATGTCACTGTACCAAATCCCAGACCCGCCCGCATGCGGGTTGTACGCCCACATCCACTGGCTACCCCCCCCCCGGCCCCCCCATACACACACACACACACACACACACACACACACACACACACACACACAACCAGCCAACCTCATCCCCATACTCGGTACGCGCACAACCCCCAACAAATATATTTTACACGCACACACATTCTTCCCCATCAAGGCGCGCCTCTCATTGCTTACATGTCGTAGCTCCTACAAAACACACATACATACATACATGCATACACACATGCATACGCATTCTTCCTTAGACCTGTTCCACCCGTGACCCACCAGGAACTCCAGCGCCACTTTTAAGACGGCGAACTTCCAGCCGCTCAGAGCCGAGGAACGCACCAGCGTGTACATGCCTGGGGGAGGAGGAGGAGAAGAGAACGAAATGGAAGAGGAGAGGCGGCGGGCAACTGGGAACAGGACCCTGGGCGTGTGTGTCGTGACTCGGAGTGGAAAAGTGGAGAGCCAAGAGTTGATGGGAATTGGGAATTGGGATTTGGGAATTGGGATTTGGGCAGGACGCAAAGTCAGGGATAACAAGTGCCAACGTCCTATCGTGGAAAGCAAAGGTTGGGGAGGCGAAGATGATTTGGAGCAGAAGAGGTGTGTGGGTTTCTCCGTATGTTGGGTTCTGTGAGGTCTTGAGTTTCGTGACAGACGTGTGTGACCGATGAGCGAATCGAGGAAGTGGTGGGCATCTATACCATGCCGCGCCAAGACCCACATCTAAGTTTATTCCTTGCGCGCCAGCGTCACTGTCAGCGCCTGATCAGGCTCCGGCCTTTCCGTCTTTCTACGTTTTGTCGTCCTAGCTAGCTCCTCCTAGCTCCCATCGAGCTGGCAGTGAGTTGCACCCCAGCCGCTGCCAAGACTTGCCGAACCCCCGGGGGTCCCTCACGGTGGCCGCGGGCGCAGTCCGAAAGTGAACAGAAAATGCGCAATTGAGCAGCTAGTAGGATTATTCATTAGTAAGCAGTAGCAAGCCCGGAACCTCGACACGCCTAGACAGGCACAGCGAATAAGCGGAGTAGCATGGATATAGTAGTTTATTTAACTTCAAACTGAATTTGTTGCGCATGTGAGCCAACGCAGATCGCACACAAGGACTCGCCGCTACCGAGTGTGTGTAATCAATGTGTAGTTTCAGTTTAAAGCAAGAGCGAATCCGTTTAAACAATGTGTCTATGTGCCCGATAACATAAAAATGTAATGGTTTAGTGACATTTGGAAAGCAGCTGACAGTACGCCGTCTACCTGACTATGCGAGGCAACCGACGCGAACGCATTGAATCCAATCAGTGAATCCAAGCACGCACGCTTACATGAAAATATACCGTCTTCAATTGTGCGTTTCTGCTCCAGTAAGTCCTCTTCATCCTCTTCATCCGCTGTTCCTCTGCGCCAGTTAGCACACACACGGCTAATTCGCACTTGTTTTTTGCTTAACATTCACTTAAATTAACTGTCAAAAAGGAGGCATACCTCTTTTTCATTAAGAACTTTGAGTCTTCCCGCTGGCTAGACGTTTCGCTCCCCGTCGCGCCACTCCGCTGGCTCCCCGTTCCATCGTCTTCCCGATCCATCTCTTTCATGAATGCAGATTTAACGCCGCAAGTGGGGCATTTCCATTAGCAGATAGTTGTCGTGTTTCGACTCGGATGTGAGCGTGCTATCCCGATTCGCGGCATTACTGAACCACGTGCATCTTCAAATTCTTGTTTCTTTTGCCTCGGGTGCAACGGTGTGCATCATCTCCACCGTTATTGCGGCGGGTTCTTGTCGACATTTCGGAGGGTTTTGTGGCAATTGGTGTCCATACAGAATATTCATTTCAAAATAATGGATACTTATATTCGCTCATAAAAGCAAGGCTTAGAGGGCTTCAGGCCCAGTTGTTCACAAACCGATCGGCGCAGACCTAACGGTTACGGCATCGATACGGCATACCGTAACCCTTTGCTCCCCTTACAGCAACATCCATAATGCGCCGCATACAGCAAAAAGCTTGCTAATCACCCAGCGAGCTTATAACACCGGACAACGCGCTCAACGCCAATGCTGCGTGAAGTGTTTCAGGAACGCTTCCTTTCTATTCCTTTCCCTGATCCTGCATTCCAAATATAATTTACGTCCAATAGAAATCACATACAAAGGTTGCGAATGATAGTTCTTACGCCCGCACAATTGCCTGAGCTGTGATCTTGGGTGCCTCCTGTTCCACTTGCGTTAGCTCCGAAACGACGCTATTCAACCATTCAAACATCACCTGCAACAAAACGAAAGCCACATGCGTCACTGGAGGCAGCCGTTGCGCACGTGCTAATCGTCCAACGGTCGTTGCAACGATGCAACCAACGCGTCTAGAGGTCAAACGGCTAACCAAAAGATTCAACCATCAAATTTAATATTTCAACTTATTTTATTAATATGAAAGATTTATAGGACCCCAGCGAGGGGCAACGAACCCGCAAAAAACGCTCACCTTGTCGGTCCATGGCGCTCCAAAAGGTGCGCCCGGCCCGGCAACCCAGCCCAAATGGCCGCCTGTCAACGTCGTCACCAGCGTACAATTGGGATTCTGGCGGAGCGCCTCAAACGGTGTCGCCTCCTTGGGAGCAATGGGGTCATCCAATGCCTGGACCAAAGGCCATACATAGAGCGGAGAAACGCAACCAAGCGTCATAAAACGATCAAACGAAGAAGACGGAGATATCCGAACCAAACCAACCCCACTTCCATGCTCTCCCACCTGAACCCTAGGCGCCAATCCCCTCCCTCACGCCGCAGACACTGGCCACAACCCAACCCGCGCCAATCCCTCAGCCCACCCGAATTAACATTACCAGACCAAGCAAGCGCCTTTCCACCCCTCCTCAGCCTTCCCAGCACATCGGCAGTTGCTTGTTCGACTTTTTCCCAAGTTCCCCAACCCCAACCCCGCCCTCACAACTTTTCCCCAAGTTCACCACCCCCCTCCAGCGCCCTCCACACAACCCTCACGCACACCCCAAAACACCTTTTTTTATGAGTACCTGAATGCACAATGTCGGTATGGTGATGTACGGCACCGACAAGGACGAGCTCGACCCCGCGTAGTACTCGTCCACGCTGCGCCAGCCGAAGCTGTGGATGGTGATACAGTCGTCGAAGTGGCGGATGGTGGCGCCGGCGGACACATCGTCCGGGCGGAAGGGCGGCGGCACACCCGTCCACAACAGCGCGTGCTTGGCGAATATGCGCTGCAGGGACTTGGCCAGATTGAGGTCGTATATCCGGCTGAAGCCGCGAGTGAGGCCCTGTGATCGGGAGCGGGAAGAGGAGGGGAGGGGGGAAAACCAATTTAGTGCTCCCATGAAGGGGGGGAGAGACGGAAGAAGCGAGTGTACGGGGTGTGTACGGGGAAGGGTGTACGGGGCCAACTTCGGTCTGGCACCCCCCTGGCACCCCACCCCTCTCTCATCCCCCCTCCCCCTCCCCCTTCACCCTCATCCCCCCTGACCCTCACTTGGTTGCTGATCGTGAGGTTGAAGGGGTTGCACATGGACACCGCCGCCCGCAGCGGTGTGGCCGCCCCCTCCTCCCCCAGGTACCGCAGCAGGATGTTGGCGCCCAGGGACCAGCCGGCGGCCAGTAGGGCCCGGGAGGCGGGGTAGCGGCGGGAGACGTGGGCAATCACGGCGCTGGAGGCGGGGACGAGGGGGCGGAAGACGGAGGGGGGACAGGGGTCTAAAGGGGGAGAGGGGAGGGATGAGGTGGCCGATAGGCAGGCATACATACAGACAAACAGACAGACAGAGACGTGCACAGACAGAAAGTGCAGGATGTGAGCAGTAAGTGGTGAGTGAGATGAGCAGGTGTTCAACAACAACCGACCGGATGTCTGCAGGTGGCACAACCAACCAAATGTACGCATGTTCTGCTCAACAAAACACACACACACACACTCTCTCCCCTCTCTCTCCTCTCCCTCACTAGGGAGGTCTGCGGGGTTTGCCAAAACCTCTACATGCCCCACCACCATTATTGCTGGTTATGTGTTTGTGTGGCGGCCCCCCCTCCAACTCCCCGCCCACCCACCCCCCAGCCCCACCGCGTATCCCCGGTGAAGCTGGCGCTGTAGAACTGTGGTGTGAGTACGGGACTGTCTGCCGTACCCCGGCTGTTGAATACCACCGCTCTAATACCCGCCTGACGGGCACTGCTCATGGCATGCAGGATGTAGCTGTCCCCGCTCCCCCCCGTCAAACCCGGCAGTAGCACCAGGACGGGGGCGTCCTCGGGGAGAAGCTTTTGGGGGGGGGAGGGGAAAGAGGGGAATGGGGGGGAGGATGGGTAGGGGGTAGGGAGAGGAGGGACGACGGGGCGGAGTAAGGGGGGAGGTGATTGAACCCGAGAAGCCTGGGAAGGAGAGAGGGAGAGAGGGAATGTGTGCGTTTGTGTGCATGTGTTTTATCCTTTTGATGTTTGAGTATGGTATCGGAGAAATACATCTCTCTAAAGATGTATAGATGTATGCAAACATGTTTCGTGGGGGGGGGGGAGGGGGGACAACACGAATTCTGGAAACACACGCACACGCACACGCACTCACAGACATCATATAGCTGTCGCCACCCCCCCTTCCCCCCTGGACCGCCCAAAACCCTCTTTTACCCCCCCCCCCGGCCCCCAGACACACACCTGCGCCCCCTCCTGCACATACTCCCAGTCCAGGGCCACACAGCCCCCATCCGCCGTCCGGAGGATCTCCCTCCGCAACCGCAGAGGGGGCTTGGTGCGGGTCTTGGCGGCCAGGATTGTCTCAATGTGCTGCAGGGAGGGGGGTTGAGGGGGTGGAGAGAGGGAACGCAGACGGCGGTGGAGCCGTCACGTGTGCGCCTCTGTGTGTGTGTGTGTGTGTGTGTGTGTGTGTATGTGTGTGTGTGTGTGTGTGTGCGGGGGGGCCCCCCAGGGCAGTGAGGCCCCAACCCCCTCCCCCCACCCCTTCCCCCACCCCGGCCCCCCCAAACACAGAAAACCTAATCCAGCCCCACATCAACCTCCGGAGGTGTGAGTGAGCGAGGACGTGGACTCCTCACCCCCAAAACCCCCCACCCCCCCACCCCATTTCCCCCTCCCCCCGATAGAGAGCCGCAACACACACACACACACACACACACGGGGGGTGGGAGTCCTCGGGGTCTTGACTCAACTTCTACTGCTCAGCCCGGCCCCTCACCGGATTAGTCATAAACGGCAACGGCGCGTACGGCAGCTTAAGGCTGGGGCAGGCGCTCAATACACGCTGATTGAACTGGGGCGGGGCCGCGGAGGGGGGGGGTGCGGGAGAGCAAGGGCGGGAAAGATGAGTCTGGGTGGTGATGTTGATGTTGAAGTTGATGGTGTGGTGGCGTCAGCACACAAACACATGCCGTACTAGTACGGAACGGAGGATGAATGATTTTGCAGGTGTGGGCGTTACGAGCACAGCGAGGAGCCCCCTTCCCCCTCCCCCTCCCAATGCCCTGCCCCTCCCAGTCAGGTCAGCTAATATTCCTAACTAACGTCTTAACGACATCGGTCGAAGGCCTGATACCGTATCCTTGTCTCCTCCTGGACAGACAATGTCGCCTCCAGGAGGCCCATCTGTGGTGTATCTGCATCAATCGCCCGTGGTTCATCTTAAACCCCCTCCCTGCAGCTCATTGGGGCGTCATTGCACCCCCTCGACACCCCCACCCCACCACACCCCACCGACACCAACACCGACACCACCACCACCGCCACCCCACCACCGACACCATCACCCCACCAGGCGCCGCAAAGGACCCCCAAAGGCGACCCTGGAGGGTCCCGGCTGCATCCCGAGCGTCGCCGCCTAGGGCCCCCCTCCCCCTCCTCCTCCCCCCTCCTCCTCCCCCCTCCTCCTTCCCCCTCCTCCTCCCCCCTCCCCCAGCAATTATTTTCTCCGACTGTGTGTGCTCCGATCTGATCGTCCAAACGGCAGCAACTGCTACTACTGCTGCTACTACTGCTGCTGCTACTGCTGCTACTACTGCTGCTACTACTGCTGCTACTACTGCTGCTACTACTGCTCGTGCTGCTGCTGCCACAAGTGAAGGTGGGGCCTTTTGCCGCCTCAATGCGGCAGAAGGGACTCAGCTAGCCGCCCAGGTCCGAGAGCCCGTGTGGGTTTGGTCATGCCGTACCGTACCTCCGTGGGCGTGTACTGCAGGCCGGGTTTCTGAGTTTTCCGCTTGGCGTCCAGCCAGGCCACGGCGCCCAGTACTCCTGTGCCGAAAGCGACCGCGGCGGCCACAAGCTTTGCTATCGCCATTGCCTGGGCCAGGTCTGGGCCTAGTGTAGCAGCTAACGCTGACGCCATGCCGGCCTGGGGAACCAGCACCGGCGATGACTGCCGCCTCCGTGGCGCAACCAGAGGTGCTTTGACAGTCGAGGTCACGATTAGTCGGCAAGCGTGATCACGGGCGCCAGCGACTGCAGCCCTGGGCAGCGGCGCGATGAAGGCAATGCAATCACTCCGTGCGAGCGCGTTGGGGCGGCAGAGAGTTGATCCTTTGGAGGCGAAAGCTGGCGCGGCAAACATGCTACGGGCCATGCCCTTAAGCCCTGACGTTGCGCTCTATGCGACTTGTGACGCACCCGGGCGTTTACACGCCAAATCGCACGTTCAAAGCACGTATTAGATTAATTAAATGTGTAAAATATATAATAGATATGCGCGGTCAGATGCAGGCTTTCATACTGGGTTTGGCATTTGGATACGGTTGGTAATTCCGGTCTCCATGTTTCGGTACGTTTTCCGTGCCACGAAATAACCCTCACCAAGGAAACATATTGCCAATCTCCGATTGGGAACAGCGACTGTCAACTACCTAACGCCAAACCACAAGTTGATTAGTGAAGCGAGACGCATAGCTTCCAGCTTTCACCCTGCTCTGCCGCGGAGAATATCATCATGATGGAAAAATGTATCATTGACAGAAAAGCTATGAAAGGGAGCCTTTGCCCGGCAGGGCGCTTTCAAGGGGTCGTTTCGGGCCGGAGACGCGCTGTCCGTGTCTTTGCGGCGTCGAACATAATGAAACTGGTGAGCAGAACACCTAGAAAAACATATTGAAGTCGCTCCCATAGATTCTGTCAATCCAACTCCTCAGCCGGATGCCATCGTTTCCCATGGTATGACGAGTTGACGACCCTAACTTGCCAGGCTCGGTCCAGCATGGAACACGTCAGCTACCAATCCATTCCACTTCATCCTCTCCTTATTCACCACCTCAAACCTCAAACCTTGTCATCTCCTCCTTCATGTCGTTGGCTCCGACAGGACACAGGCGCCTGGGTGGTGGCTCCGCGCTACCGCTCCAAAGGCATAGTGCATTTCTTAGGGGGAGCCTTTGCAGGCGCCGCGCCGCAGGTTCGTCTGTACGTCTGTCCGTCGCTTGTGTGGCCATGAGTTGGCCACGAGGCGGAATGCATGTAGCGTGAAGTGTTTTTCTCGCAGCGGCAATCCTTGCAGACTCCCCTCTTCCCCCTCCACCCCCTCCTCCCGCAACATATACACATACACACAAACGCACGCACGCACAGGTAGTTTACAGCCTCATCTTGGACTCGATCGCCGCCGCCGGCTACACTGCCATCGCCACGCCGTACGCTGTCACATTCCGTCACGACGAGTGTGCGCGGCGCGTGAGACGCCAATTCGAAGACTCGCTATCGGAACTCCGCAGCAGCAACAGCAGTAGCAGCAGCAGTAGCAGCATTGGCTTAGCTGGCAGTGACGTGGCCCCACTGGACGTCCCGTTGTTCGGAGTGGGTCATTCCAACGGCTCACTCCTGCACATGCTGATCGGGAGCTACTTCCCCGGGGCCGCGAACTCCAACATCATAATGTCGTACAACAACAAGTGAGGTGGAGAAAAGGGGGGCTGTGGGATGTGTATGGGGCGCCCTCTCTCTCTCTCTCTCTCACAAAAAGAACATAACACCCTGATTTTCGACATCACCTCATCCTAAGTCCACTTCTGCGGCTCAGCATGATACGCAGAGAGGCGCGTGCACAAACATATGTGTACGCATACACATATTTACATATATACAACACAGCACAACACAACACAACATAACCTGCACTACGGCACCTGGCTTTACATGGTCATAATAATCATACGCACACACATGCTCATAGGGCCCAATGTGAGAGTGTGATTCTCCCGTACTGGCCCGTACTTGCCCCAAACCCACACCCCTCACCTCCCCCCGCACCTCTCCCTCTCTTCTCCCCCCCCCCCACACACACACATACGCACAAACCACCATCCCCTCAACCTCGACCACTTGACAGGCAAGTCAAGGACGCCATTCCCGTACCTGGCCTCATGGACAATCTCCCTGGAGCGCTGAGGGCGGCCCGGGCAGCCGCTCCCCCCCTTCCTGATCTCACTGCCGTACCGGTCCTGGGTTCCCTGCCCGGCCTCCTCCCCCCCCAGCCCCCCTCGGGCGGCGACCTGCTTCGCGGATTGGTCTCCCTCCTCCCCCCCGAGCTGGGGTTGGACAGGGCGGGACAGCTCTCCGGCGCGGGGTTGCTGTTGGACCAGATACCCGCTGTGTTTGGGGAGGTGAGGAGGAAGGGGAGGGGGGAAGTTAAAACCCTAAGTCTCAGGACGGCCAAACCGCTAGTACGACCCGTCCACTGCCATAAGGGAATCTGAAATTGAAATAATTGCCCTTCCCCTTCCACCCCCCTTGGGTTTACTATACATGTTCCTAAATACCTGCATTCACGTACATACACCTACACGCACATGCACATGCACATGCACACATACAGGTTGACGGCGGCGCCACGGACTTCCAGCCTTCCCCCGCGGAGAGTCGTACACTCATCTCCCGCCAGTACGGCACCGCCGCCACACTGCTCGTTCGGTTCGCAGACGACTCCATTGACGAGAGCGCCGAAATCGCTGCGCTGCTGCAACCGCGACTGGCTGGTGGTGGGTGGTGGTGGGGGGGCCGGGTTTTAGGAGGGGGGGGAGGGACGCCCGGAGGGCTTGGGCGGTCCGTTGGTTTGGGGGGCTGGGTGGGCTGGCAGCCTCGTTCCGGTGTTGTATCACCGCACCGGTCGATTTGGCTGGGAGGCTGGGAGGTTGGGAGGGAGAGACATCACCTATTGTGTGTGTGTGTGGGGGGGGGGGATGCGGACAGAGCTGTGTCACTCGGTCATTAGGTGATTGGAGTGACGCCGCCACCGCTGGGTGATAGCGCGATCAGCTCTCACCACCAGCTTGTTTCTGACGCTGTGTGTTGATGCCATCTGGGTGAGGGAGGCTGGCGGAGGGCGGAATGAAGGGCGAAGAAGAGGGTTTATGTAAGAGCGGGTTTTGGTGTGTGTGTGTGGGGGGGGGAGAGAGCCCTACTGAACCCCCTGCCGTCAGCAGCCGCCCCCCGGGTGAACAGACTCCTCCGCACATGTACGCATCCTTGTCGTGTAGTGACACACTCACCCTCGCCTTTCCCACCCCCACCCCCCGTTGTCGGCCCCTTCCGCCATCTACGCCTTTACACACCTCTCCACCCCCTTCCTGGACCCCACCCCCACGCCCCCCCCAGGTGTCACCCTGCTAACCCTGCCAGGCAACCACCTCACCCCGTGTGGGGGCGAGCTGCCAGTACCCCTGACATCAACATCAGCTGGCGGTGGTGGTGGTGGTGGTGGTGGCGGTGGTCAGTCCATATTCACACCGGCAGAGGTGGTGGTGCAGGCGTTGAAGGAGCAACAGCAGGCGGATATTCAGAGGTTGTGTAGGCAGATTGTGGGATGGATGGATGCCATCGCTACGCGATGATGGTGGGTGAAAGTGATGAAGTGGTGGTGGTGGTGGTGGTGAGGAGGAGGAGGAGGAGGAGGGGGTAGATGGGCATGGATGTCCTGCATGTATGTCCTGCAGCCGGCTGTGCACGGGAGCCAGGAGTAGATGGATCCAGATACACACACACACACATACATCAGAATATGTACATATATGCTCTTTCCCAATGCGATGATGATGATGATGATGATGCAACACGTCGATATATCTGTTGTACAGGTCGAGAGGTGCGTTGTAGCAGCTATACGAGATGTATGTCTTGGCTCTTAGGCTTTTAACTAACCTCCCCCTAGGTGGGCTTTTAGGCGCAGCGGCCCCTGACGAAGAAAGCCGATACCAACCGCCAATCATCGAGGCCGTCATAAAGCATCATAGCTAGCGCAGTGATGACTCTCTCTCTCTCTCTCTCTCGTGGGCTCTCGGTATTGGCCACACAGCTGCTGGTGGTGGTGGGTGGGGGGGGTGGAATCGCCTGTAGCTATACGGGTGTTGTGGGTTTAAAGCGTTGGGGGGGCGGGCCTCCAATCTGCTGTTGAGTGGGTGATCGGGTGGCGGCGCACAAGGAGCACGAGCGAGTACAGGACTGTGAGCTTTTTGGGGTGACTACTGTCGATCAGTCTTCCCCGTCAATAGTCGACAGACAGCAACGGGGCGGGCGCCGCTACCCCGCTATATGGCGTATTAATGCGCCACCATACGTGCGAGGGCCCGGTACGGAATTCTTCGTCATCCAACAAGCACACCACCACCAACAACAACAACAACAACACCTTCCAGTGCCCTGGGCCGTTTCTCCCCCCGCCGTCGTGGCCGGGTTACCCGAACGGCCCCCCTGCGCGGTTCAGACAAAGTTACAAGTTACAAGTTCCGCACACAAGTGCGGGTGTGTCCGTAAAAGCCGGGGGAGGGGCCCATGGACGTTGTATTGGTATTGATGCGGGTACGCGGGAGGTCATGCGGGTACGCGGGAGGTCATGCGGGTACGCGGGAGGTCATGCGGGTACGCGGGAGGTCATGCGGGTACGCGGGAGGTCATGCGGGTACGCGGGAGGTCATGCGGGTACGCGGGAGGTCATGCGGGTACGCGGGAGACAAAGTCCGTGCGGGGCACACACCTGCGGAACTCTCTTGGCCTCTCGCACGACCGACCTTGCTCTCTGTTGTCTAGGTATTGGAGCGAGTGTAGGGAAATCACTATTTCGCCATCGGGGAGCATTATCAAATTTAAAAATATCTTACATGCATGCATGTACGGATGTTTGTGGGTTATAGCCATGTTGCGCATATAATTAGTTCGATCAACAATTTTTTTTGATCGATGCAATGGACAGTGTGCGTAGAAAGCCATTTGCGCCTCGAAAA
Source organism: Volvox carteri f. nagariensis (assembly GCF_000143455.1). Lineage (NCBI taxonomy): Eukaryota > Viridiplantae > Chlorophyta > Chlorophyceae > Chlamydomonadales > Volvocaceae > Volvox > Volvox carteri. The sequence continues at coordinate 4,977,700 of NW_003307545.1, read as the reverse complement.
GACAACACAGACGAAGACATAAAACACAGTCAGCGCGCACTCCGAGCACCATCAGCCTATGCAGCCGCAATAGCCATCAAATCCTCATCACCATCACCATCCATCCATCATCATCATCATCATTATCATCACCATCATCATCATCACCATCATCATCACCATCATCATCACCATCATCATCACCATCATCATCATCATCATCATTCATGCAAATGAACAAAGCCATCCAGGCAAAATCCCTCCATTCGCCACCAAGCCAACCACCACCACCACCCAGATCACCACCAAGCCAACCAACCCATTAACCGACTTAGTAACCGACTAACCAAGAAATGTGCATCCCAACGTCCTTGTCCACCTGCTGCGCTGTACACTTGCCAGCCTCCGCCGCCGCCGCCGCCTCATCATCAACATCATCATCGTAGCCCTTTTTTACACACATTCATAAAGACATATAAGACATATATTTATACACACAAAGACATATAAGACATATATATATTTACACATATATATGTATATAGTTCACTTGCATATAGCTCACCTAGCAGCCTGCCATATATATAGTTCACCGCATGCCCCATGTCGCCGCACAACCGCTCCACCCGCCATCACCAAGACGAACACCGTCACACAGCCCCTGCCGGAGAACCCCCTTCTAGCTTGAAGGCCCTCATGTAGCTCTGTATGTGTATATATATGTGTATGCATGTATGTATATCCCACATCGGTGGCTGCGGCTTCCTCTGTCGGCCCCTTTCCTCCCGTGCCAGCAACCCCAGCCCAGCCCCCCACGGCACGCAGCCCCCCC
>NW_003307545.1:4972686-4976710 GCF_000143455.1 Volvox carteri f. nagariensis | reverse complement strand
CCAATGACCGGTGCTCGCTCACTCACACACAGCTTCTTGTCCTCGCGTTTAGTCGGGCGAGGTCGGGCGGAAGAAGACGGTCAGGCCCTCAGCCCGTCAGCCACCGGTCTAAACCCAACCAGACACATCATCCAACCTCCCGAACGGGACCCCCCTCCTGATCGTACACTGCTGCCCCGGCTGATCTCTGCCTGGCCGCTACCACCCACATACAGCCGTACACCGCTACATACACACGCACGCACACACATAGCCCCAAATCGCATAACATCGCCCACGCAACACAACACAACACAACAGCATCAACGGAGCATGAAAATTTCATGACAATTACCGGCACACAACTTCACTGACATGATGAGACTGTCTTTATGGCCATATCATCTATCATATGAAGGAAAATAGACTTCCAGGCTGGAGACCTCGCGTTGTCTTCACCACCTAGCGGGGAACAGGAGGGCTTCGCTCGGCTTTTTGTTGGAATTCTAACGGTGAAAATTACCGTGTGTGGTGCAGTACGGTACGATGCCGTGTATCGCAACCAGAACGGACATCGATAACGGTGTGTGCCAGTATGTATGTATGTATGTATGTATGTATGTATGTATGTATGTATGTATGTATGTATGTATGTATGTATGTATGTATGTATGTATGTATGTATGTATGTATGTATGTACATACGTGTGTAGGGGTTTCATGTGAATTACGTTTTGGCTGGGACCTGGATAGCTCTCTCCGGCATCAACGGAGAAGACGCCATATGACATAGATCTATCGACAACTACCTCAACCACCTCAACTACCACTGGTCAACCGCACGTCGCGTCATGGTGCGCTGTACGGCTATCAAGTGGCTGCTCGCGCATACACACATACACACACACACCAACTTCCCCATCTTCCCCCGGAACTGGAATGACGAAAGAGCGTACGAGCCTTGCATCCTCTGCATCTGATGGCAGTTGAAACGTATAATGGAGGAGCCAACGGAAACAACGACCAACGACCAAATTGTTGCACAGTACGCTGCCGACTGCATTGATCAAGACGTGCGACGATCCGTACATTCACGCATATACATACAGCCATGCGTCTGCATACACATGCATACACACATACACACACAGATCCCCTCCCAGGTGGGGAAACCAGGAAAGGGGGTTCCAGGCGCCTTAAAAACCATGTGGTGATACAGCAGCAGCAGCAGCAGCAGCAGCAGCAGCAGCGCCCCGGGTTATATGCGTTTGGCTTGCGGTTACAAGGAACCAATCCCACCCGCCCCCCCACTGTCTCCCTGGTCAGTTCCCTTTCGTTCAATCCTCCCAGACCGCAGCTGCGACACCTCGACAACAAGGTACATGCCCACCACCTCGCCATGCCGCCCAATACACCATCGGATCGCCACATAATAAAGCGCATCGGCAAATGAAATGTATCCGCGCACGAATCCACAACATGTCCCCGCGGGGAATCGACCCCGTTCGGCGTCCCAGCCGGATCAAGGAAGGCCGCTGAGATGAAAAAGCGATGAAGGTCCCCCCCGGCCACACACACACACACACACAGGCAGCCACACCATGTCCGTCTGCGGGGCGCCGCCGCAGGAGAGCTCCAGCGCCCCAAGCTAAGCTAACCTTGGGTAAATGCCTTCCCGTGTGTTGCCTTCGTGTCTGTCTGTCTGTATGTATGTGGTGATGTGTCTACTAGTGTTGTTCTACTTGCGCGCCGGGGGGGGAAGGGGAGGGGAGGGCTGCCCACGTGCCCCACACGCCACCAACACACATACAGACATACACCCCGCCATCATCACACGCCCATCATTGTCTTTCAATCAAAATACACAAACTTTGGTCATAGCGCACCATAATGCCACCACTTAATAATTCACGTCTCCCACGCAACCCAACGCCATCTCCATCCCTACCACCCCAGTTGTCCATTCTCCTTAACAACAAAACCGCGACGATCAAGGACGAACCTACAGCTTCGTACCTGACCCACATCAGCTAACCTGTACTAAAATGACGTCAGCTTTAACAGCTAGGGGATTGCAATTACAAGATCACATGTCACAGCTCTTCCTCGCCGATAGCGGCGAACACCGTAAATGCTCACATACACGTACACGTGTACACGCGTACACGTGTACACACATATCTATATATTCCTCGTCATCCCGCCCTTGGACAACCACCGCAACCGCCACCGCCACCGCCACAACCCACCAACTTATTATCATCATCATCGCCTCCAAAATCTTCACCACATGACTACACCTGCTCCTGCGGTTTTTTTTCAGAGCGTTAAAGTTCTCAATTTTCTCAAATTTTCTTATTTTTTGTGCGAGACCCGAGAGCCAGTAACAAGCCGTGGCTATACGCTCCGCGTTCGGGTTGGAAAAGCACTCTTTAAGACATCCTGGTGCGGTTGATGACGTCCGTATGGGCTTACGTCGTCCTGGAAAGACTCCAGCACTTCTTCGTCAATGACCTTTAAAATGACACCCAAACACCTCTCTGCAAAACTCAGGTGCTCCTCCACCCACCCACCCGGTCTCTCTGCAGCGTCGCCCCTTATCTTCAAAAAAGGGATGGAAGGATTGGAGGGGCGCAGATCGGGATAAACCACGGGGTGAACGGAAAAGAAAGCCAACCTAAAATTCACAGCTACAGGATATCCACCAGCAAGCGAACTGCCTTTAGCCGTCATACTGACATACTGACATACTGACTGCAAGGCACCAAACTGCCGAATGGGAATACAACACACTTCTCACACAAACACAGACAGGGACAGCACGCACGCATGCTCTCAAAACCTGAGTGCTTCTACACCTGCGCCGTAAATGCACTTTTAGCGTAAATACACGCCTGCCTCCCCTTCCTGCGCCGTACCTAACCGCCGTACAGCCCATACTAGCGATCGCGTCTGCCCCGAGGCCCCAAGGCACCTCACCTCACCCGGTGTCAATAGGGGGCCGGAAGTCACGGTCCCCACCTCTAAATGAAGAGATGTACGCGCACATACATACATACATACATACATACATACATACGCGGTAGGCACATGCGTACATACATACGCGGTGGGCGTGTGTATGTATGTATGTATGTATGTGTATTGTGGGTGTGGGTGTGTACAAGGAGGGGGAGGGAGATGTGTACAACCGGCAACACGGCAAAGGCCATGTGCGGCACCATAACCCCCGGGGGAGACCCCGGGGGGCCGGCGGATGCCGAGGCGGGTTGGAGGCGGGAAGAAGCAACATCGGGACATACACACACGTTGCTGCTCATTCCCTTCCCCCCCTCTCTTTCCCTTCCCCCTCCCCCCAAGTGTGCGTGCGTCGCAAACTAAAATAGAAAACGCTTCCACCGCCGATCTCCAGCCACACCGAAGTACGACGATTCGTACAGCACATGGCGCAAGGAAGGCGGGCAAGGGGGGCCCTGCATGAATGCAACACGGTTTTCCCAACCGACAACGTAAACCGTTAAACCGCCTGTGGCCACACGCTGCCTTATCATCATGACACAGAAACCCTAACCGAATTTAACTCCTAGGAGGAAGGGGGCATCTTCCGTACTGCACCAACCTCACTACTATATCGCCACACATACAGCAAAACCGCATCGATGCTACGCAACTGCTACAACCACCATTACCTCGACAACGACCACACGACGAAGCCGCAACCACCACAATTAACAACCAACAACTAAGAGCTTAACCACCCTAACCACCCTAACCGCCATTGCACTCCAAACTGTAAACGGCACCTGGCACCACCTCCCTCTCCCCCTCCTCTCCGCTGTGGCCCAAACCCCCCTCCACGCGGCGCGGGCCGGGATCATGAAAACGTTTGAACTACAGGAGCGGCGGTTCGTACTGTACTTGCCAGCCAGTACGGCACGTGCTCTCTAGTATTGCACCGCCACAAGATTGGAGTTGGACAGTCGCGAAGCGAGACGGTGCTGAGCCTCTGTGCGTGTGTGTTTCGGGGGGTAGAGAGGAGGGGAGG
>NW_003307545.1:4971201-4972636 GCF_000143455.1 Volvox carteri f. nagariensis | reverse complement strand
TCCCCAACTCCTCCTTCTCACACACTAACCAAAATCCGGCACACATACACAAACACACACACAAAAAAAACACAAAAACACAAAAACGCACAAAAACACACACAAAACACACACAAAAAAAACACAAAAACACAAAAACACAAAAACGCACAAAAACACACACAAAACACGCACAAACACACAAAACACGCACAAAAACGCACACAAGCACATGCACAAACACACAAAACAAAAACACACGCATGCCTACCCGCGCCGCCTTGAACAGCCACGGATGCTTCATCAGCTGCGGTGCCGTGGGTCGGTCCTGCGGGTTCTCGTTGAGTGTCGTCATGATGAAGTCCTTGGCGGCGCCCGACACGGAGGCGGGGAACCGCAGTGACTTGCGAGTGGCCTGCTCGGCCAGGAAGGCCCCTACGGCGGCGCCGTGTCGGCCGCCTCCACTCACCACCTCGGGGTCGGTTTGGCTGTTAGATACGAAGGGCGGGAAACCCACGAGCATCTCGTACGCCAATACACCCACGCTCCAAATGCTGTGATGATGCGTACGGCGAGGGGAGGGGGGGAAGGGGGGGATAAGGGAGGGGAGGAGGAGAGGAGAGGAGAGGAGAGGAGGGGCAGGGCGGGAGAGGCGTGAAGAAGAAGAAGAAGAAGAAGAAGAAGAGGGGAAGGTGTCGGAGAGGCGGCGACTGTAGCAACTAGCCAGTCCCCCGCCAGCATCCCTCTAGCTCCCATCTGGCCGATATGTACCCCCCGACCCCCCCACCTTTCAACCCGATTCGAAATCAGCCAACAGACCGTACTGCTGTGTGCGACCCCTACTGCTACCGCTAGCCGTACGTAACCCTTCTTCCCACCTCTCCTCACCCTTTTTCACTTCTAAACAAGCTACACCAGCAACCCACCCCCCTCAGCACCCCCCACTTCCTCAACCAATAAGCCTTCCCTCCCAACCCAACCCCCGCCGGCCGCTCGGGGGGGGGACAATAACCCCCACTCACTCTATCGCGGGTGTGTACGACAAGTTCGGGTTGTTTTTATTGTCCTGGGGGGCATGTTTCAGGGGGCATCGCTCCACCTCGGGGGCCTGTATACGGGAGTACGACAAAACCACGAAGGGAGTTGGGGAAGCGGGGGAAGGAGATTGTGGGGTTGGGGGAAGGGGGGTAATCGCACGCCAAGCACCCATTGCCGAGTTGTCCGATGCAAAGGTGCACATGCAGATGCAGATGCAGATGGGGGTGAAGGTGGAGAGGGACGGGGAGATATATCCGCAAAAAGGGGGGGGGTAGGCTCCCGATGCGATACGGACGCGGGGGCGGTGAGAAGAACTAGAGGGGAAGACGACATCATTGACTTGATGACGAAGGGATAAAAATATAACGAATCCACTTGGAGCCAGCAAGACAGACAGACAGACAGACAGACCTTAATG
>NW_003307545.1:4968568-4970092 GCF_000143455.1 Volvox carteri f. nagariensis | reverse complement strand
GCCGCACACATACATACACACATACATGCATACATACATACGTACATACATACGTACATACATACATACGTACGTACATACGTACATACGTACATACATACATACATACATACATACATACATACATACATACATACATACATACATACATACGTACATACATACATACATACATGCACACGGCGCACCTGTGTCTCCGTGAGGCGGCAGTTCATGGAGCGGTGGATACCGAACAGGTCACCCCGAGCCGCGTACTCCTCCACCAACACAATGTGCTTCTGTGGGGTGGGGGGGGAGGGGCGGAAAGACGAACGAGTGAAGCTGCTGCCAGGGAAAGATAAACAGAACTGACCAGTAAGGGGGTTCGGGGGGTGGGGGGTGGGCGGAGCGCTCTTATAGGTCGGGATTGCACAGCCCAGCAGCGTTACTAATGGCTGACGAGCAAAACGAGTAACGAAAGAGGGGAATGTAGTACACTGCAAACACGAGCGCCACAATACCCTCATCACCTCACTTTCATTTTCCCCCCCTCCCCCCAAAAAAACCCCAAAACCCCATATCACCTCGTCCTGAAATGCCGCGTACAGCATGATGATGTTCCTGTGCACCAGCGGCACATGCAGCTCGATTTCCCGCCGGATCATGTGTACGACATTGTACGGCACCTTGCTCAGGAAGTACACCTGCGTGCGTGTGTGTGGGGGGGGTGGGGTGGGGGTGGGGGGAGGAGGAGATGCGGGGGACAGAGGGCCAGGGAGGTGATTGCGGTGTGGTGAGGGTTGCAGATTTATCATTCTTCTTGGTCTGCCCATGTCGTCCTGTCACGACGTCGGACACCGCCGCAAGTAAGGTAGGGCCGCGTTCCCGTGCTACTGCTGCTACAACTGCTGAAGCTACTGCTCCCCGATCTACATTCCCCCCACCAGAAGCGAACGGTGTGCGATTGCGTCTCAATGCCCAAAAAGCAATCGCAGTACGACGGTGATGCCGTACCCCCACATCGTACCCCCATGCGTTCAAGAGCTAAACAAGACCCCCCTGTGTTTACAGCAGGGGGCAAACCCCCCCCCCTTCCCCCGCCCTTTCCCCCCCCTCCCCACACACCTTGAGTGCCACAGTGGTTCCGGAGCGGAGGCACGTGGCCCGGTACACCGCCGACGTGGCGCCCTTGTACATGCGCTTAACGACCTGGGAGCGGGGGAGGGGGAGGAGCAGGGGGAGGAGGAGGAGGGGGTAAGAGACGAACCACCAGCAAGTGAAGCTCCTGCCAAGGAAAAACAGTACAGCTACTGCAACAGTATCCGAACAACGTATCCGAAACCACAACACGCCAGTACAAGCACCTCCGAAACCACAAAAAACAGCGTGTGCACGGCTCTTCCCTCCCCTTTCCCCTCCCTCTCCGACAGTAATGAAATGCGAAACCCATCTCCCGCGACCCATTTTCGTAAAGGTACGACCCCCCCCTCCTGCAGCTGAACCCCCCCAAAGAAAAGATCCCACGCTGCGNCCCCCCCCCCGCCC
>NW_003307545.1:4962888-4968001 GCF_000143455.1 Volvox carteri f. nagariensis | reverse complement strand
TTTCCGCCACCGCCACCGCCACTGCCACTGCCACCGCCACCGCCGTGGACGCTGTGGCTACCGTCCTGCGGGTTTCGCGGCGAAGCAATGTACGGCAGTCCAATGCGGCCGCCGGCTCCGGAGCCGCTGCTGCGACACGGTGCGTCAACACTGTCTCCCCGCATCAGCAGCGCCGCGGAGAGTGTACTGCTCGACGACACGGAGGACATCATAGTCCCGCCGGCACTGCCGGGGAGCGCGGTACTGTAGCTCTTCTGCAGAAGGCCCCGGGCAGCCGGACCTGCCGGCTGCTGCTGGGGCTGGTGGTAGTGGTGGTACGGCAACGGGCTCCCTGCCCAAGCGGATTTGTTGGTGGTTAGTTGTTGATTGTTGGAGTGGTTGGTGGCCACTAGCTGGGGGGATTGGGCGCTGTGAACCAGCTTGCCTGCGGACTGGGAACCGGCGCCGCCGCCACCGCCGCCACCAGTGCCGCTGTTGCTGGTGGTGGTGGCGGTGGTGGTGGTGGGATAGGCGGTTTCGATGTCGGCGGAGAGCGCGAGGTTGGCGAAGGAGGAGGAGGAGGAGGAGGCAGCATGGTCAAGGCGCATGGGGGGCATGGGGCTGTTGGGAACAACAGCTGGGGAGCCAGGGGCCGCAGTGGGGCCGCGGACGGGGGAGGTGAGCAGTGCTGCGAGGGTGAGGCCGCGGTTGAAGCCCGTCTGGACCCGCAGTGAGGACGGAGATTTCAAACTGCGGTCCACCTTCCCTCGGACGGTCTGGTTGAGAGCCGAGGACGTGCCATCGGAGGAAGTGACAGACGCATTGGCGCCTCGCTCACCCTCGCCTGTCGCAGCGCGGCCTTCGGCCTTCGAGCTCTGGTGATAAAACATCTTCTTCAACCCGGATAAAAGTCCGCTTTTCTTCTTGCCGTTCAGCAAAACCGGAGACACGAGCGCGTGAGTGTGCGCTCCATCCATGTCCCAGGCGAAAGGAGATGTAGCCGTGCTTGAGTCCGCGCAGGATCCTGCGCCACCGATCATGCTTGGTGAAGCGCTGTTGCACATGGCGACATGCTGTGGGCTGAAATCATCCGCGAAGGTGTTGTGCGGGATTATCGCGGAGGAGCCCCTGTATGAGGTCGTCCCTATCGGTGGCTCTGTCAATACAGTAGAGGGTAACCTTTCCTCCATTTTCATTAGCTCGTGTCAGAGGCTCTTCCAGACGGCCGTGCGAGTCGAAATAGATCCAGCTCGATACTGAGAGCAAGAACTTAGGGGCGGGGAGGCCCGGGCCCTGACCTGTCAAGCGAGTTGTTGAAATCAATTATTTAACGAGTGGCGGATTTGTGATTCCGCAAGAGAAGAACTTTAAACTGCCAGGAGTTCACAACCGACCATACCTTCCTTTCTCTACCCTCGACGGCGCAGGTTTTTCAATAGGCTGCTACCGTCTTGTTGTTGCAATGAGCTTTTGTAATGATAGACCATCATTGGCTACCTGGATGAGGGCCCAGGTGCTCTTGAGTTGACAGCTGACGGGTGCTTAGGGTTGTTTAAGTTTATCAGCTCCTCTCTAGCTTGGAAATTACCTTCATAAAAATCTTCATACTGTATGTCAGATCATGCATATCTCGCGAAGTTAACCAGGCAGAAGCATCTTGCCTTGGAAATCACGTAAAGGGCGGAAGTAAGGGTCCACGCTGAGAGCAGTAGCAGGCCTCATGTAGAACAAATATGAGACAACTTCAAAGGAGCCATTGCTATGCATCGATTTCTTCGCAGAGCGAGGCAGAGGCCGTTGTACTACGGGACGATCATCTCCCAAGAAAAGGGCACCATGCACAATTAGTGTCGTTCAGTGCAAATTTGATTGGACTAACTTGAAAAAGTTTTTGCACATTATTATCGGAACACATGTTAATTTTGATTCGGAATATTTGCTCGATGATCGGGCTCGATGCCCCTCATCCTAAGACCTAATCCTACGTACGCGCAGAGGTTCCGCTGCGCAAAGCGTAGGCTACCAGCATATGTTTTGCTTCCATAAAAAATGAAAGGAAATGATGCAAATATTACTGCCGCCAGAATAGCCTGCGAGAAACTGGTCGTATGGAGATAGGGGACCTCCAGGCATGCGGGATTCCCAAAGTTCTGAATATGGACAATCAGCTGTTATGGAATTATCTTGCGTAAATCTTCAATGCAGTAGCTGCATTGGCTCCTTACACACAAGCCTCTGTCACCTCAGACTTTGAAGTTGTCCTCCTTCTGTCTCTTCCTGGACTTGCCTTGTGTCTTTGTGAAGGTCTCAAAGTTGTGAGATGTTTGCTGCAATGCTTATGTGGTGGACCCTACTACTTTCGACAGCCATAATGCGACAGAGAGGGCATACAGCGGCACCTGCCGAGAGACGCCACCTCATAGGACGCCGTGAAACATTTTGCCTCAGCGCACATTTTATTCACTGCTCTAACAAAGCCCTAACCCTCCTCCGTTCATACGGGTTCCTGTCGTACCTTTAGACCCAGAGGCTGGATAAATGGTTATGGGCCCCCGCCAACTACTTCCCTATTATTTTTTATCAGTTTGCTTTGCGTCGCACGAGCACAGACTGTTTTTTTGCTTTTGCTATACGACGAATCGTTGGACATGCTTTCGCTGTCTGTTATTAATGCTATCGCGTCAATATACGCTGGTAAAGTATGTGCAACGCACTTTCGGCTGGCCATTAAGTGTGTGTCCGTATCATCGATCCCATGTTTGGCAGTTCACTCATTTGGTTGACGCGGTGGATGCTATTGTTTGGTACCTATTGCGCAAGCGATCAATTGGTGTTTGCAAGCTAGGTTGATGGTATGTGCGTTGTTATAAGTTGTTGGGGTGTTACACTGTGGGCGGCTCGCCACGAGGAAAGGACCGAGAGCACCGGGGGCCATGACCGGGCCGAAACACAGCGCAGGGGCAGGCGCGCGGCTCTACGTCCGTCTGTTCCTCCGCGCGCGCCTCACTCCCTCACTCACGCCAACCAGGACGCTCTCCCAGCCCCTGGCTAGGCAACGCAGCGGTGCAGAAGACTGCAAACCGAACTAAGCGAGAGCCGCACGAGAGGCGCCACACCACCTCTGGGAAACCTAAACAAGCTATCTGCCCCCACTACGCCTGGCCAGCCTAATCGCGCGCTCTCGTCGTTAGAAGTGTTGTTGCGTTGCCGTTCGTCCAATTGGAACGCACATCGTGCTGGCGGCGTTCAATTTATGTTTTGTTGTATTTTGCGGTAGGATGAAATTTCGCCCGGGTGCGCTTGGTAGTGTTGTCGGCACAGTTTGCTTGGATACCAGCAAAATCGTGCATATATGATGCAGCGGACGCGTTAGTTGTTGTCGAAAGGCACAGGCCATTTCCTGATGCAGCTATTACGAGGTTCACGGCTCGATGAAGACCGTCAAGAAGAAGAAGACCAGCAACGACAAGTCATCAACGGAGACCACTAGGGAAGCAGACCAACATCAACGGAGAGATACAGCAACTAGAGCACGGGCCGTAAGACGGCGTGCGTCTCGAGACGAAGGCTATGGCTGCCGACAAGACGACGTGCAAGCTGGCTGGCGGACAGGCCATGCGGAACAACAACAAGAACAAGACAAACGGACCCATTTCATCTGGCCAGTGGGAAATTTTTACCTATAGCTAAACAGTTACACGCTGGGCTAACTTACCACAACTACAACCCACGTTCGTCGACGCAAAATTGCATTAAAGCAGAGGGGTGCAAAGATTAGGGATTGGGTTCGGGTACCGGTCAGGCAAAAATTAGGATTCGGAAAGAGGGGCAGGATTAGGATACAAAGTTGAGGGCAGGTTTAGGATGAGGACCCTAGTGTAGGATTGGGACCTCACCCACAGGATTAGGATTGGGACCCGGCCTGGATTAAAGTCACGCGTGTTTTGCCATTGCCCCCGCCTTTATTTGCCCCCGCTTTTATTACCTTCGCAAGTCATTTTCATCTGTGTCGTACATCGCTTTCTAGTCCGCCTACGTTCTGACCTGCGGACCACGTTAACCATGCCATCGATCTCACCGGCAGCAAGAATGATCATCCACCCAGCGAAATGTGTTGCTATGAAGGTCGTGGAAATGGACATCTTACAGGGTGTTTCCACTTGGCCGAACACTAACACTAAGTTTGAATGTTCTTCGTCCTGGACTCGTCTCTCGCCGTTCTAAATGCATATATTGATACTACTAATGATAGTAGAAAATATTCATCAAACAAATTGGAGGTTGGGGCACTCCTGGCGGAGAACCGTAAGGCCTAGTGGAAACACCCCGTACACTAAGTCCACACTAGCGCACACTAAAGTTAATTGGACCTCAGACCTGCCATTAACTTTAGGACCTAGCACTAACTATTTGGCGGGCAACTTTTATGATCTGGATTGTCCCTTCTGACCATAGACTTTAGACGTAAGCAGCTATCTTTTTTCCTTCCTGCAAACGCCGCGTTGACTTGCGCACGCCCAACACCGACAGCCTCAGAACACCGCCATTTTGCAATGGAGCCCTCCTTCAATAACATTCAGCAAACATATACTACTCGTTTGCCTTCCTTTGCTGGCCGGCCGTTGCCAATGCACCTTGCGGACTTCATGGCGGACATCATGTCGCAGGCTGCGCCGCAGCGGATCTTAAATACGCGAATGCTTAACGCAGGTCACGTGCTTCCGCGACCTGTGTACATGCAGTCCCAGGCCGATTACGTCCCCTTGATGGACACCGCTCAGCCATCGGAGTACCTCCCGCTTTCACAGCAGGCACGTGTGCGCGCGTAGACTCCTGTCAATATCGTTTCTCGTGTCCATGTCAACGTTTCCCAGCCGCAGTCGGAAGAGTTGTTGACGCGTTTCTCCCCCTTTTCGCCCCCTGGTTTCTCCATTCCTTATGGCAGGAGAACTTCTTCGAGGACGACCAACTCACCAACGGCACCCCCCCACTCCGTCCCAAGCGTCTGGGCCCACAGTTCGCAGCGGCCGTCGGTGTCACACAGCCAAACCTTGTAGCAGCAACCAACGTACCCACCCAGCCCCAGCCTTCTAAGGCGCCCGCCAAGCAGTTTTCTCATCGGCGTAATGCCCAG
>NW_003307545.1:4951845-4962724 GCF_000143455.1 Volvox carteri f. nagariensis | reverse complement strand
CTCTAGAGGATCCCCGCTGTTTCTGATAATGATGGCAAGCCATTTGTTGGCTGGGCATTACGCCGATGAGAAAACTGCTTGGCGGGCGCCTTAGAAGGCTGGGGCTGGGTGGGTACGTTGGTTGCTGCTACAAGGTTTGGCTGTGTGACACCGACGGCCGCTGCGAACTGTGGGCCCAGACGCTGGGGACGGAGTGGGGGGGTGCCGTTGGTGAGTTGGTCGTCCTCGAAGAAGTTCTCCTGCCATAAGGAATGGAGAAACCAGGGGGCGAAAAGGGGGAGAAACGCGTCAACAACTCTTCCGACTGCGGCTGGGAAACGTTGACATGGACACGAGAAACGATATTGACAGGAGTCTACGCGCGCACACGTGCCTGCTGTGAAAGCGGGAGGTACTCCGATGGCTGAGCGGTGTCCATCAAGGGGACGTAATCGGCCTGGGACTGCATGTACACAGGTCGCGGAAGCACGTGACCTGCGTTAAGCATTCGCGTATTTAAGATCCGCTGCGGCGCAGCCTGCGACATGATGTCCGCCATGAAGTCCGCAAGGTGCATTGGCAACGGCCGGCCAGCAAAGGAAGGCAAACGAGTAGTATATGTTTGCTGAATGTTATTGAAGGAGGGCTCCATTGCAAAATGGCGGTGTTCTGAGGCTGTCGGTGTTGGGCGTGCGCAAGTCAACGCGGCGTTTGCAGGAAGGAAAAAAGATAGCTGCTTACGTCTAAAGTCTATGGTCAGAAGGGACAATCCAGATCATAAAAGTTGCCCGCCAAATAGTTAGTGCTAGGTCCTAAAGTTAATGGCAGGTCTGAGGTCCAATTAACTTTAGTGTGCGCTAGTGTCAGGGAACGAGCCGAAACGGAAACCTGCGGAAACGGAAACCTGCGTAATTGGTTTCGTCACGCTTTCCGCAGAGAAGCCCAGATTGGAAATGCGGAAAGAGAATCCGCATATCCGCGTTTGCTGTACGGCGGAAATTGAAAAACAGATTCCAGGCATGCGTTTGCCATTTAAAGACTGCGTTTTACTCTTTGGAGTTATTAGATTAAGTCAAATGTCAACAATCACTGGCCCCGACCTGGGGGCTGCCGAAGTCATAGAGATTGACTGTGTTTCTGCTCAGAAGAAGGGTTTTTGATAATTGATTCCACAATGTCCGTAAACGTGGTTGAAGTTGAACAGAGCCACGTCGTTGCAGTTATCGTTGTGCGGTGCCATTTTTAGATACTTTAGCCCTCCCGCCTTTTTTATTCCTTTTGATTTTTTTATTTTGGATTCATATTGTTTGGACGATTACTGGATTAATGCACAGTCAGCATAGACTTGTCCGTGAGGCATGCAGACATGCCGGACGGGTATGTGGAGTAGGCATGCAGACATGTCACTGCTCCGCAACGGACAGGGAGACGATTATTATTCAGTGTTTCAGGGCTGCCCGGGCCCTTACCCCATGTAACATACGAGTGGCAATTTCTGAGCATCCCAGAGCAATCCGTCAGCCAACAACACTATGGGGGTGGTATACGATAGGGCTGCTCAGGCCTGGGGTCTCAGGGTTCAAAGAGAGGCGGGCTGCTTGAAGGGGGCAGGGTGAACACCGTCAAGGGCGTGGGCACACAATAGTTGATCGCTTGGCCCCCGCCACCCCCAGTAATACGTTTAGATGGCTCTACCTTCGAGCACGATTGGAATCCACCAGACTCTAGATCCCACCGGACAGAACCGCACTGCCACAAGCTGGTTTCAGACTGTCCATGTTATCGCCACACTGAGAAGAGCTAAAAAACATCGTTACATATTCATTTTATAGTTTTCGCAGCTTTCCGCAGTTTCCGCAGCCTTTCCGCAAAGGGCCTCCCGATTACGAAAAGTTTCCGCAGACCTGGTCAAGTTTCGGCTCGTTCCCTGACTAGTGTGGACTTAGTGTACGGGGTGTTTCCACTAGGCCTTACGGTTCTCCGCCAGGAGTGCCCCAACCTCCAATTTGTTTGATGAATATTTTCTACTATCATTAGTAGTATCAATATATGCATTTAGAACGACGAGAGACGAGTCCAGGACGAAGAACATTCAAACTTAGTGTTAGTGTTCGGCCAAGTGGAAACACCCTGTAAGATGTCCATTTCCACGACCTTCATAGCAACACATTTCGCTGGGCGGATGATCATTCTTGCTGCCGGTGAGATCGATGGCATGGTTAACGTGGTCCGCAGGTCAGAACGTAGGCGGACTAGAAAGCGGTGTACAACACAGATGAAAATGACTTGCGAAGGTAATAAAAACGGGGGCAAATAAAGGCGGGGGCTGTTAGGTTTTCGCGTTAGTTGTTAAGTCGTTAACTTGACTCGTGGACACGCATTTGGATTAGGGATAATGTACGACCTTTCGGCGCCGCCTAGGCTCTGGATAACTAATTAAGTCGTTGTTGTTGTTTAGATTGTTATGTCATCGTATTGCATCTTGTAGGTTGTTAGCAGGCTTAAGTCGCTCGGCCATCAGTGTAACTATCTTGACATCCCAACCAGAACCGGAGTCCATTCCCTTTCAGTTGGTATCGATTTAGGCGATCCTGCCTACACGCTTCGCTGGTCATCTTCGTCATCGTCGTCTTCGTCATCGTCGTCTTCGTCATCCTCCGATGGCTCTCGTCCCCACGGATGCCCACCGCGACCGCTCCCGTTCGCGTTCCGCGGAACTAATTATGTCTAGAAATCTAATCAAAGGCTAATGAAATCTGTACATACAGTTCAAGGAGCTCTGGCAGCAAGCACGCAACGGCATGGGACGGTGCAACATACTTCGGTTGCTCGACCGAGAACGGCGAAAACATCCAACATCATTTGCAGCGCTGAGCGCGGCTGTCCTCGTTCTTGGGTTACTGCTATTACTGGTGATAATACCTGGTGAGTTATCGAATGACTGATGCGTTCGAATTGTATCTTAAGTAGCTTTCGAAGCGTACAAAACGGATTGTTCCAGTAACTGATTGCGAACCGCGAACCAATACAGAGCAGTCTCTTGTAGTAATAAGAACCATTGTACATGTTCTTTTACATACCGTGCCCTTCGCAATATGAATATGTATGAACGGTATATTGGTCGCTTGTCCGTGCATCAGCTGCTTAATACCTGAAATAATCTCCTCCACTGATGGCATCGTCAAAACAGGTACATCTGCAACCAATGAGAACCAGCAGCGGAAACGCAGGCGTGTCGACGAGTTTACGGTCGAAATGTATCCTGATTTGCTGGCTGTAGACACTACTGCTACCGCTGGCATGTCCACACAGCAACACAGCAACACATTTCTGCAGCGGCGACGATCCCACAGCCAATGCAACAAATGGTCCACCCGTTCGCGACAGCTACAGTCATTCGATAACTCATCAGGTATTATCATCAGTAATAGCAGTAACCCAAGAACGACGACAGCCGCGCTCAGCGCTGCAAATGATGTTGGATGTTTTCTCCGTTCTTGATCGAGCAACCGAGTATGTTGCACCGGCTTATGCCGTTGCGTGCTTGCTGCAGCAAGCAGTCAGCTGACCGAGCTCCTTGAACTGTATATACAAAATTTCATGAGCATTTGATTAGATTTCTAGACATAAATTATTCCACATAAATGAATGCCATGGACTATAGAGGGTTTCGCATGCAGGTAGGCATGGTGAACGAGGAGCACAGACGAGAACGTATAGGCGCAGGGGTATTGCGACAGAGAGGGCATACAGAGGCACTTGCCGAGAGACGCCTCTAAGTCTGGTTCTGTGCGACTGTCGTTCAACCGTATTCGAGTGGCGAGTATAACGCGCCTTAGCCCTCTCCCGTCACAGGCATTCTGTCTTTCACTCAGTAGAGCTTCAGCTCGTAGCTGACAGTTTCCCGCCCACCACCTTCCCCACGGACTCGCGATTATCATCGGCCCCCTCTTTCCCTTCTTCGCCGGTCAACCACAGACACCTCCGCGCCGGGCTCGGCCAGCGGCGGGCCAGTGGCAGACGCCCGCTGAGGGGCGGCTGGACAGCCGGCCAGCCGGGAGGGGGTGGGTTGGGGAGGGGGGGTTCGTTGAGGTCGAGTCTTTCCGCCTAGTCGCCTAGTCGTAGAGCTTTGGGAGCTCAGGATGGGCGGTGCTTGTCGCAAGGGGGGCTCAGTCCGGGGATCTTCCGGGCTTCAGGTGGTAGGAGCCACCTCGCGAGAGCCTGATCAGGTGGTCGTTGGGAGTTCTTTGGTGGCGTGTTGGGTGTCGTTCTGTCGCGCGCGCGTCGCCCGCGGGGTGGGGCGTTGGCGGGCCGCACGGTGGAGGCGTGGCGGCCGGTGGACTGCAGTCGTGCGGCCATGGCTGGCTGGGGCTGCGTTCTTCTGCAGTGTAAGGGCCCTTGGCAGCTGGTCTCCCCGCTTCCCGTTCCCAACCATCCAAAGCACGGTCGGCAAGGACGGCAGATTCGGCAGAGCCGTGGGAATACGATTAAGGGAGACAGGAGCACAGAAATGTGTATATGTATACATATGCGTGTGTGTGCGTGTTTGTGCTCGAGGGGTCCTTCGTCTTCCGGGTGAAGGCAGCGGAGGCAGGAGCGCACTAACGCCCGTTAGCTGACACAGCTTAGCCAACTACCTCGCATGAGACCCTTTACCCTTGCCGCGTAAAAGAATGGACATTGGCACTCTTTGCGTTCGGCGGGCAACACACAAGCACACAACCTCAAGAGCCGTCGGGTCACACAGCTCACGACATGCCAAATCTGCATCGTCGCCACCGACCTCGGGCCGCGTGACGCGCTGAGTGCGAGTGCTGTGGCACGGTTAGCGCCCTCGCTCGACACGTGCTGTGCATTACACGAGTTTGGCCCCCTTGCTTGCCGTGCCCTGGACAAGCGCATCAGCGGGGGCCCGCTCGGCACATTTCGAAGACTTTCACTAGGTCGATTAGTGCTCTGTGCTTGACGATGGATATGGAAGAGGGGGCGCTGGTTGCACGCAGTTGTCCACAGACCTTGGACAAGCTTTCGTGTGTGCGTAACCCTATTTTCATCTGTGTTGAAGTGGTATTGGGATGGGGACGTTGAAAACGAATTGCAGATTGGGCAGGAAGGGCGGCATGTCAGAGCTTTGCTGCTATGACGGAAAATGCAACGACCTTGCTACCTCTACAGACCAGGTCACCAGGACACCAAGTCACCGCTCAGCAGTAGGACGGTGTAGATTATTGTGTTAATGGGTCGTGCATGATAAGCTACTTAAGTGGCAGACTTGAATGTGCGGGACAAACGCATGTAGGAAGTGTCTGCTAACATTCAGAACCTTTTTCGACAACATCGCATGTTATTGAGTGCTTGATTATATACATCCGAGTTACCTTACTTATTTGCATTAGTTTTCTTCTGGTGTCTTTTGTCGCTTGACTGGTGCTGAGGTGCTAGACTCTCCCAGTTGTACAGATGTAGGAGTCGAGTCGAGGCGAGGTGTCCTTCGTTTTTGTGTTATGCTTTAATATGAACGTGTGCGTCTTTGCTATGCTTTACTTAGCGCGTTGTAGTAGCCATTCTTTTCGTGTTCTGTCCGACTAAAATATCTATCGCTAGTCATCGCTTGCACATTGACGCTCTTTCTCATGGTACATCTGTAGGCATCCAACTCTAATGCTTCATTGCTTTCTTTTACCCATGATATCTATCCGGCTCCTGCCTCTGGGCTAGTCCGGGATTACCTTTCCTTGTGTTATGCAACCCGTTACATGGTTTAGCTTTAGAGGTTAAGGCTTTACCCTGGCTTGACTAGGTAAGCATTGCGTGAGCTGACAGGGACGTACTGGCGATGCACACAGCCGGTGACGGACTCTACCCTTTTGCACATTTTAAACTAATTCCATGTAGGCAGGGAAGGTTTGAACAGCGTTGATCGGGGCAGGAAGTTCTTTCTCCACGTCCCATGTCACTCGTTACTCCATGGGACGCACCCTCTTGAACGCCATTGCAGCGAGAAGCAGAAACGTGTAAAGCACCTGCAAGGGTAGCACTCAAAGAGTGCCGAATAGGCGATGCCTCAGCCGGTTCCTCTAGCACAGCGCGCTGTTCATCCCTTTTTCCTTCGAAAGCTAGCTCAGGAGAAAGTGCCCGGCGGCACAGGCTGCTTGGGCGACCTGACAACCGCCCAGGTAAGTTTGCATTCACTGCAACGATTCGTGATGAGTCGAAAGCGCCAACCAGCTAATCGCTGCGGTTCCTTGGATGGCCTCAGGTGGTCCAGCAATTCATTCGGCCAGCCACTTTACATGCGAAACGCAGCTTCACCGAATGTATGCTTTGGGGGCAGCTGACCCCCAAATACACTCAATCATGGTGCACCGCGGGAATCATGAAAGTAGTCGATGGCGAGGAACAAAAGGTACTCTGCTCGCGAGCGCGCTGCGTTGCTGAATAGCCTGGGAATGCATTCATAACCCCATGTCCCGATTTGGGTCTCTCCCGTTCCTCCTTGTTTTGCCTCATGTCAGGTAAGGTACAACCCACCTCGCCCTGTTGTTGTACCACATACTGCTCATGCCGTACATTAAGCATCAGGCTTCCCACCATGCCGCTGCTGCTCGTGTGCGGCCGCCGCCGCACGCTCCTCGGCAGTACCTCCAGTCCATAAAGCACTTCTTACAGCGGGAGTCAGGACAGCTACACAAGTGCTTGACACAGCACACGCCGGGGCCAAATTATCCTTTAGCGGGACTCGGCAAGCCATGCCAGTGTCGCTGACTAGGGGCTCCAGCTGACATGTGAATCATCAAAACGTCCTGAGTCGGCGCCGAAATGTATAAATTCCATTCCATTCCATTCCTTATTTTGCTTGTGTGTCCGTTCGCATCCTCCTCACCCCCTCCCCTTTACCTCCCCCCACCCACCCACCTCGCTCCCCCCCGGGGGGGGGGCCCGCCAGCGTCCCCAGAGATGGATTTTAGGATTCCCTCTTCTGCCTGCCACCCCGTCCACCCCGTTCCCCCACCCGCCCGCCCCCATCCGTCTACGGTTTTGTCTTTTCGTCAATCGTCTATGCATTGTCGTGCTGCCCCACACGGCCACACGGCCATCCATCCTCTCGCCCGTGTTGTCAGGTGTTCGGCCCTGCCCGCTTCTTCGCCAGCCACGCCTGGACTTACAAGTTCGGTGCGCTTGTGTCCATGCTGGATAACCACTACTGCCAGCTGCCGGGTACCAAGGGCGGGGCCAAGTTCATCCCTTGGTTCTATTGGGTGGATATCTTGGCGGTGACGCAGGTGGGGGGCAGGAGAGGGGTGGGGGGGGAGTTGGCTAGAGAGGCCTCTGCCTGCCTGGCTAGAGAGGCAGGGAGGGAGGGAAAGGTGGCGGGATGAGATATGAGCTGCGGTCATTCGGGAGGATGTTGGGAAGGGGGAGGGGGGGAAAACCCGAGCTCGAGTCCGCGGGGGGGAGGGGGAGAGGATGCCGGACGATTTTTCGTTGCGGTTCAGGTACAAGCGATACCCGTAAAGGATGAAGGGAAATGTTGGCCGCAGGGTACAGACAGGGGGCAGCGGGGGAGGCGGCAGGAGGGGGGGAAGGGGATCAGTTGGGACGTGGCACCTACCCGTCTCACGTCGCATCGTGTCACGTGGGCCTTGCCGAGCAGGCAGAGCGATTGGCAGCCGTGACAATAACCGCGACCGTAGCCGGCTGCCTCTGTATGTATGTATGTATGTATACGCATATATATGATATGTATGTATACATATATACAGGGGATAGGGGAGAAGTGCGTGATTTGCACACCGCACGTCATGGGCTTGCTTCGGACCTTACATGTCCACATGCCGGTTGGTGGGGCTGGCCGTGCTGCCGCATCGTCGCTACTGCTGCTGCTGCTGCTGCTACTGCTGTTGTTGTTGCTGCTGTTACTGCTATGCTACTGCTGCTAGCTGTTTTGCTCTGTAGTGCTGCATGCGGCCATTTGTCTTGCTGCTAACACTTGCTGCTACTGCTGCTACTGCTGCAACCACTGCTATCCTCGCTGCAGCACTTCACGGGAGATATCAAGGACCACCCGGACTACGACTTTGCGGGTATGTCCTTACGTATGCATGTCTGTATGTCTGTATGCCTGGCGGGGGAGTGTTGGAACTAACGGGGGGCCCGAGGAAGCCCGGGTCCCCCCGCGGGTCGCTCTTCCTTCCCTCCCAGTCGTTGCAGCTGATCAGCGGCATGTTACCCCCCCCCCCAAATAAATACACCTTACCCAGCTACAGCTACATCACCCAGCTACAGCGACATCACCCAGCTACAGCGACATCACCCAGCTACAGCTACACCACCCAGCTACAGCTACACCACCCAGCTACAGCGACATCACCCAGCTACAGCTACACCACCCAGCTACAGCGACATCACCCAGCTACAGCTACACCACCCAGCTACAGCGACATCACCCAGCTACAGCTACACCACCCAGCTACAGCGACATCACCCAGCTACAGCTACATCACCCAGCTACAGCTACATCACCCAGCTACAGCTACATCACCCAGCTACAGCTACACCACCCAGCTACAGCTACATCACCCAGCTACAGCTACATCACCCAGCTACAGCTACATCACCCAGCTACAGCTACATCACCCAGCTACAGCGACATCACCCAGCTACAACTACACCACCCAGCTACAGCGACATCACCCAGCTACAGCGACATCACCCAGCTACAGCTACACCACCCAGCTACAGCGACATCACCCAGCTACAGCTACATCACCCAGCTACAGCTACATCACCCAGCTACAGCTACATCACCCAGCTACAGCTACACCACCCAGCTACAGCGACATCACCCAGCTACAGCTACATCACCCAGCTACAGCTACACCACCCAGCTACAGCGACATCACCCAGCTACAGCGACATCACCCAGCTACAACTACACCACCCAGCTACAGCGACATCACCCAGCTACAGCGACATCACCCAGCTACAGCTACATCACCCAGCTACAGCTACATCACCCAGCTACAGCTACACCACCCAGCTACAGCGACATCACCCAGCTACAGCTACATCACCCAGCTACAGCTACATCACCCAGCTACAGCTACATCACCCAGCTACAGCTACATCACTTTCCTTTAGCTGCTCCCACAAGGATTTACTCTCCGCCCCCATCCAACCAACCAACCATCCAACTAACCGAAACGACTCCACAGGCGTCATCAAGCAGTGCAAGGCGGTGCTGTTCACGATGCACCCGTAGGTTGGGTCAGGGCAGGGGAGGTGCGGGAGGGGAGGGGCCCGGGGGGGGAAGGTGCGGGAGGGGAGGCGCCAGGCTGACGTAAAGACACTACGTGTGTGTGTGTATGTGTAAGTGTACGGGCGCTGTGTACTGACGCGGCGTAGGTGCACACACGCGTCAGGGCGTTTTGGGGGCCGGGGGTAACATGATCTCGCGGCGACATTATATCACCACATCGCGGCAAACATGGAGGTCATGATCGGGCTCAACAGACTGACCGGTATTGGAAGCCGCAGTAGCAGCAGTAGTAGCAGGAGTAGCAGCTGTGTCATGTGGAGGACGATTGTGTACGGCCGGGGCGGAGGGCGTCTTGTAGGGTGAGCCGGTGTGTGTATGTGTGTGTGCGTGTGTGTGTGTGTGTGCGGGTTTAGGAACTGGATGTAAACTGCCTTCACTGCCTTCACTGCCTGCCGGGCCCCCCTTCCCTCCCCCCTTCCCCCCTCCGCAGCTGGCGCAGCCCCATCGCCCCCACCCGCGTGTGGTGCTTGTTTGAGGCCCTCACCGCCATTCAGGCACCAGGTGGGGGGGGCCCGAGGGGGGGGAGTTGTACGACTGTGTATCGGATATGTGCGTGAACGCACTGGGGATCGTGCCCCGGGCTGGCTGACGTCATGGTAGTACGGAATGGTGAAAGGGGGGAAATACCCTCCCGTCCGCCCCCTCTGTTGGTGTGGGCGCTTCACCGTCCCACAAAGTTTTCCCCCCTCCTCGCCGCAAGGAGTATGTGCTATGTGGGTATATGTGTATATGTATGTGTGTATGTATATTTGTATGTATGTGTATGCGTATGTCTGTGTGTCTGTTTGTCAACTTCTACTATACTCTCTCTCGTCAACCCAATCGCACACGCACATACATACATACATACATATATATATAGGCAGGCGGCTGGCAGAGGTTAAGGCCTGACTTCTGCTCCCAGTTGACCCAGTCGACCCGGGTTCAAATCCGCCTGCCGGCTCCTCGGGTGTTTGAGGAGTGATGAAATGGGAGGTGGCCCCCCATCTTATGGACGGTGTAGGACGTGATAATATCAACTTGCGAGCTGACCAGGAACTAAGTTGATGCGCCGTTGATCCGCTAGATTTGGTTGGATGCTGGTGGTGAGTTGCCGAACTCAACGAATACATTCTGAAGTCGGATGGGGTGACGGATTAGGGTGCCCCTCTAGCAGGGGAGAGCAGGGACTGCCCCGGGAAAGGGGGCCGCTGGCGAAGTTAACCACCCTGTAACAACATACATATATACACACACAGCACATACTCTAGCTATATATCGGAGAGATGTGGAAGATGTGTGTTCAGATCCCACCGCTGGTCCCCGCCCCCTGCTCTGGCAGCAGCTTCACTCGTTTGTGGTTCGTCTTTCCCCCCCCCCCCGGTGAAGTAGGTCGGGGTGTCGGGGTTTCGAATGCTGGGGTGAGATGAGACACCGGGTTTTCCTCCAGTGCCCTTCTTGGCGGCTGGAGTGGGAGCTCTCACCAACAATCAGGAGATCTATAAACTTAGCAGAGCAGAGCAGTGGCGGAGGATTGGTTCTGCCTAGGGCCTGGACCAGGGGCTGTATATACCAGATGGTGGTGGTTGGATATTGAAACCG
>NW_003307545.1:4949655-4950963 GCF_000143455.1 Volvox carteri f. nagariensis | reverse complement strand
CAACACCCTCCCCCCTCGCCCCCCACCTCCCCCTCCTTTCCCCCCCACGGCCCCCCCTCACCTCCAGGTGTGGAGTTTGAGGTGGTGGTGGACGTCAAGGACAGCAAAGACACGAGGGTTCAGACGGTGCAGGTGCGGTATGTATGTATGTATGTATGTATGTATGTATGTATGTATGTGTCCGCAGCCCCTGTGAACATGTCGATGGATGGTCGATGCGTGCCCCGTCTTGTGGACACACCCCTCTTGTCGGCCCCACCCTCGCGAGCTAGGCATCCCCCACACAACCTCCAAAACCCCAAAAAAACCATGTTCCCCCTCGCCCCTTGTTTCCCCTCCCTCCGCAGATTATTAGCAATAGCATTGAAGTCCGTACAGCCCAGGTGGGGTTGCGAGGAGGGGAGGGCTGCGAGGGGGGGATGGGGGGAGTTGTGTCACTTGATGGAAGTGATAGGAGTACAGCAGCTGAAGGGATGTACGGCGTGTACGGAAGACGTTGCTTACATGCGTGCTGTACCTGCTGTACGTGTGTTGCGGCCCGGTGTTGCCGCTCGGGGGGAATGACGACGACGATGTCATGCCGGTCGTTGATGCACCCGGCCTGCCGGTTGCTGCTGTCGTATTTTGCTGGTATTGCCGTACTGCCTGACCAGGCCACGGTGTCCGCGGATAAGGCCTTCATCATCGAGTGTATTGAAAAGGGCATCGGGATCACCGCCTTCAACAACACCATTCGAAAGTGAGTAGCGGTGATAGGGGGCTGGGAGCGAGGCTGGGCTGGGTACGTGTATGTATGTGTGTATGTATGTATGTCGGGGTGTGATGGGATACGTTTTCATTCGTGGTATCCGTACGCGCACTGACGTACATGTCGCCGTACATGTCCCCAGGCGGCTCAAAGAGGCGCTCCTCCAAGCTGTCACTCCTAACGCGGTGGAGATGGGGGACACGCCCGCGCTGCACGAGCTGCTCAAGGTGTGTGTATGTGCGTGTGTGTGTGGTGGTGGGGGAGCCCGGGGCGGGGCCGGGGGGGCAGGTAGGGGGAAAGACGAACCACGACGGGGGGAGGAGGAGGGGGTACGGCGAAGTATAGCCGATTGACGCGAAGCAAAAACCCTAGAAAGAAGGATGCTCCAAGCTAAGACCAGTATTGTAGGAGAAGAAGTAAGATGCTGACTCCGGGTGACCCCTAGTGACCGGTCATCGCGGCAACGTACACAGCTACAGATCCCGGAACGGAAGAACAGCTGCCGCGTCAGGAGGGGGAGGGGGAGGGGGAGGAGGATATTGAGGGAGAGGGAGAAGAGT
>NW_003307545.1:4947722-4948652 GCF_000143455.1 Volvox carteri f. nagariensis | reverse complement strand
TCCGTCGCTGCATCCAAGCACGCCTAACCACGCACCCACCCTGCTCCTCGGGCAGTGCAATGCAGTGTGGGATGCAATCCTTTAGAATACCCCAGACGGGCGGTTTCGTCTGCTTTCTTTCCGCACTTTTTCTCTTTTAGTCTTGGCGGCTAGGTAGGTAGTTTTCCGCTATCGTCATGACTACTAAACATTAAGGCGAAGACTTCTTTTCTTCACAAGCCCCGACTAGGTGTGGTTATGGCTTCCTATCAGTCTATTCTCCGTGGCATCAGCTTCGCTCGTTCGGTCAGTTCTGCTTTCTTTCCTTGGCATCAGCTTCGCTCGTTCGGTCAGTTCTGCTTTCTTTCCTTGGCATCAGCTTCACTCGTTCGTGGTTCGTCTTCCCCTCTCCCCCCTTTCCCCCCTTTCCCCCTCCCCCCTTCCCCCCTTTCCCCCCTCCCCCTCCCTAGATCGGCGGCTGCGTCCGTCCCGACGGTATCTCCGACCTGGCCGCCTACTTCAAATTTGCCAGCGAGACCGACATGCTCAACATCATGCGCACCATCCAGATTCGGGACCTCCGGCCCCGGGGGCTGGCGCTGTCGGGGCGGCAGCGCACCAAGGAGGTGGCGCTGGCGGATGCCGGACTGCGGGGCTGGGACGGGGAGTCTTGCAGCCTCCGGGAGTACACTGAGACGGAGACTGGTCGCACGTTGTGGAGCTACCTGCCGGCGTCCCCCGCGCTGTGCCACGTGAGTGGGAGCTGGGAGGGGAGGGGAGAGGAGGGGAGAGGAGGGGAGAGGAGGGGAGAGGAGGGAGCAGGGGTACCTGCCCCACTCTGCGGATTCTGTCGTCCTCGCGACCTTGAATTTCATTCATTCCATTTCATGGATGGCCCATTCCGCCCTCCTCCTTTCCTACCCCCCTCTCACCTCCCCCCTAAGTCCCCTG
>NW_003307545.1:4944418-4946875 GCF_000143455.1 Volvox carteri f. nagariensis | reverse complement strand
TGGGTGCGAGCAGGACGCTCAAGATGTTATGTTTGCATCAGGCGGTGTTGGGGCCGCAGGACTTACAGGTGGGTGGGGGGATCGGGGGTTGGGGGGGATGGGGATAAGGTGGGAGAGGGAAGTTTGGGGTTTGCGGGCAGAGCATGCTCGGATGGCTCAGCTCTCCCAGGGTGGGGTGGAGTGGAGTGGGGTGGGGTGGGGTCGGGTGGGGTGGGGGGGAGACGCGTTCCGGGCCCTAGGACGGGCAGCGACAAGTGCTACTGCACCCCAAACCCACTCCGGTTCTCCAACCCCCTCACCACCCCCATGTGCGTCTGTATGTGTGTGTACGCCTTCCTTCCCCCAGATGCTCAACTCGGCATTGCAAGCCACGAGGACGTTGGAGGCATTGCAGGTGCGGTTGGCGGTTGAGGTTCGGCGGTTGGTTATTGGTTGTTAAAGTAGGTGCAGTGTCCCCCTTTTCTTCCCCTCTTTCCGGCCGGCTTCTCGACATGTCGTGCAGATGTACGACGTTGTACTATCGTCCGCGGTGCCGTGGAAAGTCGTTATAGTGGCTCTATCATCACCTCTGGTCCCCATCCCCACGGAGAAGATAACCCGGACACGACGACATGGACACGACACGCCGCACATGGACACACACGCGGCCGCACCGGAGCGACCGCGCTTAGAGTCCCTCCCCTCCCCCCCGCCCCCTAATGCCTCCCTTACTTCTGGCGCATCAGTCTTTCCTTGGCAGCAGCTTCACTCGCCCGTGGTTCGTCTTCCTCCACCCCACCCCCCACCCCGGCAGCCATCTCCTCCCCTTCCATCGCATCATACAGCAACCACCACCACCACCACCACCACCACCACCTCCATAGCCACCACCACAGCCACCGTTGCGGCTGTACCCCCCAAAACCCCCCAAACCCCCTCCCCCTCCCTCGTCCCTCCCCTTCCCCTCCAGATTGTCAAGTGTACGGCACCCAGCAGCGGTGACTCCGCTGCCACCGCCAAACTGAACGCGGAGCTGTTCGCCATGGGCCTGGGTTGCGGCAACCTGCGGCACCTGCATGTACGACCCGGCGACCTGCTGTACATGGAGTCATTCCCCGCGTCGGCACTGGCGGTGAGCAGGTTGACGGATAGGTTGACGAATAGATAGCATGCGGCGCCACCTGTACCTTGCCGTACCTTGCCGTACTTTGCCTCGGTGGCCTCGATTGGATTATTGAGGAGGGGGAAAAAACGGGGCTGGGGGGGGAAGGAAAAACACGTCCCTCTGACCCCCCTGCACATCAGCTGCGTCCTGTCTTCTCAGCTCGCTCCCCTCGCTCCCAACTCTCTCTCTTTCTCTTTTCGGTCCCCCGCCCACCCTCCTCCCACAACACCCCTGCGCATTTACATACACACACACGCCCCTTCCCCTCCCCTTCCCCTCCCCTTCCCCTCCCCTTCCCCTCCCCCTCCCTTCCCCTCCCCCTCCCTCCTCCCATTCTGATCCCCAGCGTGCCAGCTCGTCCTTTCTGTTGCGGAGAGTAACGCTCGCACCAGTGGCTCTAGGCCCCACTGCCATCCGTCAGCTGGGTAAGGCCCTGGCCCCGCAGCCCTACCTGCACAGCCTGCTGGTGGGCATGGACCCCGCGCCCCCCGCCACATGGATGCCACGGGAGCAGACGGAGTGGGACCAGTGGCTCGCGCACGAGGACCGAAGCGAGCCCGACATGGCGGAACGACGCAGGAAGCACCTAGGGCTCGCGGAGGAGTGAGTGAGGGGGATGTGTGGCGGTTTGTCTGTCTGTATGGCTGTCTGTATGGCTGTTTTTGTGTATGGCTTCATCGCTTAGGACCCAACTCTTAGGGGCAGTTCCGGACTTTGGACGCCTTCCGGCAGGCAGGCAGTTCACTGCGTCTTGTTTCCCCTTGCATCATATGATTCCCGACTCATGCTCCCCCACAACTGTACGACACACCCAATACCCTTTTCCCCCCCCCCGCGCCTCCTCAGTGACCAGGCCGCCTACCTGGCCAACGCCTGGGACTTCAAGGACGAGCTGTCCGCCCTGCCTGATCCCGACCGGGGGTACATTGCGGTGCAGCAGCGGGCAGCGTGCATATCCTTCTTCGTGACCATGTCGGCGGGGTGGAGGGATGTGGCGACGTACTGCAGGCAGTACGGCAAATGGAACTGGGCACGCAGGACACAGCCGGAGGAGCAGCTGGTGTGTGGTGGGGTGGGGTGGAGTGGGGTGGGGTGGGGTGGGGTGGGGGGAGATGGGTTTGGGGTTTTCCTGCCCGCGAGGGGTCGGGGACCAGCAGAGTGCTCGCCGCTGGGGACGGTGCCGGTGCCGGTGCCGGTGTGCGTGCGTGTGTGTGTGTGTGTATGGGGAGGGTTACCCGGGGGTTAGGTGGGAATGCGTTGTTTGTCTATCTGTCTGTCTATCTCCTTATCTATCTATTTTATCCTGCAGATGC
>NW_003307545.1:4942478-4943983 GCF_000143455.1 Volvox carteri f. nagariensis | reverse complement strand
TGAGATGCTCAGGGTGAGGGGGAGCAGAGGGGGAGGGGGTAGAGGGGGAGGGGGAGGGGACTAGGGGTTTTAGGGTGTTGAGGTTACAGGGGGCTTGTCTGCAGGGCCACTCCGGTCACCGGTTGGTCCTCGCAATACACAACTCACTCGCTCACTCACGGCTCACCCACTCGCTCACTCACTCGCTCACTCACGGCTCACTCACTCGCTCACTCACTCAATCACTCACTCAATCACTCAATCACTCGCTCGCTCACTCACTCGCTCGCTCGCTCACTCACTCGCTCGCTCGCTCACTCACTCGCTCGCTCGCTCACTCACTCATTCACTCACTCAATCACTCACTCGCTCACTCGCTCACTCAATCACTCAATCAATCACTCACTCGCTCGCTCACTCGCTCACTCAATTACTCACTCGCTCGCTCGCCCGCTCACTGACTCGCTCGCTCACTCAACCAATCACTCAACCAATCAATCAATCAATCACTCGCTCACTCACTCACTCACTCGCTCGCGCACTCACTCACTCACTCACTCACTCAATCGCTCGCTCACTCAATCAATCAATCACTCGCTCGCTCACTCAATCGCTCGCTCGCTCGCTCGCTCGCTCACTCACACACGCACTCACGCACTCACTCACCCAATCAATCAATCGCTCGCTCACTCACTCACTCGCTCGCTCGCTCACTCATTCACTCACTCACTCGCTCGCTCACTCAATCACTCGATCACTCGATCACTCGATCACTCAATCACTCACTCGCTCACTCGCTCACTCGCTCACTCAATTACTCACTCGCTCGCTCGCCCGCTCACTGACTCGCTCGCTCACTCAACCAATCACTCAACCAATCAATCAATCAATCACTCGCTCACTCACTCACTCACTCGCTCGCGCACTCACTCACTCACTCACTCACTCAATCGCTCGCTCACTCAATCAATCAATCACTCGCTCGCTCGCTCACTCACTCACTCACTCACTCTCGCTCACTCACACACGCACTCACGCACTCACTCACCCAATCAATCAATCACTCAATCACTCAATCACCCAATCAATCAATCACTCGCTCGCTCGCTCACTCAATCACTCGCTCGCTCGCTCACTCAATCACTCGCTCGCTCACTCACTCACTCATTCGCTCACTCACTCACTCACTCACTCACTCTTCTCGCTCATGTGCGCTCTCCCACTGCGACCCCCCTCCCCCCTCCTCGCGGGACTCAGGCAGCGCCGGAGACCTACTCGTCAAAGTTTGACCCTAACGAACAAAAGCGAAGATCCGCAAAGTCAAGGTTGCAGGTCTGTCTGTCTGTATGTGTGTGTAGCGCAGTAAGGTGTTGGGTGACCATCCAAGTATGTGGGCGACACGAGGAAAGGGGGGAGGTATCGTGTTGGAAGAGTTAGTTAAGTGTTAGTTGGGGGAACGTGGGGATCGAGGGGGGGAGGCGGCAACGCAGTCAACTCGTACGGCGTTACAATCTCCCCAACCCCCC
>NW_003307545.1:4939423-4942266 GCF_000143455.1 Volvox carteri f. nagariensis | reverse complement strand
TCTCTCCCTCTCTCCCTCTCTCCCGCACCCACCAACCCACCAACCCACCAACCCCGACTTGCACCGCCACAGAAAGCATTTTGGGAGACCTTCATTTGAGCGATGCGATGCGAGGAGGAGGAGGAGGAGGGGGAGCGAGAGGGGCCAGAACGCCGCAACCATGGCCGCTGCCGCTCCTACTGCCGCTGTAATACGCGGTCATTTCGTCGTACACTACATGTCGTGCCAACCTGCCGTACGGGCGGCGCAAAACGGATGAAGACGCCGGGGGGGGAGGGCAGTTGCAGAAGGGAGGAGGGGACCGCCAGGGTCTCTTTGGTCAGGTGTTGTTGAGTGTTGAGCTTTGGATTTGCTTTTGGATCTGGATCCGACTGGTTGCCGAATGTGTATGTATGTGCGTGTATGTGTGTATATAGGGGTGTGTGTGTGTCTGAAGAGCGGCGCATGGCGCTGGTGGTGTGGGTGTTGTGTGCGGGCGAGCGGATACAAGGCCCACAGGGCTGCTCGTCGGGCGATTCATCCTCGATTGACTAATCAAATGATCGAATGACCGTCGTGCGGTGACTGCCGAGTCGCCGCCATTACTACCGCAAGATCGTACATGCTGTACATTCAGTACACATAACGCGGATTATTTGCATCACAAGTGTACGACATGACAGGAGCATCTGTGTTTCGAGGGTTTGACGTAACTGTGATACTGCGATGTGATATACCTCGGGAGGTGCTTCGTGATGTGGTGAAAGCCAATTCTATAATCCCCGAATGGATCACACACAGGATTAGTAGTATTATATTAAACGTATTTTCGGGACCACCATCACCACCACGACCACCACCATCACCACCACAGCAATGTGAGCTCCGGCTGTCCGCGGACAGCCGGAGCTGAGCTGTGTATTCAGAGAGCTTTCATGATCAGGGCGCACCAACACACCCCCACCCGGTTTTGCGTTGCGGGGTAATGACGAGAACTGACCATGTCTTGCAGTCCCTCTTTCTCCCCTCCAGCCCCTTCCTTCGCCCCCTGCACAGACAAACAAAATATTTCACACTCAACCTTCATATTCGCACTCGCTTTCCTGTTCTTGTTGGCGGCTGGCAGTTGGCTGTTAGTTGTTGTAGCGTTTTGGTGCGGTTTCGAGGAGTGTTGCAGCAGTACGGCATTTCTCGTCCGCGCCATGTCGGTTGGGGCTATACCGTTGGCTCCACGTGCCGCGGCCGTACGTCCGCAGCTCCTCTACAGTTGTGGAGCATTTGTGTTGCATTTGCGCACTCTCATTTCCAAACACCCCCGGAGGCCTCTGGGATATGGGCCGCCGCGGGGGGGACCCCCCAATGTGCTTAAGAAATGTCCCGGACTGACTGACAAACTGACTGACAAACTGACTGGACGTTGTTTTGAGGCCTCTCTCTGCCTCGCTTGGCGGTGTTGATGATGGTGGTGTTAGAAAATGTCCGGAACGCAGTCGTAATCAGTTCTTATGTTCTTGTCTTTTCGCTACAGCAGTAGCAGCAATGGTAGCGGCGGTACTCGTGGGAGCTCAGACGGTGGCTCAGGGTGCTGTCTGTGTCTGCAGGGGCCTGTGTGTCATTGCGGCCTGCGTTGACATCACCTTGCACAGTGAAAGTGGCGATTCTGGTGGCGATCCGCGCCTTTGTGTTCCTTTCCCTAAGTTGCGGTGCTGCGCTGTCCTTCCTTCCCCCCCTTTAAGGGCTTTTTTGGGGGACTGTCCTTAGCATTGCCATGAAGCTCGTCGTGTCGGTCCTGAGGGGAGGGGGCCTGTATTGGCCTTTTGCTTCCTGGAGCTTACTTCGGCGGATGCGGTGGCGGTGGCGGTGGGGGGGGGACGTGCGGCTGTATTGAATACCGTAGTGCTCCAGTTCATTGAATTGCGCGTTGTCATGTCAGCCCGTTTGGGAGGCAGCGTCTATTTTTCCGGCTTACCGGCGATACACCGGCGAGTATGTCACGACATTTTTGTCGTATGACAACTGAGCTACGTGACCTCAGAGGGCTAGTTGTATTTATTCGGCACACGTGTCGGGCGCTGCGTGATGCGAATGTGTTGCTTCGACGATGGACACAGGTGCTGAGGGCCGCAACAGGTTTAGTGAAGTGAGAGTGCGTGGACAAGGATTGAGAGGTGGTGCAGTGCTGCGCCCCCTCTGGTGTTTTGCTTTCGGCCCCCCCGGGGGCTCTCCGGGGCACGAGCGAGCGAGCGAAGTAAGTAAGGATGCGGCGGCGGTCGATCTGCGGTCCTGTCGGCTGGCCTGTCCTGACCTGTGTAACACGGCGATATGCCAGAAGAAGAAGGCGACTGCCGGATGTCGCCAGTGGGCTGCATGCGGAGATGTACACCTGGTCTCCCTCGGTACGTACGTACGTACGTACGTATGTCTGTATGTATGTGGACACCGAATACCCGGAGCACCCTACAACATGCGCTGCAGTACCTGTCTCACTGCCCCCCACCTCGGTCTCAATCGCAGTAAGCTGTAACTTGACAAATACACACGTAAGCACACATACACACACGCACACAAACATACATATGCGCGCGCGTGCGCGTGTAGGGTCATGAGGTACTCGGGCAAGAAGGTAGGTATATCTCCTCCGTAACACTCTTCGGAAGATATCACCCCCCACCCCCACCCCCACCCCCAAGCCGGACCGGACCCCGCCGCCACCAAATAACACCAAACATGCCAAAGCACACCGCAGAACACACTTCCCCCCCGGGCCGGGGTTAACTATCCCCCACCTCGCCCGTCTAGTCCGGAAACATCAGACTAAAAGCGATGTAGGCGAGCAGGGAAAAGGGCTAACAACCGAAGTGACT
>NW_003307545.1:4937201-4938364 GCF_000143455.1 Volvox carteri f. nagariensis | reverse complement strand
CCCCCACATCCGGGGCCACCCGGGAGAAAAAACATACCCAGATCCAGATCCAGATCCAGATCCAAATCTGTACCCTCAACCCCACCCGCGTTGTCGCTCTCGCTTGGCCGCATCCCCCTCCCCCCTCCCCACTCCCTACCTGGCATACAGCCTGCTGAGCGGCAGTCCGCAGCCGTACCCCGCCAGTACGACAGGCATGTTGGTGCTGTCAATGTCCACATCGGGCAGGGGGGAGGAGGCGGTGGTGTAGAGGTAGGTCCAGATGCGGGCCAGACCTGAACGGGGGATGCCGCCCCCTTGGTCGGATACCTGGGGGTATGGGGGGTTATGGGGGGGGAGGGAGGGGGGTGTATGGGGGAGGAGAAAGGGGGGGAGGGGGAGGTTGTACGTCTGGTGCTACATCGAATTAGTTTGGAACTCCTGTTTCCCCAGAAAAAGGTATTGCACGCCGCGGCTGGCTGCATAACCGCTCAAACATATACACACACAGGCATACACAAAGACATACAGACAGCAAAATCGGAAAAGGGGGATTCCCCGAGCAGCACGGCGTGCCGGGATGTGATGTGTCCTCGCGTGTGTGTCGGTGTATCGTGTTGTGTATTGATTCGCAGGTGCCCTTTCCGAACATCAGGGAAGCAGCTATCGCGCACGAAGCTCATTACGTACGGCACCTGCAGCCGCCCTCCCGGCCCCAACCCCCAACCCCCACCCCCAAACCTTGATGGTCACGTCCTCCAGTCCCTCCGCCACCACCACCTGGATGGGCGGCGGCTCCCACTCCGACTCACTGAACCGCTCCTGAACCGCCCGCAAGCTGTTCTTCACCAGCTCAAACACCTGGGGGGTCCCCGCGGGGAGGGGAGGGGGAGGGGGGGAAGGGGGAAAGACGAACCACACACGGGGAAGGGGGAAGGGTTGTTGTTGTGCAATCCACACAAAGGCCTTTGCAGGAAACCTAAGCCCTTTCCCGCTCCCTTCCCGTTCAGCAAGAACAACAACCCTCACCTCCCCTTCAGGTCACAACTCCCCCTCCCCCCATCCATGCATACATACATACATGCTGCTCGGGGGGGAAGGGGTTGCTCTGTGACCGTATTCAATAAACACACTCACACACACCATGTTGTTGTTCCCCTCCCCCTCCCCCTCCCCCCGGTGGG
>NW_003307545.1:4885892-4936930 GCF_000143455.1 Volvox carteri f. nagariensis | reverse complement strand
GGGGCGCCGCCGTACTCCCGGAAACAAATGGCACGGGCCTCCGACACCGCGTCCGAAGCAATCTGAATGGGTGTGTGGGTGGGGGAGGGGGCCAGAAAGGAGGGAATTGGGGAGAAGATGGTTGATTAGCAGTGGGGGAATGGTGGTGGTGGGGTGGTGGGGCTTGGGGGGGGGTTAGCACCCGAGTTCGGTGGCTTGGGTTGTAGCCCCCGGGGTTGGGAGTCGGCGTGTGTGTGGGGGAAAGACGAACCACGAACGAGTGAAGCTGCTGCCAAGTAAAGATTGTACAAGAAGCAGAAAGGTGAGGGGGAGCGGAGGCTAACCAACCGCCACCACCGAGCTTTACGCACCCACGGCCCCCCTCCCTTGCCCCCGCCCTTTCCCCCGCCCTCCCTCCCTCCCTCCCCTCCCTCCCCCGTACCCACCAAGTACGGGCTACACCGCGTGTGCACCAGACCGATGTGGTCGGGGCGGGGGGGGTCGAGCATGGAGATGTGGTGGCCCGCGAGGAAGCGAATGGCGATGCGGGAGAGGAAGAAGGTGTCCAGGAAGTGCTGGATCTCACTCTCCCGCTCCTCAGTCGACTCATCCGTACGCTGCGTGTGTGTGCGTGCGTGTGTGTATGTGCGTGTTTGGGTGTGTGATAATAAGAGGTGGGTGGCAAAGGGTTTTGGGGCAGTGGGGGGAAGAATGTGGGGGAAGGGTTTTAGCGGGGGGGAAAAGGAGGGCGGGGGCCAGCTGGGTTACTTGCCCATCACACGCGGCGTCATCACCTCTCCCCCCCCCGACATACATGCATACATACTTGTACACGTCTACACCCCGCGACGAGCAGCCATTGCAGCCAACTAACCAACCAACCAACCAACCAACTAACCTCATCCTCCTCCCCCTTTTCCCCACCCGCAGGTGCTTCCCCCCCCAACCCCCACACCCACACCCACACCCACCTCCCACCTCCCACCTCCACACCCACCTGCAGGTCCCTCTTGTACTCCTCCACCCCCTTGGCAATGGCGGGCACCACGTTATTGTGGCGGCGAAACGCCTTCTTCAGCATGGCCGTGAAGCGGAGGACGTCCAGGTGGTCTTTGATGGCGGGGAAGGAGCGGAAGTCGGCAAACGACTCAGCGTACCAGCCCTGTGTGTGTGAGCGTGTGAGCGTGTGTGTGTTTGGGTCATACAGATCGACAGGTGGAAGGACAGAGCGGGGTGCTCCTGCCTCTGGGAGCCATCAGCCACCAGGCGGTCAGACACACACACACACACACACACACACACGCCCCCATCCCAAACCCCCCAACACATACATACACACACACAACCACATGCCGCAAAACCAAACCCACATAAAGTGCCCCCCTCCTCAGTCCCCCCCCCCACCCCCCCCGAGCCACCTTCACTCGCCGCACGTGGGGCTCTTCACTGAGTTTGGGCGGCAGGTGGTTCAGGTCCATCAGCCGGTGCGCCAGACGGATGGGGATTTCGGCGTGCAGGAAGCGGGCGGACAGCAACATCTGGCGCTCCAGAGGCTGCGTGCCGAAGTCCAAAAGGTACTTAAGACTCACACCTGCGGTTGGTTGGTTGGCGATTGAGGGCGCGGTATCACGCGGAATAAGGTGCCAGGGGCACGCGGGGGGGAAACAGCAAACGCTGCATTTGGAGAAGCTAAGAACCGGCCAGCGGGGACCCCCAGCGGGGATATCTCAAGTCGGCGTACGAGTAAGAATCCAAAGCCCAATATGACGTCATCAGTCGTCACCAGGGTGTTGATGTCCCCAGCGTTGTGTGTGTGTGTGTGTGTGTGTGCAATGTTTGTTGCTGCCGAGGCCGCGTGCCAGTGCACCTATGTATGTATGTATGTATGTATGTATGTATGTATGTATGTATGTATGTATTTATGTATGTGAGGGGTGACTCCTTAAAAAGGGGCGAGAAACACACCAGTGAGTGTGTCAACTAATCACCTTTGGTCCCGGGAATAGGAACGCTACTTTGGCCACTAGCTTTATTAGCTGAACATATTCGGAGGCAAATGTAGTGTACTACGTCTCCCGAGTAGATACAAGGCTGGTATTGTGACATGTTGTACATTCCTAATAACGCATATTAAATAGATACGCACATATCTATATCTATATCTATATCTATATCTATATCTATATCTATATCTATATCTATATATATACATATACATATATAATGTGTGGGACAGGTGGTTCATATCTTCGCCCGTGGCAGCTACCCTGCGAAACCCTGCCTTCCCCGGTATTTCGGGGCACCCTCATCCAGTCACCCTAGTCAGCTTCTCAGTGGATCGCTCAGGTTCCGCACCCACCACCGGCATCCAATGGAATCTGCCAGCGGCCCAACACCGTTCCTGGTCAGCTGGCAGGTCAACTTTATCCCAGGTCACCACCGTCCATCGACTAGGGGCACTCTTACCCTCCACCATCGGAAGTATTTTCGACCCTGACAGGTCTCGATGCTGTATATATATACACACACATACACACATATACCTATATATATGTATGTATGTATTTCGGGCCCGGGATCCCGAAACCTTCGATCCAACCAGAGCCGGCCTGTGAAGAACATCAAAACATCAAAACATACATACATACATACATACATACATACATACATACATACATACATACATACATACATACATACATACATACATACATACATACATCAAAACATGCATACATCAGAACATACATACATACATACACACAAACATTTACACATACACATATGGCCCACCCACAGACCGTGAAAAGGAGGGCACAGGACCGCACCTCCCCTTCCCCCCTCCCCCGGACGACTCCAGCAAGCCCCTCCCCCCCCTGTTGCCCAACCTGTCTGCTTCTTGAGCGCCGAAGCCTGGATGTCCGCGCGCAAAGATGTCGACATGGTGTAGTACGACCTCCTACTGCTGCTGCTGCTGCTACTGCCAGCAGGTGGGGCCACTGGGCAGGGGGAGGACCCCGCGCGGCGACCCGAGTGAGAACCTGCTGCTACTGCTGCTGCTACTGCTGCGGGTGCTACCAGGGGCGCAAAGAGCTGCGCGCCACGAGCTGCTGGAAGCGGCCGTGTGGTGGATGTGGATGTGGTGGATGTGGTGGATGCCGGGGCTCTGCTGCCTGCCTGGTATTCGGCCCCCATGCTGCCGGCGGCTGTACGACAGGACACGTAGGCACGTGGGGCTGCAGCTGCAGCTGCAGCCGCAGTTGCACCTTGCGCAATGACAGGATGGCACGACGACGTGGAGAGCGAGGAGATGTTGTGGCAGGAGGACCCCATACTCTTGGTGTTACATCTGCTGATGGCGAAGGCGAGCCACAACGCCGGACCGCCGCCGTTGTGCCGTACAACGACGCCCTGGCTGAAAGAGGCTACAGCTGCAGGAGCTGCGGCACACGCTGGACCCGCCAAGGCGGGTGCAGGCTGTGCCCGCACCGGCACCTCCGAGGGATTGCGGTGCTGATGATGTTGGAGATGGCGGTCGCGGTGAGGCTGTTGGGGCTGTTGGAGCTCTGGCCGCGAGCTCTGCGGTGATGGAGTTGAAGTACCCCACGCCGCATCAAAACGGGAGCTCGTAGGCATTTGATGCTGACTGCCATTGTGATGATCCAGGAATATCCGTGCTTCACGTTGTGGCCTGGAGCAATGCGCAAGTGTGTAGGTTTGCACCCAACCTACAGCGCATGTCGGCCGTGTACTAAACGCGCGAGCCGCTGTTAGAGCGATGCCAGCAACATCCCCAAGGTTTGATGCGCTAATTAATCCACCCGCGGCCATAGCAAGCGCTACCATCTGCGGCTGTCGTGGCGTGAGGAACGTGTATGTCGTGAAGACCGCGTGCGGTTGATGACTACCCACCCAACCCCGAGTAAAACACAGAGTAATCGGAAATACTTTCGTTAAAGCTGATCAAGAGAACAAGCGAGTAGCGTAACAGGTGCGCTGCTTTGTTGGGCCGGTGTAAAATCACGATGCCGTTGTTGCACATAAGCCATAATGCACACTTTTGCCGCTGAATCTAATGCACGTCAGACGAATTCCATCTTGGGAGACAAGAAGCTCTCTGACAGGCAATAAGCCTTTGGTCGTACAAACCAACGGTTGTCATGCCTCTTTATGAGTCTCCTAGGATTTTGTACACGATATGCAACCTGTAACCCTCTATGACTGTTCTATGACGTCCGGGCCAAGTTGCTAACTTGTCGCTCGTCTCGTTAGGATTGACACCATCCTGGTGTGGGCAATACCGAGAGCATCGTAATGGGAAAATCAACTCGTAGTAATGCTAAGAAGAAGTTGCGCACAGAGCGCAGAGGGCAAGTAGAAAAGCAGACTCCATGGAAGGCGACGGCGGAGGAAAAGCGACAAGCGGCGCTAGCGGCTTGCCTCGTATCAGCGCCTGTGGAGCATCATGTGGCGCCAACGGTGGCGAAGGATGACGCTATGGATACCGCGGACAAGCCCGTGACGATTCGGGTGCGGAAGACAGTAAAGTCGTTGAAGGGAGCTGTTACCAAGAAGGGCGGAAAGAAGAAGGTCTCCGTCCTGGCGGGAAAGAATCAATTCTACAAGAAGGGGAAGAAGGGCCGGCGGTAGGGAACGACCTCGCCTGGCATGCTATGGCGGCGTGTTCAACCCGTGCGACTCGCATGATACAGATGGCTGTTTTGGGAAGGAGAGTAATGTCTAGCTCTCCATTGACTTGCGCACCATGTACCCATGTACGGGAGGAGCTGGGGGATCGAGTGACGAGGGGGACATATTCTACTGGCAGGGGTGGGGTTCTGTGTACAACATAAGGCAGACATTCTTCGGGGGCATTGAACCTCTACATTGCTCCTTTGGTTAGCGATGTCCCCGCGGCCGTTGCCCTTATGTATCCTTTGGGGTTTCCCGCGTGCGTGCTCATGCCATATTGCCAATTCGTTTGGTGGTATTAGATTGATAAACAATGTACGGGCATTTGTACGGGCCATGTCTATCCATCAGGACTGTTTTGTGTTGTTGATTTCGTTTGAATAGTCTTTAAGGCTGAGACCCGGGTATTGCTGAGTGCATGGGGCGTGGAGATGAGACTTTAACTGGTAATACCTTTGTTGCCAAGTGACAACTTTTTTTACAAAATTAGTCAAGCACCAGACTCAAGGAGTTACGTTCATTTGTTTGGTTCCGGAGACTATGTAATGCTCGGCATGCAAGCACATGAAATGATAATAATCCGTTGATTGTCACGACGTCCTTGTTAAACTCCGCTTGGAAGCCAGGTCGAAGCGATTGCAAACAGGCAGACGCTGCCCTGTTGCCGCCCCGTGGGCGAACGCAGCGCTGCTGCGTGACAACACACACATACACACACACACTCCCTCTCTTCCCTCGCGCAATGCGCTGTTCATCAAATATACTCGCACGCGCCTCTGCTCACTGCTCCCCTCGAAAAGCCAGCTCCCCTCATCTCGCGCCCTCCCAAATCCACTCCTCGCGCTCCTGCTGCTACTTACACTTGCCTACCCAAACTACGTCACCACCCATTTCCCCAACCCCCGTACTACCCCCTCACGTAACCCGGGGCTACACATCAATGGTGCCTGTATTGCTAGGCGCGTAGACGTCTTTCCCCGCAGGCAGCGCCAGGGGCTCCCGAGCAGCGGGCAGAGCCGGCACCGGTGCAGTGGCGGCAGCTTTCCCATTGCCGTTACCGTTGCCGCTTGGCCCCTTGCCCATCTCCTCCATTGGGAACAGTTGCGCCCGCGCAATGTCGTGCAACCGTCCAAACAACTGCTTCTTCACCGTGTCAAACGCTTTTTCCAGCCGTTCCAGCTCATCCGTGGCATTCTGATTGTACAAAAAGAGGCCGTAATACAGCTCGAACGAGTCGTTGGTGGTGTTGTTCACCAAGTTGAGCAGCGCCTCGAAGCCCTTGGTGTTGATTTCCGTCGAGCGAAGCTGCATGGTTCCCAACACGCGGCCCACCGTGTGCGTGATGAACTGCGTGGAAGCCGCCTGGCGATCGTGCTCCTCGCATGTCATCTCTACCATGGTGCAGCCCTCCTCGCGAAAGAACTGCGGCCGGCGTCGATTTGGGTGATTTCGGTAGAGGGGGGTAGAGGGGGCATCCCGCACGGAGACCCCGGAACGGTGAATTGGAGGATCAAAAGCAGGTAACAGGCGGGAAACCGCCCCGAGGGCCACCGACCCCTCGCCACGAGGATGACGGGGAGGGCATAAGTGAGGGCGACTCAAGACAACCCCATCGCGTGCTACGGCGCCCTGCAGGAACGCCCGCCGGGGCTCAACCGGCTGTAATGGAAAGTGAAGCAGCTCTAGGCTTTGAATCTCGAGCTGCTGCTGCTGCAGCCACAAGAATGAAGGATTTCTAGGTGATGGCGGTAGCCGTAGTTGCACTCCCCGCCTGGTCCCAACCCCCGAGGAGCCCCACCCGCCCATTGCCCACCTTGAGGAAGTTCTCCACTCGGCGCTCCCGCCTGGGGTCGGCCCCAATGCGGACCTTCTCGTACATGAAGTTGAGGCCCGCCCAGCTGCCCTTGCCGCTGTCAGGTCCGAACATGGGGTGCGTGCACAAGATGTCCACCTCTGGGGGCAGCTCCCGTAAAAGCAGCTGCTTCGGGAACACCTGCGCGCACCGCACCGCACACATCCGCCGCAATCCGTCACACATGCAACCAATATCGATCCAGCACCGGAACATGCTCTCAGGAGCAAGTCGCCTTGCTGTAGTTATTATTATTCAGGTCGCCGCCGGAATGCGCCGATGGCTGGGAACCCGTCGCAGTGCTGTGGGGCTGCACGATGCCACATCCCGTTCACATGTTTCGACACGCGGCACGCGACAACCAACTGGCTGCAAGAGGAAGACACTCAACCGGCAAACCGAGTCCAGCTTTCCCAACATCCACCCCCCCACACACACACACACACTCGCTCCCCCCCGAGAGATTGCCGCAGTAATCAAGGCCGCTTTTCCAACCTCAAGGTACCCCAAGGCAAGTACCGCCAACCACCAGCTAACCACCCACGTGGCCCACACCTTAACGGAGAGCACATCTACGAACAGCGTGTTGCGCTTGAGTCGCTGCACTGGCAGATTCCGCAGTACCGACTCGGTTGACAAGATGGAGCTGGCCAGGAGGACTACCTGGCGCCACGATGAATGGGGGACAATGGGGGGGGCCAATGCGGGCTAAGAATCTGAGGAACAAGGGCGGGCGTGAGACGGCAGGCAGAAGCCGCCTGAGGGAAATTGAAGGAAACCTGCAGCCGCCTGAGACATGCCCCTAAATGCGGTAAATGCAATGCGCGACAAAACCGCCGACCTGATGAATAGGGAGCACACCTAGCGGGCCTTAACGGGACCAGATCTCCCCCCTTTCGAGCGCAGGTGCCAGCGCAACAAGGCCGCTCTGTCCGGGGTGCGGAGGCTTCCTCGCGCTTTGCCGCCACGGACATCTGTGTATGTGCAGTTAATAAAGATACCAGAAACACCCACCTCCGGATGCTCCTCGCAAAAATCGTCCACGTCCTGAAAAAACTCCACGCCAATCTTTCGTGCGACCTCCTCGTATGGAGTGCGGGACGTGGCAATTACCTGTAACCATTGAACGTCAAGAATCAGCTATCCTACTACTTCCGGATAGCCAGGCACACGGCTTGGTTCTGGCCAGAGCTCCGGATGATGCCTTGAATTCACGTCCATACAGGCATGCATGAAAGAGAGTTAGCACTCGAGTCGGGACACACGCCCTACTCCCCTGAACGCATCTCGGGGCAGCTGCATTTGAAGCGGAAGAATTGTTTGGTGCATCCAAACATGCCCATGCACAATTAGGCGCGGCATTCTTTCCCTCGAAGAGCCAGGATCAAACCCGACGGTGTGCGGGATATAACTCCCTCAACCGTCAAGAGATTGGATGCATCCCCAAACCCGCTTAGGTCGGTGGACGGTAATGGATCCGGTTCCAATGATCTGTGTCACGTCCAGGAGCCGGGTTGTCGCTGCCCTTTATCCGGCAGATTCCATAGGATCCTGGTGGAGGGTGCTGAACCCCAAAAACTCCATTGAAATCGGAGAACTTGGCATGGAGATGGATGAGGGTGTGGGGGAAGGCGGGGACTACCTAGCTGGCGGCCATGTGTGAAGCTGTATCCCCCGACGTGGTTCCACACGTCCGCACCTTATGCCCCTTGCTTGCAAGGCGCTTTGCGAGGAATTGCCCAAACGTCCCGAAGCCAACGATTCCCACTTTAAGCTTGCTTTCATCGCTCTTCTGTTTACGCATACGGTGCTCGTAATCGAATGGTTGTGCTGCGTCGATGGCTAACACCTTGATGCCTGGCTGGTGGCAGAAAAATGAGTTGGCTGTCACCAGTGCGACTCGGTGCCAAATAATTATTATTCATACCTCGAAGGCTCCGTTGTGGTCGTGTTGCTCGACCAATCGTAGTCACGAACTTTGGTCCGGCCGCCGACACCAACCGTGGCGAGCATGAGGTGACGCATAGTACAGGTTGCACTAGGTTAGCTGATGTGGAGCACGCGTTTGCGTCTCCTTTACCGTAAATTCTCCCTTTGCGTGCCAACATTCGTTAAGAGATGGCCCAAATCACGTATTAAAAGCTACAGAGCCAGGTTAGCAAAATCAATATTGACTGGACTTATGCCATCGCTCTGCGTATCACAAAATTGTGCGCCTGCAATAGCATGAAGGTGACCCGTACACACCGTTCAGTCAGAAGTATATTTTCAGGCAGGTCATGACATTCTGCTGTCTGGAAAGAGATTACGTTTACTTCATCCTCTAATACACATCAGGAGATTTGTATATTTATTTGCTTGAAATGCGAAGTTATCGCATGGACCTTCCCTGACCGTGTAGCTTTGTGAACTTACAAGCTGGTTCGCCAAGGTACTTGTACCATAATCATGGCGTCCCCTACGCCATCTGGAGAAGGGACAACAAAGAAAACAAAAGAGCCGCGCAGTAGGTTCCCTGTGTTGCATCTTCAGGACCGTTGACCTTCTGCGTGACATATGGCTTCATAATAAACAACAGATACACGGATTACGCAGCAGACCTTGCCGGCGTGCAAGCCCGTTCTTGAGCCTGTATGGGTAAGTTATCGGAGCCGTCCTCTGCCCGTTATGGTGCCATTTGCCATTATACCTTGAATCCGCTTGTTTGGGCGCTGTACCCATTTTCTTGGGCGCCTGACGTACGAGCACCAAAGGCAGCACGCCTCCATAAAATGCAGATTGTATTCATCTTTCTGGCGATTGGAGTGGTGCTTGTGCCAATCGGTTCAGTATGCCTTTACTACGGGCTGAAGGTGCGCCAGCGCGTGGGTTGTGGGTTCAGATGTACGAGCGCCTCGTGCACACGGAGGCTCCGAGCAACGGCACAGTTGATGCTCGAGACCCCAGCAGACATTGTCGAATGCGCGTCCATCGTTTCCAAACATGTTGGCTTAGATTCAGTACTACTGTTGGCAGCCTCGCGTTCCTAGGGCAGTTGTTTGTTGATGGAGTGGTCGCCTGCCGTTCGCTGGGTTACTTGCTCACCCGGTAGCATGCCCGACCCGACATGTGCCTTCAAGTTCGTAAAGGTCACGAGTCCTGCGGCCTAGCCTGTCCAACGTCTGTGCGTGCTTATATAGTCCGGGCTGTTTCACTATTTCGCAGCCGGTGGAGGTGGGGACGCGCTACGACCAGACCTGCCTTCCTAACAACCTGAACACAAACGCGCAACGGCAAGAATATATCTGGAAGGTGTGTGAAGAGGGAAGGTGTGTGAAGAGGGTTATTCTGGCAGCTGGGAATAGTATGCCATCACCGCTGCCGCTTTCGGTTCTACGTCACGCTGATCCCTCGGATGCCATCTCCGTATTGTGGGTGCAAGTGGAGCAGCCGAGGGTTGATATCTTGGATTGAATATTGGCTTACGTAGTCAGCGCGGGCTTCAAATGGTTCCCGGGTCCCTGCGTAATCTTACTCGGTCGTGCCACCCTTCCTTGCCCTACCCTACCCTACCTCATACAGCACGCAGCGAACGACTCCAAGCTGACGTGCGAAATTAAGCTAACAATTACAAAGGACATGCCCGCTCCCATTTTTGTGTACTATGAGCTGAATGGGTATTACCAAAACCACCGCAGGTAGGTGCCGTACATATGGGGCATTGGAACACCATCACACGCATGATTACTTGGCACGCCAGTCTGCATGCAGACTAAGCATGCGGGGTTTTATCTGTCTTGCCAAGGGACTGGGTCATGGGCATGGGCTTGGGTGTAGTGTGCTTGCGCCGGCGATTAGGTCAACCGGTGGTCTTCCTTCAGAGCTTCAATTATTGGGGCGGCGACAGTCAGCAGTGACGCTTAACTGAGGAGGCAAACCGGGTGCTGCGACGCAGGTATGTCAAGAGCCGTAGCGACATGCAGCTGGCAGGGAAGAGCAAGGACCTGGCGACCAGCCTGTGCGACCCGCTGGAGTTCTTGGGCGGCAACAAGAGCTTGCCGATCAATCCTTGCGGCCTGGTAGCTTGGAGCTTCTTCAACGACACCTACACCGTAAGTTCACGCCGTAGGTTCAGCGGCGGTCTTAAACTGGAAAATGTTATTTGAGTTGGAAGTAAATCGCGGAATGGCGGACTGGCACCACAAAGTTTGCAGACCTTACCTAACAAGGTGTGCCGGTGTTCCTTGTGGTTGCCGTGCTGTGCAGATGATGATCAAGTCCAATGCCACGAGCCCCTCGAAACTGCTGCC
Source organism: Volvox carteri f. nagariensis (assembly GCF_000143455.1). Lineage (NCBI taxonomy): Eukaryota > Viridiplantae > Chlorophyta > Chlorophyceae > Chlamydomonadales > Volvocaceae > Volvox > Volvox carteri. Next base: position 4,926,118 of record NW_003307545.1, on the reverse strand, counting down.
CGTCAGTGACAAGAACATCGCTTTCGACTCTGACGTGAAGTACAGGTTCGCAAAGTACAACCCTCAGAACTTCAATCCTGAAATTAATTCGCTGCGTGGCGGCTTCAATCTGTCTTACGCCTCCGGTGGCGCCACGCCGAAGGAGAACCAGCGGTTCATGAACTGGATGCGTCTGTCCGCCCTCCCGCGATTCCGAAAGCTCTGGGGCCGGATAGACACGGATTTGAAGGCTGGCAATGTGGTGCCCATATCCATAACCAATCGTTACAATACGTACGCATTCGACGGCCAGAAGTCCATTGTGTTGGGCACCACCACATGGCTGGGCAGTCGGAACCCCTTCCTGGGCGTTGCCTACTTGGTGACCGGCGGTCTGAGCTTCGTGCTGGCGCTGGTGTACTTGATCCTGCGGTTAGCACGGCCACGGAAGTTCGGGGACCCGGCAGCGCTATCATTCAGTCGCGCCGGGGCGTCTGGCTGAGGTGGACAGGACTGCAGCGTTATGTGAAATTGGCACGGCCGGGGGACAGAGCGCCCCGGGGGCTAGATGTGAGCCAGGTGTAGCCAGATGCACACAGGCAGATGCAGGGCCGGGAAATGTAGTGAGCGACTGTGTAGGCGGTGACCTAAGTATTTATTAGCACGCTGGCCAGGGTAAGGCGCCGTGTCTTAAAACTGAACACATTTACTGCTCTCGGTGTGTGTTGATGTGGGGATATCAATTGATTTGGGTCGCCTAGTAACAGTATGCAGCTTATAGGGCTCCAACGCAGAGCGAGTCGCCTTGGAATGGTAAGGGGACGGTTAGTGGCTAGTGGTTATTGGACTGGTTCGGGAAAAATATATTGGGGGGCCCGGACGATGAGCCAGGACCTCTGTATAGCACAGCAGCGAGGAGTGTAAGATGCTAGAGTTCCCGGATTGAATATGTTTGATAGGTTTAGGGGTGTACCGTACCCTGCACTCCTTACATTCCCCCGGTCTTGGAAGCATCATCAAGCATGATGTAAGTGTACGGAAGACCGCGCTCATTGTGAGTAAGACTCTGTACAACGCTCCTTCAGTTTTGTTTCGGCGTCCACTGCGTACCCGTATGCGTTGCTTTGTCGTTGCTCGGAACGGGACATTACTCCGCCCCTCTTCCGTCCGCGGGAGAGAGCTTAGGCGGTCATTCCGATGCGGCAGGCCAGCAGGCAATGGCTAGTGCGAGGCCCAGTCAGATACTTGAGATTCAACGCACACGCATACACAAAAATCTCACACATATACAAAACTGCTCTTGGATACTATCCACCGCGGATGCTAGCCATGGCACAAACACCAACATCAGCTATTGTGTCTCTCCCCCTTTTGGGCCACATGGTCGAGCTTCACTTATGCTGAAACTCCGTTAGCCTCCTGAAAGGCGATGTTGTCAACTCTTAAGGACCTTCTAATACATTCTGAGGCTGAACAGCAGCTGCTTAAGCAGCAGTGCCACAGCAACATGGCACCAGCGCCACCAACACCTTGACAATCTGCACCAGCAGACTGTCGGCAACGCTTCTCCCCATCTTTACCTCTGTCCCTTCCTCTCCCTCACTCTCTCTATTTGTCCCGCTTCTCGCGAGGGGATTAACATCCCATTCAGGGCAACGTCGCCAGGTCACGTCGCCACGCTACGCCAAGGTAGGACAGGGCAGCTGCTGCAGTCCGGGGGAAAGGGTGCAATCTACAGTCTTCCACGCACCTCCAAAACGCACCTCCAAAATCCAACATCGATACAACAATACCCCACATCACTCCTGAGCGATTCGCTCCAGGCATAATCAGTCCAATGAATAAAGCTATTGTTACACGGATAACGCCATGCCCCACTCGGGGTCAAACCATTTGGCCTCCACCTTCTTCGTCTTCCCCAACCTCCCCAAGCTCCGAAAAACAAGCCTAGCGAACAGCTCGCCACCACGTGTGCATGTATATCTATATGCATCTGACGGCAGACGAGCTACGTGTAGCTACACAACAAGCGGCGAGGAGTGAATCACGGCAGGCGCAGATCGTCAAGAACACGCAAGTACACAATCCACATTCCGCAAAACTTTGCTACCGCTTGCTAGCCCCCACCGCACCCATCACCTAACTTTGCCAATGCTACAACATTGGACAACAACACCTGACAGAAGAAGCTACTGGAGCGCGTTATTGCAGCACTCGAGGTCCGGTCGGCGAGTCGGAGGAAAGAGAGCTGATGGTGATGGCACACAGGGCCGTAAGGGTCAAGGCGTCCTGGAGCGGCCCGCCGGCACACGCCAGCACGCGGCTAGTTCGCTGCAGTGCTGAGCACCACGCAGGACGCGTTGCCACTGGCACGCCGTCGCGTACTTGCCTTGATGACAACAGCTAGCTGGGAAGCCGATGCGTAAGGAAAAAAACAGGGCCCAATTACTTGTATAGGCCACAGTTGTCGTTGTGCAGTGCAGGTGCAGGTGCAGGTGCGTTTACTGTAATGCAATGAATGCAGTGAGTGCATTAAGGATGCAATGCAATGCCGTGCATGCCACACATACATACACATGTGCATGTGTGTGTGGCACGATACATACATGATAGGCCATACCACGTGGTCTCGCCACGTGGACCAACACGCTGACGCCCGCGAACCCGCGGAGGATTGTGAACCCCGGCACATGATGGCAAGAGCAGCGTCCACAATGCAAAGACACAACACGACACGTCAAAAACACCACAGGATGCACCCGCCCGTAGCAGCAAAACACACAAGCACACGCTGCGAAGCGAGATGGCATATGTGCACGTGCGTCCATCCAGCAGCGGCGACAGGCCATCCGTACCGTCGTCGTACAGTTCACGTCGTCGTTTTAATGTTTACCATGCATAGCTGACGAAGTCGTTCAAAACTCACCTACCTCCTTCCTCATGGCTCTTTCCTGCCCTCTCTAAGACCTCATTCATGTACATAATTCCTATCATACATACCACAGCTTCGCCATCCTGCCCAGAAACCGCCAGCTGAAAAACTGAAGTCCGAACTAAAGCGCGGGCTCGGCCGCAGCTGCACAAGGCTGCTGCTGTGCACCGCTGTGTAGTGTTGGCCCCCCCCCAGCCGCTACCTTACCGTCTGAGCACCCTGACGCGCCTAAGCGGCTATAGCTGCTACGGGTTGGTTTTGCTAGACTATCGCCGCCATCCGGGGCCACCTGACTTGCGTTTCGCGATCAGGGCGCTTTGCTGTCCTTGACTGCTGAAAACCCTAAAACCGTAAGTTGCAGCAGCGGCGGCGGCATATTTTTTACGCCTTGGCCTCTGCAACAGCTGCAAGGACTGCAGCGGCTATGGCTGTTGCTAGACCTGGCGCCGGCGCGGGTGTAGCAGGGGCAGGGGGGAGGCGCGGGGACGGAAGTCCAGGTAGGTGATGTCGCCGGTGCCGCTGCCCACCGCTAGGCCTTCGAGCTGTACGGCAAGTGCGGCGGAGAAAGAGTGGTGCGGTCCATCCTGCAGGACATCATCCATGGATGGCGATAGGGCCGGGGATACGACAGCGGGAAGGGCGACGAGGCGTGTTGTGGCAGAAAAAGCTTAGGCACTTCGGCACAGCGTGTCCTTTCGGCACCTGTTCATCCCCGTACTGGAGCATATCGGTCGCAAGGGGGCCCCTACGCGCACCCCACCTGCATGCAGATGACGGGCTCAAGTAGTCTGCGGTGCGCGGACACCACCCGCCGCAACCGGCCCACGGCGCTACCGGGCCGGGCTAGCGATGCAGCCGTCGCCGCGGAGCTGCCGCCGCCTCTGCCGCCGCTGTCAGCGTCGCTCCCCCCGCTGATCTCCATTGATCCGTCCAAGCCCTTGCATGTGTACACGATAAGCCCGTCTGCGCGATGATGACGACGGGGGGGGGGAAATGCAAAAGAACGGAGGTAAGCAAAGGCACGCACACGCACCGTGCTGTCCGTCAAATTCAACATCGACGCGCTCTGCTGACTGACCCACCTACCTACGAATCGCACCAGGCTCTTATGCTCAGTCTGCATATGTCTCCGTGTTGAAGCGAAAGGGTTTCAATTTCAAGTCTCCATGCAGCATGATGCATTGGCCCCCCCCGGCCGTCGACTCACCGTTCATGGCCAGGGTCGCCAACATGCCGTGTACGAGGGCCAGTGACGTTACAGGACCGCTGTGATCGGATAACTGCGCCAGCGCCGTACCCGCCACAGGGTCCCACACCCGTACCTCCCGTACGGAGCCCGTCACGAGCACCAGCCGCTGCGACGGCGGCAGCCGCTGTGGCCGGGCGCGGCAGCTGCCATACTGTCCCGGCGGCAGGGCTAGCGACAGCGGCCGCGGCCCTGAGGCCACATCGAGATCTGGCGGCAGAAGCATCTGGTCCCGGTGCGATTCGTCGCGGCGCGGCAGGTAGCCAAACTGTACGGAAAGGACGCCGACGGAATGGCCACGTAGGGTCGTGTGGCATTGCGCCGTTGCGAGGTTCCAGACCCGTACGACGGCGTCGGCGCCTCCAGTGGCCACGAGCCATACAGGGAGGGCGGCGCTGGCGGCGGCCGTCCTGGGAGCTGCCGCCAATGCCGCCGGGTCCTCCTCGCCGGTGCGGCCTCCGCCGCCACAAGAGGCCGCTTGCAATCCAGATGGCGCGTCCATAAGGCCCGTGTTGAGCAGGTGCGACAGTACCGTAACGATATCATCGTACACCCCTATTCCACCGTCCCGACGGGCTCTTCCACCGACGCCGGCGGCGGCATCACCGATGATGCGATAAGCATCCCCGCCAGCAGCGGCAGCGGCAGCCGTCACCGGGGGGGCCCCTGGCGCCGCCGCTGGTGCCGTCACCACCCCGGGCGGCGCCTGGTGTACGTCCATGCACAGAATGGCTGAAGTATGACCGCAGAATGTCGCTAGGGATTCAAGAGTTTGGGAACCGCCCGAACCGCCGCCGCCTCTGTCGCCACCGGCAGCATGCTCGCGGCTGCCGTCGCCCCGTCCCCTGACGGCCGCTCCCCCGACACCGGAGGCAGCGGCGCCTGGCGGCGATGGCGCTTGCACCGCCGCCTGCATTGCGCTGTACGGCGGCAGCTGCCACAGCTTGGTAGTGCAGTCGCGGCTAGACGACACCATCACACTGCTGCCGTACAGTACGGCAATGCCCCATACGACGTCACCGTGGCCAGAGAAGGTGCGCAGCGGCTGCTTGGTGGGGAGATGCCACAGCCGTATGGCACCGTCGATGCAACCTGTGACTACCCAATCCTCCCATTGCGGGTCGTACGGCAGCTTCAGCGCCAGTACATCCGCCGAGCAATCCTGCGTCGTACCACAACCCGAGCCGCCGTGCATGCCGTCGCCAGCAACCGCCGCCGCCGCGGTTGCTGTCGCCCCGGTTGCGGCATGCGCCGCGGCCCCCGCGGCTGCATTAGGCGTCCCACCAACGCCATCGCCGTAGAGCCCCATCCCGCCACTGCCGCCGCTGCCACTGCCGCCGCCGCCGCCGGCAGCTCCGGTTGTTGCGGCGGCGGCGGTTTCCCCGCAGTCGTCTTGGCAAATGTGATGCGCGAGGTAGCGCGTGGTGGGCAGCGGCGGCGGCGCGTAGCAGAAGCGCACCAGCGTCACCTCCTGGGGATGCTCCAACACGACCCACGGGTCGCTGGACTCGGAGTAGTAGCGCCAGGCCGCCACCCGTCGGTCCGTGGACGCTGCGCAAGCGGGACACAGAAATAAAAAACGGAACAAATCAACCAATGACATACCCGCGGGTTATTATTATCCGCTCACACAACAGCTCCGACCCAACGACCCGGTATACCTCTGGAAGCAAACTTCCTCCACTCGCCTCTGTAGACCCGCCCAATCTACACCCTATCCCGCCCCGACGGCCGTGGTGTCCTCCATTCTGATCCCCGTGCGTCCTGAAGCACACGAAGTCCTGCGGGGGCCCCATAACCCCATAACCTTCCTAGCCCCTCCTGGCCCCGCGGGTGCCGTGACCATAACCTGTGCGTCCTGGCCACATTACCCTGGGAACCCGATCTCCCCGAGAGCCCCGATCCCCCAGTCCTCATCCCACCATCATCACCACCCACCTGTCACCACGTGGTGCTGCCCCGCCGCCATGCAAGTAATCCAACCCGTGTGACCCCGATACCGCCGCACACACCGCGCCTGCTGCGGCGCGCCATTAGCCGACCCCAGCGAGAACACGCGCACGCTGCCATCCCACGCAGCGCTCAGCAGCACAGAGCCCCACGGCTCCACATGCTGGAAGGCCAGACACTCCACATTGCTGCTGTGCTCCCGCAGCGCCATCTCCGCGTAACGTGCGGACCGCCAGTTGGATTCCATCCGTACTGTTCGGCCGTACAGGTCCTTGAGGTCCGGCGGCGGCGCGTCCGGCCGTTGCTGCTGCCCCGCATGTCCATGGTCCTTCGGGTGCTGGCGTTGCTGCTGCTGCGGCTGGCTTTGCTGATGGTGGTGGTGGTGGTGGTTCTGTTGAAGCCGGTCCAGGAAACCCGCTCGCAGGCCGCCTAGGAAGTCCTCGTGGCTGGAGCCGCCGGCCGCATGTACCGCCCGTACCGCGCGAATGCCGCGAACACCTGCCACCGCACGTGCTCCTGGACCCCCACTCCCGACCCCGACCCCTGCTGCCACATCGCCCCCATCCACAGCCGCCGCTGCCGTCGCCGCCTTCGGCGACGTGACCTGTTGTTGTCGCGCCACGTATGCTGCCGCCGGCAGGGCGTACCCTGCCGCACACAGCTGCCGTACCCAAAGCCACGGCTCCCTTGCGGCGCGGCGCCAGCTGCGGCACACGGCCGCCGCTGCCGCCAAGCTGCGTGCGGGCAGCGCCTTGAGCACCTCCAACAAGACCTCGGGCGGCAGGTCGGACAGACAGCTAATCCGGGCCGCGGCTCCTGCCCCTGCGGAAGCACTGTCAGCGCCTGCTAGTGTGTCGGCTGCAGACGTGGCGGCGCTTGGCGCCCAGGGCCATTGCTGCTGCTGCTGCTGCTGCTGCGCCGGAGTCAGCTCCGCTGCCACTGAGGAACCGAGTTGCTGGTTATGGTAGTCCTGATGATGATGATGCTGATAGGATCCAGCGGCGCTGAGCTCTGCAGGGAGGCTGCCGACGGCGGCTCCGCCGCCGTCGGCGGTACGACCCGGTGTCGGCGGCACCGGCGGCACCGGCGGCACCGGCGGCGTGGCATGATCCAAGATGCTGCCGCTGCCTAAGATTCCGCTGCCGTCAACCTGCAGGCCGCCGGCAGCCGTCACCCCTACCTCACGCAGGTGCGACCTGACGACGCGCATGGAGGAGGCGCGGCCTGAAGGTGCGTGTGGGCTGCCCGGTGGCGGTGCGGGCTGCATGGGAAGTGGGGTACTGGGGCCCAACGGCGACCGGGCCTGAGGCTGCGGTCGTAGACTAACGGGTGGGGATGGCAGGGGCTGCGGTACTGAGGCCCCGACACCGCTGCCATGGGCTGGGGCTGCATCGCCAGGGCCGGGCCGTGACGGGGAGCTCTCACCGTCCTCGACACCGCCTCTGCCGCCAGCGGATGCAGCATTAGCTGCGTTGCCGCTGCCGCTGCTGAGGAAGCTTTGGTTGGGAGCGGTAATGGGGCCCGCCGGAATTGCGGCAGGCTGGGTTGCGGCCTCGGCAGCCTCCGGCTGCAGGCTTGGGAGGAGCTCTCCCAGCAACCGCGCGGTGCGTGGATTGTTGCGGAAGGACCCAGATTGATTTGGAGATGCAAATTGAGAGGGGGGCTGGGGTGGGAGTGGTCGTGGTGGTGGTGGTGATGGTGGTGGCTGAGGCTGTCGGTGCTGGGTGGCAGACTCCGCGGGGTCCCCAGCAGCCGGTCGGTCCACGGCTGCAGCCTTGGCCGCGGCAGCAAGCTGCACACAGCGAGTCTTGTGATGAGGCCAGTGATCCCTTTGACCTGTCGGAGGAGTTCAGGAAGAGGAGCGGCGTTGGCAGCGGCAACTGGATAGGCGAGGATTGCTGGGAGGGGGCACGAGCAATGGATAGGAACAGAGGACCCACTGAAGCGGGTACTTCGGCTAGTAACGCCTTCTTCGACTTGTTTCTTCTGTTTTACCCAACTTACATTCTCGACTGCAATACCTCTCCACTTTGCACCTTGCACATCGGAAAAGGGCTGGCTTGTCACAAATTGCACAAGATGCCATGCAAAGCCACCTCCTGTATTCCCTTCTTTAGATGCCTACAAAACTCGCCGAGGCGATGCAACTCGACGAGATGTCGCATGCGGCCAACACAGCAACATGTCTCTAGCAGCAAGGAATGACAACGGTGGCTATTTAGAATCATATGTGCTTAAGACAGGAGCGTTGCATCACTTGAATGATTGACCGGACTGCACGAACAACCAAACGTCAACGAGAAAGTACACCCTATGATAGAAAAAATAGATATGTAACGACATTAATGTCATACCTTATGTCATCATAGTACCTAAACAATTTATATCAAATTTTGTGTGATAACCCAATCTGATTTGCTTGCTCCCCCGAAAGTCGATACGGTAACCAGGAGGAAACCAGCGATAACAAGGAAGCGGGCTTACATCTTTGCAAAACCTACTTATTCGGGAAATATCTACGTTGATTTAACCGCGATCCAGCGAACCCGGCTGAACCGTCGCGTAAGGCGCCGTACCGGTCTTCTCGTGGCCGCGTTCCCATGCCACCAAAATCCGGTCATACGCGGCCTGGCAGATCTCATGCAGGCGTCAAAACGAAAGGCGGTGGCGGCGCCGCGGACAGCCGGAAAGGTGGCAAGGTGGGTGGTGGCGGCGGCAGTGGAGCACTAGAGGGCGGCGCCATGGCAACGGCAGTCATTCAGAAGAAGGCCGTTGGGGGCGTCTCTGCTGGAGTGGAGGCGCAAATACGATCTCTGCTGCTGGTAAGTTTCCCCCCGTATACACCCCCCCTCAACCCATCTACCCTAGCGCCGAAACCCCAACCCCGCCCAACCCACACGACGGCACTGGCATGCGCCTCAGCCATCCCCCAGTTCTGAAGCACGCCCAAATAACCCAAATCCCTTCTCTCCTATCACGATCCCCAAAGCCGAACACATAGTCCCTGCTTATTGCCGTACCCGGTGCTCTCCCTTTTCGCACTGACGGGACGCAAACCCTGCGCCGCATCCTTCTTAAGTTCTCTCCCTCCCGCGACTTCTCTCCGCCCTCCCCACCATCGCGATTCGTTTCCCAGCCAAGAATAATTTCCTCCGCCAGGAGGCTTAAATGCTTCGTTTCTCGATCGGGGGTTATTGGTTTTTAATGTTTTTCCAATGTGGGTTCTTTAATCGGGGGTAATGTTTTAACATATAAAAACGTGGGAGGACGATGACGGTCTACCGCGTAACCGCACGAATAATGATGTACCGTCCATGTGCCCCCTCCCCCTCAGGCTTTTACGGATACCCCCGCACTTGTGCGTGGAGCTTGTAACTTGTAACTATTACTTACTGGGTTGTAAGACCCAACCACTCCGCAACCATACACCCAGCCGCCGGCTCTCCCTCCGCGGTTACCTTTCCTGTCTTAAACTGCGCTCAGGAGCTCCAAAGGCAAGAGCTGCTCCTCCAGCAACACCAGCAGCAGCAGCAGCAGCAGCAGCAGCAACAACATCATCGCCACATGGCGCAGCGCGGCGGCGGCGGCGGCGGCGGGGGACCCGCTGGCGGCACTGGCGAGCCCGGGGCAGCGACGGCGGTGGATGGCCGTACACTGGCGGTCTTCAGCACCCTGTGGAACCAGTTACTGGCGGCTGGTTTCGGAACCGAGCACATCAAGAGGGTGGTTCCGGAGCTGGCCCGAGGGGTGCGGCGCGGCGCGGCGCGGCGCGGCTAAGGAAAAAAAGGGGTGGGGGGTGAAAGGGAACCACATGGAGAGGCGGCGGTGGGCGCAACGGGTTTGGCCCCGATGCCAGGACAGGCAGCAGGTCTTTGAAGGCGCATGCAGGCCGCATCCCCGCATCCCCTCTTAAGTTATACCATTTTCAAAACGTAGTTCCACCCCCCACCCCTGGCCGCCTTCCGTCCTTCACCAGTCGCCTCCGTCATCGTGGGATTACACATGGCACCGAATGCTTCCGTACCGCACCTATGTCCCGTTTGTTTAAAAATCCACACTCACAATCAAAGCCTCCCCTTCACCCTTACACCCGCCGTACCAGCTCTCGTCACCTTCCCTGGAGGCTGCTCTGGACTGGCTCTGCCTCCACCTCGCGGCGTCGGAGCTGCCCCAGAAGTTCAAATCTGCCGGCGGCGGCGGCGGCGCTGGGGGCGCGCCCGTACGCATCCTAGCCGTAGCCCAAACCCAACACCAACAAGAACTAGTCAGCGCAACAGCTGGCGCAGCAATAGCAGTAGCAGGCGAGTCGGAGCCCGGAGCTGTACGGTTGGAAGGCCGCAGTGACGGGCTGTGGGACCAGTCTTCGGATTCCGGTTTAGGCGTGTCCGACAACGAGGCAGAGCCCGCCGGGGCCGCGGCGGCGGCGGCGGCGGCGGCGGCAGCGCAAGGAAGTACGTCGGACGACGTCGTGGGCTCAGCGGCAGGGGCAGCGGCTACGAGAGCCGCCGGCGGCGGCGGCGGCGGCATGAAGGAATGGATTCTGCGGTACATGGACGAGCAGGCCAGCAGCAGTGAAGACGAGCGGGAGGCGGCGGAGGGTGGTACGGCAGGCACATCGTCGTGTTCTTCCGTAGCGGATTTCGAGTGGGAGGTGTGGGGCGACCCGCGTGAGGTGTCTCGCCGGAGGGCGGAGAGGGCGCGGTCCCGGCTGCCGCCGGAGGAGCGGCGGAAGCAGTTGGCGGAGGAGTGGGTCCGAGCTAAGGAGGTGGCGGCTAGGGCCAAAGCAACGGGTGCGTGGGAGGCAGGGAGGCAGTGGATGGGTTGGTGGGAGAGTCTGTTGGAAGTGCCAGTCAGGGAGGGTACAGACGGACAGACAGACAGACAGACAGGGAACACCGAATGCTTACTTGCCCGCTATTTCTAATCCATTATTATTCCCCTTGCCTGGACCCGTGAAACTTTGCCCCCTTGGCATGTACGGGTCAACTGCAGGCCAAGCCGCGGACACGTTTATGGCACTTTTCGTCACTTTTCCCGTGTGGCCGTCTGTCGCCCCTCATATCCCCCTCTCTTGCCGCCCCCGCTCGCCCCTCATGAACCCCTGACAACCCATACACATCCATCCCCCCGCCATCCAACCACAACCACATCAGGTGATAAGGCCCGCCAGAAGGACGTCGGCCTGATGATTCGCGACCTGAAGCAGGAGATGGCGGCACTGGGGGTCACGGAGCAGCAACTAGACCAGATTTTGGGGGGTGCCTCTGGATCCCTGGTGGCGGCAGGACAGGCCGCAGGAAGTACGGGTGCGACGCGGCGGCGGCAGCCGCCGGCGGGGGCGGCGGTCGCGGCCGTTACTGATAAGGGCGCCGGCAAGGACGATAAGGCCAAGGGCGGCAAGGAAAAAGCGGCGGTCAAAGGCGGCAAGGGGGAGAAGAACAAGGGCGGCGGCAAGGGGGGCGACAAGGCGGCCGGCAAGGGCGGCAAAGGGGAGAAGGCCAAGGGCGGCAAGGAGCGAGATGGCGGTCAAGGGAAGGGCGGCAAGGGCAAGGGGAAAGGCGCAGGTGAGGATGGAACTTCTGGAGTGCTGGCTGATGGGCTTCGGTGCGGGTGGGGACTCTTTTCCCCCCTGGAAGGGGGGCGGTGAAACGTAACGCCTCACATCGCCTTCCGGTCCGGGCCCAGGTCCCTTTGTGCGTGTGTGTTTGCGTGTGTGTATGAATGGGTACGTGTGTGCAGCGAAGATGGCACACGCTTTTTTGTATGTGTGTGTGCGTGCGTGCGTGTGCGTGTGTGCGTGTGTGTGTGTGTGTGTGTGTATCTAAGAAGCTGATAGATGCCAGGGCGAGGATCGGAAAGAAGCTCGCTGCCTGCGCTCAGTTCAGCTCAGGTCAGTTGAGCTCTCCGAGCTCTCCCCGCTATCCCGATCAACTCCCGTCCACCCCGAGCCAGTGGTTCGTCTTACCCCCTCCCCCCCGAACTCCGGCCCCCGAAGCAGGCAGGCGCGCAGCAGCCTCCCCGCCGCCCTCCGCGTCAACATCACCCTCAGACACGGACTCGGAAGCCGAGGCCACTGCGCCTGCTGTGCCTGCCGGCCGCCGTCCCGTGGCTCCGAAACCCGAAGATGACGTGGTTCCGGACAGCTGGGAGGATAGGGATCCGTGTCACAGCGAGGCGGCCGAGGCGGAGGTGGCGGTAGCTGGCGGCGGAGCGGTCGGGGAAGGCGGCGGGAGCGGGAGAGGGGAGGAGGTGGCGAGGGAGGCCCAGCGGGCAGGGACACGCGAGGCTGACGGGGCGGAGGTGGCGGGGGCTGGTGGCGGCAGCGACGGCGACGGTACGGCGGCGGCAGCAGCCGCGGAGGGGGAGCCAGCGTACGACGACTTGTCTGGCGGTGATGAGGTGCGCGGGAGAGAGAGAGAAAGTGGTGTGTTACGTGGTACTGGCGGGAGGGTGGGGGTCGGCTACTGCACCCATCTGTTTGTTACGTGCGATTGATGCATGACGGAGAACGGACCCTGACAACCTGCGTCTCACCCATCACATCAACGCTTAGCATCAGCATCAGCATCGGCATCAGGACGTATTTGTAAAAATCCGGCTGTGTGTCGCAAATTAAAAATTTGAAACTGCGCGAAGTCCCAAGTTTGAAATCCAGTAGGTTAAACTCGAACACGGGTGCCATCATACAGGAGTCACCTCTCCAAGGAAAGGATGCGGATGCGGCACCACCGACGGCGTCAGGCAACGTTGACAGGTCCAGGAAGGCTGGCGCCGCCGCCGCCGCCGCCGCCGTTGACGGCGACACCGGCTTTTCGCTCCCCAGCCTCTTTGACGATGATGATGGCAGCGGCGGCGGCGGGCTGGATTTCTCGACGCCCGCCGCGCCGCCATCAGCGTTGCTGCGCGCGGCGGCAGAAGCGGTGCCTGGCCCCTGGGGCGAGTACGGCAAAGGCGCCGGCGGCGGCAAAGGCGGCAAGCGAGGCGCCGCCAAGACGCAGCCTGGCGGTGTTGGTGGTCCTGGTGCTGGTGCCGCCCCGGTGAGGTGGGGGCTTGAGTTCGGGGGCCGAGGGGATGAGCAGCTCATCCGTGGTCTCCCTGCGCCGCTCCCACACGTGAAGCTGCGGCCGCCGCAGCTGCTTTTTCCCGTGTCGCCCTTCGATGCGCTCTCAAGCTCTTAACCTGCCAAAAGCTTCCCTAGCACCCGAGTCCTCATTTTTCGGGCCTCCATCCACCACCACCACCACCACCGCCACCCCATACACCCCCCAGTGGTTCGTCTTAACCCACATACACGCTCGTGCCCCCGCAGGAGCAACCCAAGACGCCGCGTGCGCTGCTGTCGCAGCTGTGCCAGAAGCAGGCCTGGTCGCAGCCCCGGTACGAACGTCTGGCGGCAGTGGCAGCAGCTGGCGAGGACAGCAGCGGCGGCGGTGGCGGCGGCGGCGGCGGCGCCTTCCGCTACAACGTGGTCCTGGATCTAGGACCCGCGAGGTTGGGAGGGGGCCAGAGGGGGCCAAGGGTGAAGAGGGGGCCTTCAGGGGGTGGGGACCCAGGGGCGGGGGAAAGTTAAACTGTCCGCGGTTGTGATTGTGTATTTGTGACTGTTACGTCCGTGGTGTTGAACTGGGGGGGAGACACGGGGGGTGGCGGGGGGTAGCCCGGGAGCTCAGGGCAGGACGACCATGCAAGCACGAACGCACGAAAGCTCGATAGCAAGGTCTACACGAAGCAAAGCCACAATCACCATGCACGGACCTGGTAGCTTGCCTCGCTAGCATGGTAGCCTGCATGTACGGCAACGAGAAAAGTAAAAACAGGGAGAGACAGGTACACTAAAGGAAGGGCGATAAGCACTTCTCCACACCGTTTCCATGTATGGGGAGGATCCATGGCCCAGCATGTATCCTCCAGAGGCTGCTGTATCCAGGCCCCCCGGGCAAGGTTTTGCCGGGGGTCACCCCCCCCCCGGGTTACCCCCCCTCCTTCGTGACGGGGACACACATGAGTTTGGCCCGGGTGCCCCTCTCGCGCCACCGGATGATGCCGCCGGGCAACTCCCCCTCCCTTCCCTTCCCTTACCTCCTACCAGGGCCCCCCCCCCAGCCCCTCGCTTCCGGTCCTATCAGCTCGTATCCTCTCCGCTTGATAGTCTAGATTTCCATTGTCATGTTGTCATCATTGTCGTCATTTTCGGTAATGGGTTAATGTTGAGTTGCGTCATAGAACGCATTGTTCAGTATTGAGCTGCGTTACTTACTGAGATTTTGCATGCTCATGCGCGTTCGGGTTCGCGTCCGGGTAGGGTAGGGTCATGTATGCTGGGTTAGATTGTGCTTTTGATTGATGAGTCCTCCGGCGGTATTCCTCCGCTGCCGTAGGGGCTTGGCGAAGAAGCGCAACCTGTACGGCATACGTGTGTACGGCGTGCCTGCAAAGGAGTGCCAGGCCCTTGACGGCGGTGGCGGCTCGCGGCTCCCGCCCCCGACTTGGCCGGACGCGCTGACGGCGCAGGACGCCGCCGCAGCGCGCGCTCTGTACGAGGTAACGCCGCCGCTGCAGCTGCAGCAGTCCATGTCCCAATCGCTGGCGCCGCAGTGGCGGCAGCAGTGGCTGGAGTGGGAGGCCGCCGACGGCTCCGCCGCGGCGGCGGCCGCCGCCGACGCCGCCGGCGCCGCCGTAGTGGCAGCCGGCACGGCGGCGGCGGCGGCCAAGCAGGCTGAGGAGGAGAAGCTGGCGGTACTGCGGGAGCTGCTCTCCCGGCCGCCGCCAGCGCCAGCAGCAATAATACCCCCGCCGCCGCTGCCCTTTGCGCGTACATCGCAGCTTGCGACAGCGGCGGCACCGCAGCCGCCCTGCATTGCACCTCCTCCATTGCCTCCTCCTCTTCCTCCTCCTGCACTCCTGCCCACATCACAGCTGGCGGCATGTGCACAAGAGCCGGATGCAGGGGATCAGCAGCTCACGCAGCTAGAGGCTCCGCAGCCGCAGGAAAGCCAGGAGCCGGCGCCGGAGCCGGGTCCTGAGGAGGTGCAGGAGGGTGAGGAGGTGGATGAGGGGGAATCTGACTCCCATGCTGAGCCCATGACCCACCATGACGGGGATGCAGTGGAGCAGGAGGAGTGGGAGGACATGATGATGGCGCTGGAGGAGCCTCAGGAGGAGGAGGGGGAGGAGCCGCAGGAGGAGGAGGGGGAGAAGCAGGACCAGGAACTGGTCACAGAGCAACCCGTCCAAGAGGAAGGACCGGTTTCGGAGCCGGAACCCGGGGAGGTTAAAGCGGACATGACGGAGGCGGAGGCGGTTCTCACGGACGAGGCTCAGGCGGCCCAGGCCCAGGCGCAGGCCCAGGTGCAGGCGCAGGTACAAACTGCCGTCGATGAAATGACGTCGGTGACGAGTCCGTTGAGTCAGGTCTCCGGGAGGCGGAGGCGGACGTGTGTCGTGTGTTTTATGTCCCGGAAGTGCTTCGGGAACCACCCCACATTCCCCCTCTCCAGCTTACACTCCCCCCCCCTTAGCATTAGGGCCTTGAAGGTCATATATTAAGGGTAGTCGGTTTTTTTTACTTTTTTTGTTTTCTATGTACGTGTAATGTACATTCCCAGGGCCGTCGCCGCGAGTCCGACACCGAGTCGGCCGTCAGCGCCTCTCTGCGGGCCGCCCTGGAGCGCTGGCAGGACAGTCCCGCGGGTCAGGCAATGGCGTCGGCACGTGCGGCTCTGCCCATTGCGGCAGTGAAGGGGGAGCTGCTGGAGGCGCTGCGGCAGGGGGACGTCGTGGTCGTGAGCGGTAAGGCCGGGCGGGCGGGTGGGCGGGCAGGGTTGTGTGTGTGTATGGCGGGGTGCGGGGTGCGGTGTATCGAACAACGCAGTGGTGGGCTGGGTGTTGGAAAAGGTTGGCACCGCGTGTTGGGACTCAATACACATGGCGTGGGGGTGAGTGTCGGTTGTGTATTGTGTATGTATTCGACTGCGGGTCAGAACCGGGGCTTGGGGCCCCCGCTGCCTGGTGTGCCGCGGCGGGGTACATGGGCCGCGGCTGTTTAGAGGAGGAGGAGGAGGAGGAGGAAGGGGGGGGAAAGCAGGTCTGCCTGCTTGGGCACCCGGCAGGCACCCGCTTGGGCTCGCAGCCTTTGGCCAACATCCGCCTGCAGCCCGGGACTTGGGGGTCAACCAAGTTCAAGTTCGGGATTTCCTGTGTTGAATTGCATCATATTTTTTCCGTGTGTATTGGTAGGGGGAGAGATTCCGGGGTCGTGTGTTTCTCATCCCCGCTTCCCGCCGCCCGCCGCCCTTCCTCCTGTCTGCTTGCTTACATCCCTTTGCCTCCCTTACCTCCCATATCGCCCCCGCTCTCTTCCCATATCACCCACTTGCCCGCCCGCTTTCCCCCTCCCCCGCCTCCTCCTTCCCCTCCCCCTCCCCCTCCCCCTCCCCCTCCCCCCTGGGACCACCTCTCAGGCGACACGGGCTGCGGTAAGACCACCCAGGTGAGAGGTCTGACGGGCGACCCACGGGTCAGTTGTGCAGAATGTGATTTGTTACAGCGGACCCCGAACGGGTTGAGTGCATCAGCGCAACGCTGTGGGCCCTTGTGCAGCCATAGCCGAGTAGTAGAATAGTAGCGGAGTCCAGTGGGACGACGGGTTTGGGGTTCAGCCCTCGCCGCAAACGGCTACCGTGGAATGGCAGTCTACCGCCGAATGGCGGCGGTAGGCTCGCGGTAATTCGCAATGCCGGACTGGGGCGATAGCTGTGCGGTGGATTCGAGTTTGGAGGGACAAGGGGGGAGCGTTGTTTTGGGGCGGTGTGTGTGCGCGTGTATGTGGGTGTATGGAGGGGCAGGGGCCTATGTCTAACACCTTATACCTAATGCCTACCCCAAGGGACTCCCCCCTGAGGTCCTGCCTCCCTTACACATTCACACGGCCACATCCGCGCGTGCGTGCGCCCATGTGGGTGTGGGCTTTCTTTTTCTCTCTGTCCTTTTCTCTTCTTTTCCTGCGATGCAGCAGCAAAGCACTCAACTACAATATTTACGGTCCCGTCGTAGTTTCCTTTTTTTTCCTTCACATACGAGACATGGAATTAGGGATAGATCCTTGGCCGCCTACCAAGTACAGCTAACTGCCTGACGTCATGATGGCTATGCCTGTCGAGTGTTCCACCGTGTAGCGGCTGGGCCAGGGAGAGTCTTAAAAGCGACAGGCAGCCTCGAAAAGCAAGAAAACAAGAACCCCATTCGAACCCCACTCATCCCAACTTCTTGTCCGGTCGTTTGAGTTGCTACCTAAACGCGGATGTATCGGCATTTTTTTAAATGCGAGTGGAGAGTTGAGTGCCCCCGCATCCCCCTCCACTCCCATCCGTTCCTATGTAGCAGTATTCATAGATTGTCGTAGATTGCCAACCCTTCCAGTGCAAAATCTGGATTCAGAATCCCCCTCAGATTCAAACCACATCCGCCATCACCACCTTACTGAGCGAATGCAAGCCTGCCTCCATAGGTACAGACACACATGTTTCACGACCTAGCGACGGTAAACACTGTAACAACAACAGCATGAACACATCGGGCCGCGTGCAAGGGCTTCCAACAGCATCCGTCGCCGCTCTCACGTCCTGGGGTTGCCTCACGTAACGTTGCCAACGGTTGCCGACAACCATCGTCCAAAGACGCTGGCTTTTTCAAAAGAGGTCTACAAGGTTGCTCGCAGGTATCTCGTGCTTCTGGTTCCTCTCCCCTGCACCTCTGCTCCTCCTCCTCCTCCCCCTCCTCCTGGCCACCACCCTCTTCCTCTTCTTGTGGTATACCACGCTCTTTCTCGTTGAGTCTCCACGCGCTCCTCCCGCTTCCCTCCACCTCCTCCTCGGGCTGCTCACTCGAGCCACAAGTGAGTGGGGTGCGAGGTCTCACACAGCGACACGGCGTGTGACTGGCAGTTGCCCTTTGCCGCCATCACACACTCCTATTGCGGGGAAGGGTGGTAATGGGCCGCGGGAGGGGAGGAGGAGGACGTCGAGGGCGCGACAAGAAACATGAAGCGGGACGAGGGCGGGTAAAGGCCGGCTGGCTGGTTGGGAGGCTGGCTGGTTGTGCTGCAGGTTCTCATCCCCCACAAAGGCTGGGTGCCGTTGTGTAGCTTGGGCCCAAGGGAGGGGGAACCACGCTGTCTTCTTCTGCAACGTCAAAAAAGACTCATCACGTGGTCTTTATAACCCCGGCTGTTCCCAGCCCAGGGATTTGGCCCAACCATGGATCTATTCCATTCCATTCCGAGATCACGCGGGGGTCGCCACGTCCTTAACCCCGTTTCGCCAGTATTAACCCCATTTCGCCTTTACCACTTGCCAAGCACCCCGCGACTTGACATAAATGGAAAGGAAGGGCTTGGACAGAAGGCTCTGTACGAAAAGCTAACGTCATGCTCGTTAGGAGCAGAAAAAAGTCGGATTGCTTAAGTAACGGGGGGGGGAAGGACAGGGTGGCGCAGAGATAGAAGAAGATCAGGTGGCTGAGAAAAGAAAAAAGTCGGATTGCTTAAGTAACGGGGGGGAAAAGGACAGGGTGGCGCAGAGATAGAAGAAGATCAGGTGGCTGAGAAATGCTTCCCTCCGCGCATATTCCATTTCAACTAGATAAATTCGCCGCCCCGCGGTATGCCTTAATACCTCTTGAGCGCGGTCCCACTACTGCCCCTTGCTGGTGGCCCTTGTATAGATGTAGTAGATAGGGACACGCAGCGATGGGAACCGTTATGCAAGCTAAGGGAGGAAAGGAGGGGGGCAGAAGGTGGTTTGGCGTAGGGAGGGACCCCGTCGCTGATTGCTTCTGAGACGCACCTCCAGAACTCGGGACTCACAGGCCTCCAACTCCCCGGCGTCACGGCCACCTAGAAAGGTCATGCGGAGGGGGGGTGCGGTTTGACGGGAGTGCGGGCAAAGGGCAGGCATTCTTACAGGAAAAGCGAATCGAGGGTGCGCACCGGGCTTGAAGGGAAGCCATCTGTGCCAGGCGGGACCCCCGCAAACCTCAATTGCTTTCAGTACACAGGTAGCCCTGCAGGAAAGAAGACAGGTGCCTTTGGTTGATCTTGAAGATGACTGCTACTTGCTCGCTGGCTGTGCCTGCCTTGCACCATTCTCGCAGTTCTCGGCAACTTTGATTTGGCATGCCCCGATATGCTTTTTCCGTTCAGTCTCGGATCGAAATACCTGAAAATATATCGTTTGAACATAAAAAATAGGCTCGTGTTAAAATGCGCTTGGTGGGCTCTCGTCGTGGGTGTCATGAGTAAGCTCAAGGATGTCGCGCTCACCCTGCATTTTCTGCCGTCAATTATTTTTGTTTCACGGATGGGTGGTAAGGGCGGATTGTGAAAGATTACTCCTAGCTCTTTTAGTTGCTGATCAGAGACTATCGGCGATTGGCTGTCCATACTTAATTCAGGCACTACCCATCGGCCGCTTTCAAATAACCCCAAACAAATAATCGGAGTTTTTTATCCGTTTTCCACTGCATTCAGTGACACAGTATCATCGAACGTCGAACCCATCGAACTATGACTTTTCAACCCAGACAAAACAGTTAGTACGGAGAACTGCCACATTTCTTAACTCTTTGAATCTTAACCCCATAAACCCTAGACTTTTTGAACCGAATCTTGCTTCAGGTTCCGCAATACCTTCTAGAAGATGCCATTTGTTCTGATGCTGGCGGCCGCACCCACGTGGTGGTGACTCAGCCGCGGCGCATCGCCGCAATTAGCGTAGCTGAGCGCGTGGCTGAGGAGCGGGGCGAGCCTCCCCCCGGCAGCCCCGGCCCCGCCTCCACCACCGGCTACCACGTGCGACTGGGGGCGGCAGTGACCCGCCACACGCGGCTCACGTTCTGTACCACAGGTTGGCGGTGGCAGCGGGCGGGTGGGAGCTGTGGGGGGAGGGGGATGGAAATGGAAGTGGGGGTGAAAGCGGGGGTGGAAATAATGGGGATGGGGTTGGCAAGATATGACGAATGCAGTTCGGGCTATGCAGGGGTGTGTTAGGGCTATTGCGATGTGGTTTTCTGGGGATATGGGTATTTGGGAACGAGACATTTGGGGACGTGGTAGGCAGGTAGACAGGTAGGCGGCTAGGTGTGCAGGCAGGTTGACAGGGCCTTGCCGTGCTCCTCCCTCCCCCGCTCCCCCCGCTTTTCCCCCGCCCTTCCCCCCCCCCACCCCCACACACCCCCACACATACCCCCCCCCACACACACCCCACACACAGGCATCCTCCTCCGCCGGCTGGCCGGTGACCCCTCCCTTCACGGGGTGACCCACGTGGTGGTGGATGAGGTGCACGAGAGGTCCCTGCAGTCCGACTTCCTCATAGCGCTGCTGAGAGACCTGCTGGCGGCGAGGAGGGCCCAGCAGCAGCAGCAGCAGCAGCCGGAGGGGACGGAAGGGGCGGATTCACCTCTTCCTCCTCCTCCTCCTGCTCCGGCTCTTAAGGTGGTGCTCATGAGCGCCACTCTGGACGCCAAGCTGTTCGCCAACTACTTCGGAGGATGTCCGGGTACGTGGGCTGCGCGGGGGAAGGGGGGTGTGGGGGAGGGGGGACGGGGTGTGTGGGAGAGGGGGAAAGGGGGGTGTGGGGGAGGGGGAAAGGTTGTGGGGGAGGGGGAAAGGGGGGTGTGGGGGAAGGGGAAGGGGTGTGTGGGGGAGGGGGAAGGGGTGTGTGGGGGGGGAGGGGAAAGGGGGTCTCCATGTGGTTGGTAGACGGGGATGGTGGTTGTAGCTGAACATCAAACCCTGTCATATGTTATCCTCTCCGGGGGCGTCCTCCGGAGGAAATCCGACCCCGTCGATGTCCGATGACCCCCCTTTCTCCCCCTTTTCTTCATGCCCCTTGGGGCCGCCGGCCTCATCCCCAGTCTTACACGCCGCCGGTCGCACTTTCCCCGTCAGCCGACTGTTCTTAGAGGACGTGTACGAGGCAACCGAGTACCGACTGGCTTCAGATGCGCCTGCAGCGCTGAGGCGACGTGGCCCGGGTGCGGCCCAGGTGTACGCGCAGCGTCTGGGGGGAGGAAGCAGGTGGGGGGGGCTGGGGGGGCCGGCGGGGCTGGTGCGGTGGAAAGGAAAGTGAACATTTCAGCGACATTTGGCGGTCAGTACGCGAAACGAGTATTGTGTACTTGGAGGAAGCTGAGCCATGTTGTTGTGGAAAAATAAAAGTGTGTTTGTCTAGGGCAGACGCGTGCGTACGTGTGTGTTTTCCGTATACTATATAGTACTACTTCCCCGCTGCTCTTCCCGGGTCCGAGTCGGCGAGTGATTTACCCGTGAACATCAATCACATCTCTTACCCCTTGCGCTCTTTGCCTCTTTCCTCTCACCCCCCCCAACACACGTCCTTTTTCTGACTTTTATAAGACTTTCCTTTCGTCTCGGCGCCTAGGTAGCTTTTCCGCATTTTTCGCCTTCTGCCTTCTTTGGACTTTGGACTTGCCAGCTAGCAAGTAACTCGTCTCGCAACCCCAGCGGGCCCAACGTCGCCGCCAAGATTATTGTTCAAGCCATCATTCGTCAGTAAATATTCCTGGTGCAGCAGTTATCTTCTCCTGGGCTATCGTCTATCCCTGGCCTATCTGCTTCATTGCCAGTGGTCCGACTTTATCTTCCCCCCCCCCATACACACACATACACATCCCACCCTCGTAGGGGCCAGAGGGATCTAGTGGCGCGTGGTTTCGGAGACGACGAGGCGCTCTCCGCTCCCCTCAACCCCGAGTACGACCCGGAGCTGTATGTCGACCGCCCGCTACATGTACGACGCAACCTGGCTCGGCTGGACGAACATCGCATTGACTACGACCTGTTGGAAGCTCTTTTGTCGTACATCGACGCCACGACGGAGCCCGGGGCGGTGCTGGTGTTCCTCCCTGGTACTGCTAGTGTGCTGTTGCGACTGCTGTTGCAGCTGCTGATATAAGTCTGCTGCTGTTGCTACTGTACGGTTTGTGGGTGTTTGGGTGTTTGTGGGTCTGCGGTGAAAAGACCACGGATTCCGGAACATTTAGATTTTTTTGGGGTGTGTGTGTTTGTGTGTGTGTGTGTGTGCGTGGGGGGTGCGGTTTGTGGGTGCGGTTTGTGGGTGCGGTTTGTGGGTGCGGTTTGTGGGTGCGGTTTGTGGGTGCGGTTTGTGGGTGCGGTTTGTGGGTGCGGTTTGTGGGTGTTGCTTTGGCTTCCCCCCTCCGCGCACTCACTCGCTTCATGGCGATGGTGATGCAGGCATTGGCGAGATTAACCACCTGTACGACCGTCTAACGGCGCAGCGGGCGTACTCGGGACTCCGCGGCGGAGGCGGAGGCGCCGCCGTGTACGGCGGCGCCCGCTGCGTGGTTTTACCTCTGCACAGTGCCGTCCCCCCTGCGGGCCAGCGTGCGGCTCTGCGGCCCCCGCCCCCCGGGCTGCGCAAGGTGGTTTTGGCCACCAACATCGCGGAGACGTCTCTGACGATCGAGGATGTGGTGGCGGTGGTGGACACGGGAAAACACAAGGAAAGGAGGTGCGGGGACGTGTCTGTGTGTGTGTGTCTGTGTATGTCTGTCTGTGTCTGTGTTTATGTCTGTATGTCTTTTGGCGGCCCCATCACGTGTGACCATCAGACGGCAGATGAAGATGTTGGCCAGGTAGCCACAACAGACGGGCAGCAAACAGAGGGCCACTCTTCCTCTTCCTCTTCCTCCTTTCCTCTTCCTCTTTTCCTCTTCCTCTTCCTCTTCCGGGGTATTTAGGAAGGAAGGAGAAACACACAGCGGTCCAATAGCCCCGAGCACTAGGTGGCTCCCAAAGTAGGTGGCGACCGAATCCCACCTCTATGCCGTACAGGTTTAACCCCGCCCGCTCCATGTCCATGCTGGTGGAGGATTGGGTTAGTGCTGCCAGTGCACAACAGAGGGCGGGACGAGCGGGACGTGTACGACCCGGTGTGTCGTACGCGACGTACACTCGAGCGCGCTTTGAGGGGGGTCTACGGCGGTACGGCGCCCCCGAGATCACCCGGGTGCCCCTGGAGGAGCTTGTACTGCAGGTGCGTGTTGGGGCCGGTCCATGGACACGATCCAATCGCCCCTCCCCCTCGTCCCCCTTCCCTTCCCCATGCCCTGGCGCACTCCCGGCTTTTCATTTTCGACTTCCCATTCTGCCCTTTCATCTCCCCCTCTCCTTTCCCTTCCCCCTCCCCCTCCCCCTCCCAACCACCCTCCCCCCCACCCACCCCCTCCCCCTCCCCCTCCCCCTTCCCTTCCTCAGATCCTGCTCATGGGTTTGGGTCCCGTCTCGGACTTCCTGTCCCGAGTCCTGGAGCCCCCCCAGCCCCGGGCTGTGGCTGCGGCCCTGGAGGTGCTCAGACAAGTAGGAGCCCTGGAACCACCATCCAGCACCACCACCACCACCACCACCACCACCACCACCATCCCAACATCAACCTCAACATCAACACAGGCTCTATCACAGGCTTCAACACAACCGCAGCAGCAGCAGCAGCAGCGGCAAGAACAGCAGCAGCAGCCAGGCGCCCCTCCTCCTGCTTTTTCATCTGCTGCTACTGCGGCCCCCTCGTCCTCCTCCTCCTCCTCCTGTCCGGAGGTTCTCAGTCCGTTGGGTCGCCAGTTGGCTCTGCTGCCTGTGGGCCCCCGGCTGGGGAAGCTGCTGGTGCTGGGGGCGCTGCTGGGCTGCCTGGCACCCGCTGTCACCATCGCGGCGGCCATGAGCCACAAGTGGGTTTTTGTGAGGAGGGGGCTGAGGAGGAGGGTGAGGACTGTTTTGCGTGTATGTATGTATGTACGTGCGTGTGCGTGTCTATGGTGGTGTGTTTTGTCTGTATAGTCTGTATAGGTCGGAGTTGCTGCCGTGCACACTACGAGGCGTGAAAGGGGGGGTGATGGCATGGCCCAGCTGGCCTCGCTACCCTTCCTCGACTACATGGGGGATCCCCCCGGGGCAACATCGCCGTGTCAGACACTCCTTCCCCTGTGTCATGTACTGAGTATGTATGTGTGTATGTGTCGGAGCGCAGGTCTCCCTTCCTGACCCCCGCAGACGATCGCGGGGAGGCGGAGCGGGCCCGGCGGGCCCTGGCGGCCCCCGGCTCTGAGGGCATTGCCGCGGGGCAGCAGTCGGATCATCTGCTGCTGGTGGCGGCGTATGAGCTGTGGCGGGTGGGCGGAGGGGGTGAAGGGGAGGAGGGAGGGAGAGGAAGAAGGAGGGAGGGTGCCTGTATAGGCCTTTCAGTTGTCCTGACTGGGTTGATTAGGTGATGATATGTATGTGTGTGTATGTGAGAGAGACTCTTTCTCTCTCTCTCTGACACACATACACACATACACATAGGCTGCAGACACACGCCACGGCATTTGTTTGCGTCTTCTCCTGTACACCGTACAGCGCTGCTGTTTGTACTGCGACCCAGTGGGTACTTATTGAAGACGTGAATGTGAAGGTGGCGCCTGGAGAACGCCCCCATACGCAAATATACCCCCCCCGGCTCCACGTTATGATACCCCCATTCGCCCCCTCCCCCAACTGCCCCCCAACACAACCCCCCTCCTGTACGCCCCGGGGTGCCCCCTCCAGGTGGCTGCCTCCCCTAAGTACGGCGGAGGCACAAGACTTGCCGCCCAAGTGGCCCGTCGCCACTTCCTGCACGTCCAAACCCTGGAGCAGCTGTCTGAGATGCGGTGCCAGTTGGCGGCCATGTTGGCGGATGCCAGGCTGGTGCAGCCGGGTGGGGAGCGAAGTGGAGGAAGAGGAGGAGCGTATGGGGACGGCGATGGTGGCGGCGGCGGATTTGGCGGTGGCGGCAAGGCGGCCATGGCGGCAGCAGCGGCGTGGCTGGACGATCCGACTGCCCCTTGGAACAAGTTCGCCAGGGACCCCCTAGTGGTGAGTTGTCAGTTGGTGGTTGGCGGGTGGGCTAGCGGTAGCAAGGACACACGGAAGCAATAGCGGGAAGGCAACATGTGTTACCATCGGAACTGTTGATGATGATGATGAGAGGGGGTAATTGCGCCGCCGGCCCGCCCGCGCGGATCCTACCCGCACCACCCGGGAAGCCGTTATCCGGCTTTGGACGACGGCGGTAGGAGGTGCTTTGATGAACGTGGACAGATGCAGCTTGTTTTGAGTTGTGCGCGATCTACTGCCCCCCCTCCGTCCCTCTTCCCTCCCTCTCCTTACACCTCCCCCGCCAGGTGAAGGCGGCTCTGTGCGCGGCGCTGAGTCCCGCCGTGGCCGTTATGGGGGAGGACTCCAGCCCCACCAGCCCACCCCGCTGGACGGATGCCGCCCCTGGAGCTGGCGCTGGGGAGGAGGTGTTCGTACACCCCAGCAGTGTGGTGGCAGCCCTCAACACGCCCCAGCTGCACCACCCCTACCTGGTCTACTTGGAGAAGGTGCGGGGGAGGGCGCCACGGTGTATGTATACACGCACATGCGTGGCGCGTGTGTGTGTGTGTATAATTTGAGGCGCGATACGGGAACAGGTGTGTGTGTATGTGTATATGTGTGTTCGTGTGCTTTGTGGTGGTCACGCAGTGGCCACAGCCTCCTTCTGACCGGTTCGCAGCTCCAACTTGATGTGTTGTCCCTTAGATCAGTTCCTCTGCAACCAACTTGGTGCTTACACACATGCATTCCCTTCCACATTCTTTCATTGTGCCGCCCTCCCTCCTGGTGTGGACCCCTCCCTCCTGGTGTGGCCCCCGCCGAAACCCGTCTCCCGCAGGTCAAGACCGCTCGGTTGTTCCTCCGCGACGTGACCTCCGTGTCCCCTCTATGTCTGATGCTGTTCGGGGGCCCCCTGACGGTGCTGCACGCCGAGGGGGCGGTGCTCGTGGGCGCTGGGCCCGGCTCTGGAGCAGCCATGGCGGCGGCGGCGGCGGCGGCTGCTGGAAACGGGGTATTGCGTATTTCCTGCCGCGCGCAAACCGCCGTGCTGGTGAAGCAGCTGCGTGGTGCGCTGAACCGGTTGCTAGAGCGGCGGTATACGGGGGGAGGTGGAGGAGGTGGAGGCGGGGTGCAGGTGGCAGAGTCGGTGGTGGGGATTGTACGGCAGATGCTTCGGGAGGAGGATGAGCAACGGTCCATTGCGGCAAGGTTGTTGTGAGGGTGAGGGGTGTTGTTGCGGTGGTAATGGCGCATGGAGGAGGATGCTGGTGTGGTGTATGTGTGCGCGCGTGGGGGCCCGGTCAGGTTGGCGACAACATGGTCAGGTCTAGGCGGCCCGCATAGCAGCTGTAGCCCAGGTTTGTTGGGAGGCATGCTGGTTGCTGGGAGGTGAGGCGGACTCGAAGACGCTCAAGTTTTTACCCGCGTAAGGAGAAAGAGTCTACAGCTTGCTCAAATTAACCATGCTGCAGCCCCCGGACAGCAGCAGCAGTCCCCGGACTTCTGGAGTTCCGGTTCTTTGCGGCGGATGGAACACCAACACCAACGTTAGGAAAACACACTCGCACACATGTGAAATTGCGGTGCCCGAATGGTGGCGCAGTGCGATCATACACAGCAGGGGGCCGGCGGGCACGCAAGCAGCAGCAGCTGCCGCTTCTTCGGCGCACCGAGGGAAGCCGTTGCCTGGCCCCTGCACGAACAGTGAGGGAAGCTATTGTACCATGATTGACACTACCAACTGGATATGTCTTTGGCCCCCGGCCCCCGAGCTTCATGCCGTTGACCGTGGCTCCCCATTGTTTGACATATTGCCAAACACCTTTGCCCAAGACCTTGAGCAAACTGCCAGGCGCCTGCAAGGGCCATACCTGGCTCGGGCGTTCCAGTCCTGCCCTTCGTATTTAAGCAACCGTAGAAGCCAATGTGGGACGGGTCTTGTCTTCCTAGTGCTCCTCTTCCTTAAAACCCCAAGGTTCCCTAATTCTGTGCTTGTGTTCCCTCAGAAGGAAAGACATTCAGCAGCCCCGCCTTCAACACAATCGCCTTTTGCCGGATTCCTCTCCAAAAGTTGTTAAAAGAATTGTGCGATAATGTGATGCACCTAGCTAGTTCCGCATTTCACAGGAACTAAGCATGTGCATAGCTCTTGCAGAGGTACAAACGAAGCACCTCGACACGGAGAACAAACAGCGTCTGTATGGAGTGTTGCATAATTTCAAATGCGTTGTGATGAACCACGTCTGTACAAACGGCACATACAGGCGAACCCATCGGGCCTTATTCCGGAGCCGCTGGTGGCCAGTGGATGCACATGGAACCCGCCCGCTTCAAGAGACATTTTCTTTGAGCATACCGCACTTAGGCGGCACTTTTACGACCTGCGACATCTAGTTGCCGCTCGTATTGTGGCGGCTTGTCGCGCAGTCAGCCAAGGTGCGGACTCCCCGTTCCCGCTCCATAGTTAGATTCCTGCGTCAAATCAATCATATCTTGTAAGGCAATTAACGTATTGTGTACCTTTTGGAACAATTGCATCTGCTGGTAGGCGCCTGAATTGTGGTCCTTTTTTGCTCGGGTGCAGTTCGCAGGCATGTCGCTCAGCATGAGGAGCACGCTTGCAGGCCAGTCTTTGGCCTTTAAGCCAGCGACTGTTCAGAGCCGCGTTGCGCGTGTGCTTACCGTGGACGCCAAGAAGGTCTGCGACCTGACGGGCAAGAAGCGCAACAAGGCTAACTCGGTCTGTTTCTCGAACAAGAAGAGCAGGAAGTGGCAAGAGCCCAACCTGCAGAACAAGAAGGTCTTCTGGGAGGAGGGCCAACGCTGGGTTAAGTTGCGCATCTGCACCAAGGCCATTAAGACGCTGGAGAAGAAGGGCATTGCTGAGATGGCGAAGGAGGTGGGGATTGATCTATGGAAGGTGCCCTTCGAGGATGCTCGCCCACAGCGCAAGGCATACCTTGCGGAGAACAAGGGCAAGGTGCCGGTGGCGAAGAACCCCCGCCTTATTAAGAACCCGGAGAAGTTGGCTGCCTCCAAGAAGCAGCCCAGGTATCCGGTGTACGAGGAGGGTGGCCGCATCGTTTACATCCGTCCAGGCATGGAGGTACGCGGGGAATGAGGGATGGGGGGCTAGGGTCGCCGTCGTGTTCAGACACGACCGCAAGCTCTTGGGTTTTAGCATTATCGCGGAAGGTTCCCCATACTTATCGTATGCCGTCCTAGGGCGAAACGTTCTGACATGTCTGGCTCTTGTGGTTCAGGACTTGATCTTCGGCAAGAAGGACGAGCAGCAGGCAGCGCCAGAGGACCTTGAGCTTAAGATTACTCTTACGGAGTAAGCGAAGTGCAAGGCGGCAGCTTTCCGGGGACTCTTGCGTTGCAAGCCTCGGAGCTTGCGATCAGCGATGGCATGGCGATGGATCGGATTGCCGTGCTTGTGGCTCTTTCTCTGCTCTGGCTGCTGGGCGTGTATCAGCGCCTGATTTAGTACCACTGACGGAGAGGGTTGGATGGCGTGGAGCGGCATGCTGCTGTGGAACGTAGCAGTCGAAGCTGTTCATAAAGCGCGTGTCTCGGTGACTGGCTGTGCTGGCCTGCGTGGCTTGGCCAACCTGGAAGCCTGGACAAGGTTGGAATCTTCGCATGCTGCATGTTGGCTGCTGTGGTTACTTTGGTTTGGTGACGGGTTGCTGGGACCAGGGTGTTCGCGAAGTGCAGTTTTCCTGGTCCACATCCGAATGTCTGAACCTGGGCGGTTCAAGGACGGACTGGTGCCTGCATTGCGAGATAGCCTTGTGTCTTTTGACAGATGTGCCGTGTCGGTCTGTATACGTAGCCAGTGACACGCCTTAACGCTTGCTGGGCCTCGCCCACTTGCCGCCATGACGTATGAACTCAACTGGCAGGCTGACCATGCTTGGGGTCGCAGCGGATAATTTGGTTGTGTGTAACGTCCAATGTGCACATGGATGCAGCAAAGTGACCACGCGGGACATGCACACGCAGTTTACTGTGCGGCGCTGGTGTTGCAGGGAGGGACTATTGAGGCGAGTCGTTTGCTTGTTACATGCAAGAAATACCGGACGGATGATTGGGAACACGGGAGCCTTTTGAGGGCGGTGGGCCTTGCAGCGGCGTTGGTTTCCCTCCGTCTGGGAGTTTTCGTTACCACCCTCGGTACTTCTTCATGTAACGGTAGATGATTGGCGGCAAGCCCTTGTTGCTTCGAATGTTCCACTGCAGCAAGCGGAAAAGGGTGTAGATGCTTGGTTAGGAATCTTGTTGAGTCTTGTCGGCATAGTTATGCCTGTTGAGACGTGTCCTCCAGAGGACTACATAGTTCCAGCGCTGCTATGAAGCTGATAATGTGCAGCGCTTGTAGAGGCAAGACAAGTTTCGCAAATGGAAGAAATTACTGATACAGAGGATGGCAGCTTCAAGAAGGCAATCAAGGCGCCCTTAATCCTAGGAAGCATACGGCTGAACGAAACTCCTGCACGGCAGGCTCGCAGCGACAAACACGCGAGTGGACTTACCCAGACCAGGATGATAATAAACAGGATCAGACTATTGCTAACGAGCCAGATGAAGGCCATGCCAAATGCACCGAATATGTAGTACATTCCACCATAGGCGGGTAGTGCAAACGATCTGGGTGCCGCCACGTCGAGCACATTTACAGTCACCACCTGAGCGACACAGAGTTTGGGGGTAAACAATTAGCGGCGTGCGCTTTACCACGGAGACAGTTTCGCCGCCATTCCAAAACAGCAATTGTATAACCCTCCTTACCGCCACCTCACAATCACCCCCCACACCAAGTTTTGTGACAGGAGGTCGCAGAGTCCCTCTTCAACCGCGAAGGGACCGGATGGGGGACACTACTTCTCCGTTTTCTATGTTTTCTGGGGCACGACGTATGGAAAGAGGCCACGACGTATGGAAAGAGGCAACCACGAAGTACACGAACGAGTAAAATGGCTGATGAACAGGCCATTGCCAGAAGGCGTGGTATTGGAGTTCAAGGACCGATTGGTGAGTGGTTGGAAGAATACGCGTCTTGATGTCCAGCCAGACGTGTACCCGTCAGACGGCAAGCAACGGGAATTCACATGGCGAAGTATAAGCATTGGACGGGTCTGGCGGCCGAGCACGCGGCAGGAAGGAGGTGCTCCCGCATACCAAAATGTTTATTGCAAGCTTATGCAGATTAGGCTTTGCTGTTTGGCATTGGCGGCTAACAGAGCGCGCAATTGACGGCGTTGTATACCTAAAGAGGAGCGAGTATGCCCCCTGCTGCGGCACTGATAGCCATATCGAGGATGAGAAGCACATTTTGCTGGATTGCCGGGTGTACGACAAAATCAGATCTGATATGGATTTCCCACGCTTTGAGCATATGAAGGACGCTATGAAGTGGGAACCTGAACGCCTGGCAAGGATGCTGGAACGTATATGGTCCCACCGCAACTCTATCGTTCCCTTTGGTCGTTAGTATCCTTTATGACTTTTGCTTTACATGAAATGCAAGGTAGGCGATCTGGCAGCCCTCGAGCCCTCGGCTCGTATTTGGACGGTTTGCAGGTGCGGGAAATGCACCCACGACCATGTAACACACACATAGCAAACAATCACTCCAACTCACCTGGTTCACGATGGGTCGGAAGGACGTACCAGCCTGGAGGTCCGCCAGCGAGCCCGTCCAGTGGGCCGTGTAAGTGAGGTTGAGGTCGTTTGGATCGGGACTGAACTGCCAACCGCCACAAGGGCCCAGCAGAGGGACCTGACCGATGGCCACCTGCGGTCACAAAGCCCCCATAAGCACACAACCGATCCTTGGCATCACTGCCCACACAGCACGCACCCGTACTTCAACTGTATTCTGAGGCTTTCGAGAGCCACTGTGGGAGCCACTGTGGGAGCCATCCATCACCGTTTGGATTTGAAATGGGCCCACTCCACCCACTCACTCCAACCCACAGTTTTAATCACCCTCATTCATTAACCCCTCATTCGCCCATCCATCCACACGCACCTGCACACCGGACAAATAGCTGACGGTCACATCCGTAGAGGCGCCCAGCTCCAGGGTGGGTTCCGCAGCCGGGGTCACTCTCCAGGCGCCCAACAGCAGACTGCTACCCGCCACCGTCAGCGTAATGACCGTCTCGTCGGGATGGGCCAACGAGAACCTGGGGATAGTGATGTTGGCGGAGCCTGTGACCATCTCGCGCGAGCAAAAGAACAGACGGAGGCCGTGTGTTTAAGACCGAAGGACAGCAGGACGGAAAAAAGAAGGCAAGGGTGAAGGGCAAATGGAGGGTTCGCCGGGAAGGTTCAGAGATGCGGATGACAGAGCCGGTCACACGGCTACCCACCGGTGATGTAGTAGGCGGCGAAGGTACCGGTGTTCTCACAGCGCTTGTTCATGCCCGGCCAGGGCCACAGGTTGGACACCACTGTCCAGGGCGGCACAGCGCGCAGCTCCCGGTTCTCCTCCCTCAGTTTATCCAAGGACGCCACCACCTGCACCCCCGCCAGGTAGATGCCGCTGCTCAGCTGCGTACTGCAACCCGCAGTCATTCCCACCGTCACCAGGCAGCGCAGAAGCAGCAGTAGTCGTGGTGGTAACAGCAGTAGCAGCAACGCAAAACGGGGAGGAGGCCCCAGCACAGCAGAGAGGCGGCGGAACGGCGGGATTCGGGTGGGCGGATGGTGGTTGTGGGTGTAAGTACTTAGTAAGGAATCCAATCAAGTGACACAGCTACGCAGCGGAGTGGGGCCCTTCCGGGGCACACAAGCCAGCGACGCAAGCCACCAGCAACAATATCAACACCACCAGCAACATGGGAGCCGCAGCTTGGGTACATCTCACGCACGTAAGCAGCGTGCCTTCCTAACGAAGTCTACCCACCTACCTAGGCTGCACGTAGTCGGTGTTGTTGCTGTTCGCTGCAGCCGCCACTCGGTCCACAAATTCCTGAATCTGAGTCCCATTAATTCTGAAAGAGAGGGTGATGAGGAGGGAAAGGAGGGAGGGAGAGAGAGAGATGATGATGTTGCTTCTCGGCGCAGCCAGCCAGCCACCGTCCGTTATCCTGGCCCCACTGCTGCGGGGGCAGCCCCATCCAAACTTACTCAAAGGGGCTGTTTATTACTAATGTGTCGTACGGGTTGCCTTCGTCCTGGTAGGCCACCAGCGAGATGGGTCTTCCCGCGGGTACTGCCATGGCACCAACCCGCACGCGGCCGGCACGCAGGCAGTTGATGTACGGCGTACCGGGGATTAGCGCCATACCCACAGCGTCGTACAGAGCTTGCCGTGTCTACAACGCGAACGGGGATTAGACGGCAGTTCAGATCGGCTCAATCCAACATCCATTGACACACTTAGGGAGCAACCTGCGAATTGCTCCAAGCTTCCTCGCCCTCATCGCAATCGGCTTGGCTGACCCTCCTGCCGCACATCCACCTACCGAGTTACATGCCGCCGTACGGATATCCGTACATTCAATCATGATGACCGGCTTGCAGACCGGCAGGATGCCACTCCAGGGAGGGAACCCGACAGGTTCCGAGTACGGGAAGAGCGCTGTCTGGCCGGAGAAGTAGACGGGGTCGGGATTGGAGCATTGCTCCGCCAGAAGGAAGCTCTTGTGGTATTCACTGCGGCACAGGTAGCGGTAGCGATTGGGGGACGCGGAGAGAAAGTGCAGTTGGGAGGTATAGTGGAGGGGTTAGCGGAAGCGATAGCGGCTATGGGGGGATGTGGGTCAGCCCGTAGGAGCCCCGAGGCTGGGGACCGGCTGAGGGCAGTCAGCTGCGGGGGCGAGGGCGGACTTCGTCCGGGTTAAGTTAGCGGTCCTTGCGTTAGGAGGGTACAGCCCTTGCATCCTTGCGTTTGCCTGCGTATTTTGTATTTTGGAGGTATCATGTCTGTGGTGGTGGGTGTTGTGTCAATCCCCGCGCGCGTGGTCAAGTTGCGTTCCTGGTGGACGACAATCAAAAGCACGGCGCTGTGGTGACGCACTTGTTAACGTCATTTGTGATTCGTTGGTCGAAGTACATGTCCCGGAAGTCCGTGTCGTGACGGTTGAGGACTTTGATCTGTGGCGGGGCCAGGTGACCCAGGGCACGGAGGCACAGATGTGTGCTGACGGTGCAGCTGCGTAGCGCTCCTAGTCCGAGGCTGGAAGGCTATTCCATATACCTCGTAGAAGACGAAAAGGCCACCAGTAACAACGGAGAGGACGATGACAAGAATCCATCCTATTAGGCGCAGAAAGCCCTCGAACCATGTCTTGACATCAAGTGGCCTATACTTGCGCCTCTGTTTCTTATGTGATTTGCTTTCCATATTAATGGCTTATGACATAGAAAAGAACACGTGGGGACTACACCAGCATTCTTTCAAGGAAACACAGCAGACGCAGAGTTTTGTCAGTTAAAGCCCCTTTACAGGTGTGTATTTAATAATAAGGAATGCAGTTTATAATCGTTACACTCCCGGCTATTAGTATTTCCTTATGGTCCATCGGCCACGAGAAAACTTCATCGGAAAAGCTTTGGATCCGGATCCACCTCTGTGCGCCCTTTGCTGAGAGCCATGCTTGCATCCACAACATGCTGACCTAGCCTAACATAGAGCTTTGCAGTCTTTAGGAATACATGCACGGCAGCCCCAGGAGCCTCCAAGCTGCATGCAACGAGACATCAAAGGCTACATCCGGCAGCGAAGCTCTAGGTTTGTACACAGTGTGCATGCTGTGCCAGGACTTGTTGTACCAGAATACCTGCGAAGGACTCTTTCTCCGTCCGTTCCCTGCAGGCAAGACTCCGTCAAAGAGGCGAAGAGCAGCAATGGGGCCAGCACCCTTATGCACCTGCTGGGCGATACCCACCCAAACGCAAGCGCCAATGTCCGCGTTTCATTATCATCACCATCGGTGGCAGCAGCTTCTGCTGCTCTTGCCGCGAAGCCCGAAAAAGCCGGCCATCGAGCTTGTACAGCATTCCCACGGGGCATCCCTGAAGCTGGTGGCGCAGGGACCGCCTCCGGCCCCCCCACCGGACTCTGTATCCATGACCAACCGTCCCAGACGCAGGTCAATACCTGTATTGCTAACAGCTCGCTGCCACCCACAAACCGCAAAAACCTAAACGCGGGACGCCCTTCATCGCTGCTATCCCTACTTCATGGCCCACACGCGAACGCAAAGCCCAACTTACCGATTTCAACCGCCGCAAAAGACTTACACCACCATCAGCGGCAGCAGCAGCAGCAGCACCCGAGCTCCCATCCTGGCCATAACGGCCTGCACCAGCAGTGTCAACCCCAAGGATGCTCAGGAACCCGCCTTAACCCGTTGAGCCAGGTGCTTCAGTGCGGGTTGGACCCGCGCTCGGCACTGCCGCAACCGCCGCAGTTCCATAAGCAAAATCATGACCAACAGCATCACTATCAGCGACAACAGCAGAAGCACAACGAACATCAGCTACGGTACAAGCCATACAGCCAGCAACACATCCCCCCTCCAGCTGCATCGGAGCTCCGGCAAGAGCCAGCTCATGTGTCGGGGTCCGCATTCCAGAGGCAGGGCGACGACGCTGCGGCTGCAGAGATTGGCGGTGCTTTGCTGGTGCTGGGGGACTCCCGCCGTCGCCACGCTGCTAAGAAGCGAGCTGCCTTCCGGGACAGGGAATGGGAGGGCGACCTGCAGCGGGTTGTCCGAGCCCGCAGCGGGTGCGAACGGGAACGGGGCCAGCGGTTCAACCATTGGGACGACGGCGGCGGCACATGGGTAAGGAACCGGGGGAGGGGCATACGTCTGGAGAGCAGAGCAGGGTAGAGCGGTAGGGCTGCATGACACGTGAGGGGAAGCTGGCTGTGTGATGCAGCCACGGAGGGCTACAAGTGGCTGTGCCAATCCGGCTGCACCCCAGCGCCTGAGAAGGCGCAGGATGCCATGCTGCTTGTGTTGATGACCTGGTGAGGATGCTGCTCTGACGAGAGTGCAGACCTGCATCTATGGGAACTGCGGACCTGCGGTGTCTGCCCGTCTGCCTTTCTCTTTCCGTCTGTCAGGACTGCGATACGCTTGGCATTGAGGGCGCCGACGACTGCGACCTACGGTGGGAGGGTGTTGGCAGCACCGCAGTGGGCCCGCGCTTGTAGGCCCCCCTCGCCCAACATCCGTGCAATCCCCTTCCGAGGGCGTAGGGTGGAGCCTCCCAGGAGAGCCTCCCAGGAGAGCCTCCCAAACCCCGATGGCCGCATCGCCTTCCTGGGCCCCGTTCCTTTCCCTCGCTGGCGACATTGCCTCCACGTCTTTGAGAAGACACACCCGGAGTAAGACAGGGACACAGCTCGGACACGAACGAGGCCCTGGATGAGGGAAGCCAAGGGGGAAAGCTTTATTACCGGGGTGTACCACAGGTTCGGTGGGCTGTCCAGGATGGTAGGAAACGATGGATTGGATTTGACCCTATGGACATCAGGGGGATGGAAAGGCGGGTGAGTTGTCGTGCGGAGCACGAGCAATCCTGGAGGTAATGCTCGGCAACGACATGTGAAGTCGGTTACCTTGCGCAACGAGATGGATGCGGCAGGGGAAGGAAAGGCGGTGGCGTCCAGGGGCCTGGTGTGCCGGGGGGAGAGGAGGAGGTCTTAGGGCTTTACCCTAAGAAGCTGCAAGTCAACAGCTGTGTGCATTCGCATTTTTCCTGGGCCAGGCGGTGCTTTGGCTAGGTGGTTTAGGTAGAGAACGGACCGTCAGCCCAACCCTGGTTGGCGTGAACTGGGCTGTGATGCGTTTTCAAAGCGCTGAGTGCAACGGGCGCCTTGTGCTGGTAAGCAATCATGTATCATGTACGATATGTAAACCAAGGTCACGTGGCCTCCCCTTCCAACGTATGC
Source organism: Volvox carteri f. nagariensis (assembly GCF_000143455.1). Taxonomy (NCBI): domain Eukaryota; kingdom Viridiplantae; phylum Chlorophyta; class Chlorophyceae; order Chlamydomonadales; family Volvocaceae; genus Volvox; species Volvox carteri. Next base: position 4,890,162 of record NW_003307545.1, on the reverse strand, counting down.
GCGTGGAGATCTGGCGCCAAGTCCCTGCATAAGAGTACATGCATCAACGTGAGATGGACTGAGGAGTGACGTAACAATCAGTCGTCCCTTCGCGCAATTACAGATGCCTTCTTGGATCCTAGGCTCACGATTTTAATTCCGCCTTCGCCCTATGGCCACAGTTACGGGTAGCTCCAGACCCCGGGGAACTGGTCACTCCACACCTCCATCAATTTGAAAGTAATGGTCATGTGATCACCACCACGAAACACACACGCCCGCCACCACCATCTCCCCACTTAAATGTCCCCCGCCAGCTCCGCCAGCTCCAGCCACCGCTCCGACTTGACATCCACCGTCTCTTGAATGGCCGCCATCTCCCTGCTGGCTGCCTCCAGCGCAGCCAGGTCGCTGCCGCTCTGAGCCAGCTCCATCACTCGGTCGTTCAGGGCGTCGCGCTTGGCGTTGAGCTCGTCGATCTCCCGGGTCAGCTTCTACAAGGAGGGAGGGAGGCAGGCAAACAGACGGGTGTGATAAGAAACGAAAAGTACCGTTCAAGACTCAGACTCAATGACCCAGATGGACCAAGGCCGAGGGAAGGAGGGAGGGAGGGCGGGAAGGAGGGAAGTGGTATACAGAGAACAGGAAACAGGATGAAACATAGGGCCCTCCTGTGCATCCCGCCCCTCCTAACGGAGCCTCACCGTAGCACTCCCATCACCAACGTACGTACGCACTTTTCCCACCTGGTATTCCTGTTGCTCGTAATATCCTAGCTTCCGGGGTTTCTTTGATGGCGCGGTCGGACCGGATGACGCCTTAGCCTCCGCCTGCTGCTGCTTCTGTTGCTGCTGCTTTCCCATGCCACCCTTGCCTTTGCCACCTCTACTGCTGCTGGTGCTGCCCTCTTCCCCGTCGGAATCCCAGCTGCTGCCGCTGCTAGCTGCACTGCCAGACGCTATTCGCTGCTCCAAAGCCGCCGCTGCCGCCTCAGCGGCCGCCTGCTCGTCCATCAGCTCCAGGTACTGCAGGTCACACACATAAAACACATGCACATATGATCTGGTGAATTGTCCAGTACGACGTCTGCTGCTACTACGGTACAGGGTCGCTATGCCGCCGCCGCCGCCGCCACCACTACGAAGGTCCCCCCCACGTCTTGCCCTTCCCTCACGCCTTCCAACCGCACGCTACTCCAGCACAAACCATGACGGACCCTTCTTCCCCCCGGGTGCTTGGGGGCACCCCGTTCACCCCGCAGGCCGCACAACTCCCTACCCCCTCCCCTCGCTCATGGGCCCTCACCTCCGAATAGCTCCCGTCGAACATCCTGACCAGCCCATCCCCCTGCAGCACCATGAGCCGCTCCGCCACGTTGTCCATGAAGGCCCGGTCGTGGGACACGGTCAACAGCACCCCCCGGAAGGCCCGGACCTGCTCCTCGAGCACCTCCACTGTGGACAGGTCCAGGTCATTGGTGGGCTCTAGCGGGGCGGGGCAGGGCAGGGTGGCAGGTTGCAGGGCAGGGCAGCGCACGGGACAGGACAAGACGGGGCAGGGGAGAAAGACGCGGATGAGAGGAAGAAAAATGTACCTCATACGGTAACATGGAACGTGCATGCACACATGTATCACCACCCGGAAGAGCGCCTCTCAATCCTCTGCCCCCATACAGAACCCACAGGGCCCTCATCCACCCCCGCATTCCACTCATGCCCGCACCCAGCCTGCCCAAAGCCACACACGCACCCCGCCTCCCCCGGCCGCCCTCGCCCCTCCCCCCTCCCCACCGTCCAGTATGAGTACGTTGGGTCTTTCCACCAGCACCGAGGCCAGGTGCAGCCGCCTGCGCTCCCCCCCGCTGAGGGAAGAGACCTTTTGGAACTGCCGAGGGCGGGGGAATCCCAACTACGGAGGTCGTGGGGAGGAGGAAAAGCAGGGGGCAGAGGCGGAAAGGGGTGAAAGACGAACCACGAACGAGTTAAGCTGCTGCTGGAAGGGGGTCGGGAGGGGGAAAAGGCCTTAAGGGGTTCTGGGGATCACAGAGCTGCCAGGTGGTGGTGGTGGTTACCGCATACGAGGAGAAGAACGCAACGTCGTCACAGCCAGCCAACCTGGTAAGATGTGGAGGACTCCAGATGTGGAGAGGGAGGAGGGGGTTTTCATGAACCACGTGGACAAAACCGAGGAAAGGGGCGACTACCTACCCACCCCCGCCCGGCCCACTCTGTCGACACACCCACCTACGGATCCAAACAGCATCCAATACCCCCCTGACCCCCTTTTACCTTTTCCAGGAGCACCTCTGGCGAGTCCATGGGCTCAATGGCACCCCCAGCAGCCGCCAACTTGGCTTTACGGCTGTCAGCAATTTCTCGAATGTAGTCTGGGGTGCGTGTGGGTGGGGTGGTGGGACGGCGGAGCATAGACGATTGGGGCGGTGTGGTGTAGGGGTATGTTGTATGTAGGGGTACCACAGTGTGTGCATTTGTACGTATATGTTTGGGTGGAGGGAGGAAGAGCGGGGGGAGGAAGAGCCAGCCCCTTACCCTTTCACCGGACCCAACACTTGAAGAAACCCCCACCCCCCGACTCAACCCACATCAACCCCATAGAACCTTATGCCCTCCATACCGACCCCCCCAACCCCCTAGCCCCACCCACCAATGATCCTCAGGTCATCCCGTATGGCGGGGGGGTACTGGGTCAAGTAGCCAACAACGGAGGTCTCCCCCACGTCCAGCTTGCCGCTGGTGGGCTGCTTGCGGCCTGGGGGGGGTTGGGGGGATTTGCAGGTGAGGCAGATGGATGTGTGTTTCAAGGGAGTGTGTCTATGTATTGGGAGGCGGGGAGACGTGAGAGAGGATAGGACTAGCTCAAGTCCGGGTACGGTTCCCCACTCCCCCATCTCCCACATAGCCGGGGCCCCTTGCACACCTCACCCGCAATGAGGTCCAGCAAGGTGGTCTTGCCCGCACCGTTGCGGCCTGGTAGGGTGTGTGTGTGTATAGGGGGGTAAACAGGGGGGAAGGGAGGGAGGGGGTGGGTGGGCATCAGAGGATGATGATATGGATGCGCAGGATGAGCAATGTCGACGGGTTGGTTGTGTAAGGGAGGGAGGGCGGTGTTTGCGTGTGTGTGTGTGTGGAGGTATGTATCCTTGGAATGAGGAGAGGTTGCTTTTTGGGGGCCGGCTCCGTCTCTGTGCGAGCGGTAGGCGCGTGGAGTGATACCAATGACTCTGGCGTTCTGGCGTTTGTTTTAAAAAGTTGCTTCAATTAGTTTAGTTCATCGCCGTCACCATCACCACCCACCATTGCACCTACCATCTCACCCCGCCCTGGTCCCCCCCGACCCCGGACCCACCTGCAATGCCCAGCTTTGTCCCCGGCTGGAAGTCGAATGTGAAGTCCCGAATGATCGGTTGGTCGCTGCCTGGAAGCGAGTAGCCCAGACGCTCGCAACGGATAACCTTGTTGCCTGCAATGACAACCACCGCCACCGCCACCATCACCAGGATGATGATGATGTGATGATGTGACGATCACGAGCCCAACGAATTACGAGGGAGTGTCCTCCTCATGATGGGACCTCTGTGCACCGGGCGCTGGCAGTGCTTGCACGGGTTACAAATCACGACAACCCCCCGGATGCAGTGCATAATAACCAGCCGCAGCACCAGCAATACATACAGATACACACTGAGTGCTTCATCGGGCGCTGTTTCAGTGGGGGATATCCCCGTGGGTTCCGTATGATACAACACACACACAGACACAGACACAGACATACGCACAGAGACAACCGCACCCTGTCGGGCCATAGCCCCCGCGGCATTTCCGAAGTCCACTTTGAGGTCGGCTGTGGGCGCATCCTTGGCTCGCTCCGTGAGTTCGTAGAACCTCTGTTGGCGGGCGATGCTCTTGGCCTGGCGGGCTTTGGGCTGGCGGGCCATCCACTCCGCCTCCCGCCGGAACAGGGTGCGCGCGTCGGCGGCGGCGTTGGCCTGGGACTTGCGGCGGAACTCCCTCGCCTGTGTGTGTTGGGGTGGGGGAGGGGAAAGACGAACCACGAGCGAGTGAAGCTGCTGCCAAGGAAAGAGTGTACAAGAAGCAGAACTGACCAGCAGGCGTTCTGAAAGGGGGGGGAAATGCGAGGGAAGGGAGGGGATGGTAGTGGTGATCGTGAGCGTCGGTCGTAATTGCGACGGGTCGTGGGGGGATGATTGGGCGCGCACGTGTGTATCGCAACACGCACAACCTCCTCGCCATGCACACACATACACACATAC
>NW_003307545.1:4787579-4885783 GCF_000143455.1 Volvox carteri f. nagariensis | reverse complement strand
TACACACATGTCTCTCTTTCCTGTCCGTTTACAAAACACTCACACACACGTGCATGCAGCCCCCACCCCCATACCCGCACCTCGCCTAGGTTCGTTTGACTCCTCTCACTTCAGCTCTCCTCCTTGCCCCCAAAGACACTCCCTCACACATAACAAACAAACAAACAAACATACATGCACACACCTCCTTAAACAAGGTGTAGCTGTTGGCTCCTCCAAAGTTGTGCACGAAGGCCCTCCCCCCGTCCAACTCCAGCAGCCGGTCACACACCGCCTCCATGAAGTACCTGCAGGCGCGTATACACGAGCACACATACATACATACATATAAACATACATACAAACATACGTATACAACTACACACGGGATTTGGCGGGTTGACCGTTAGAGGGCTTAGTGTCACTTAACCCTGTAAAGCGGCGGGCTCCGTGAGGTGCGGCGGAACATTAAACTGACGTACCGACACACGCACACCCCTCCAACCAATAGCACACACGTACAAGCATATACCTCCCACCCTCCATAACTGCGTGTTCTCCATCTCCCCGTTCACGCTGACAGCGTGGCCCAGTAGCAATTATACTGTAATATTAATACTATTGTAAAATTTAATATAGGAATATCTATCATATATCATACTAGTATGTATAATGTATACCCGCCGCTCCGCAGTACCTGTCATGCGTCACCAGCACCACCGCCATGTCGCCCGACTTGAGCTCCCTCTCCATCCACCGAATCATGTGAACGTCCATGTGGTTGGTGGGCTCTGAGGACAGCACAACGCAGGGTAGCACAGCACAGCGCAGCACAGCGCAGGTGCACCACACAGAGCGGAACAGTCAGGGGGGTCGAGAGGTAGGTTGATCGGCGTCCTGACCACCTCCCCCTAACGCCCAACCAGCCAACCCACCACCTACCCGGCAGCCAGGGAGTCCCACCGCCCCCCTCACCCCCTCCCCCTCCCCCTCACCACCACCTCGTTACCGCAGCCCTCCAAATCCCACCATCCGCACCCACCATCCAGCACCATCAGGTCAGGTTTCCCCAGTAGCGCAGCCGCCAGAGCCACCCGCTTGCGCTGACCGCCGCTCAGCTGACCGGCAGTGGCAGTAGCAGCAGCAGCAGCAGCAACAGCAGCAGTATTGGTGGTGGTGGTGGTGGCAGCGGTGGGAGGCGGTCGCATTGAGGTTGGATTACGCAGCGGCAGCAGCGGCAGCAGCAGCGGTAGTGACACACGTTGGGTTGGGACGGGGGTTGGGTGAGACGGCATGGAAAGGAGCCAGGAAGAGAAAGACACCGATGGAGGGGGTGAAGAGGGGGGGGGGTAGGAATGGGTCAGGTACGTGGGAGCGTCATGAGCGTGTGGCAGCCCTGCAAATGACGGGTGGTGTGCCGCACGACCCGGGATATCACACACACACACACCCTTTTCCCGTACACCCCGTACACTCAACTTCCTCCCACCCGCCTCACCTTTGTCTCTTGTTCCCTTATCGCCCCTCCCCCGGCCCTCCCCCGGCCCTGCTCCCCCCCAGCACCCCCTTACCCCGCACCTTGTCGACCGGCGCATTCAGGTCGGTAATGCCCACCGCCTCCAGCACCCTCTTGGCCTCCCCGTCTATCTCCCAGGCATTGTAGGTGTTCATCTTCTCTATGGCCACCTCCAAATCCTGGAAAGTCGTGGCGAGTGAGAGGGTAAGCAGTTCGGGGGGGAAGGAGAGGGAGAGGAAGGGAGGGAGGGAGGGAGGGAAAGGGATGATGGATACACGGTACATACAAGGCCCATGTATACGGAGCGGTACGTGGGCCTTCGCTCGTACATGGCTTTCCCCGCCCTAAAACCCCTCCGGATGCCCCTCACACACAGACAAACATACGAAACACAACCCCTGATACTTACCGCCACCGGGAACACACACGTACATACGTACATACGTACATACACACAAACAGACAAACACGCAGCGTCCACCAGGAATCCTGATACCCACCTCACCTTCGTGAGGGCCCCGTTGGCAGTCGCCAGAGCTCTCTGGTATTCCTGTACGGCCCTGGCCATGTCCGAGTCGGATTGTAGTACGGCTTGCAGTACCGTCACCCCGGCGGGGAGGGGGGGCTCCTGGGCAAGAAAACCCACACGGGCTCCTTTGTTGCGACTGATGCTGCCCTGGTCGAAATCCGTCTGACCGGCGAGCACCTGGAAATGGGCGTGTCGGGGGAGGGGGAGGAGGAGGAGGGAGGGTTGCACGGCCCCGAATTGAGCAGTGCGCAGCGACCCTCCGGAGCCGCAAACGGGGGCGGGATACGGAGAGCTCCATGACGCCGAGCTCCTGGTACTACTACTGCTACTACTGCTGCTGCTGCTGCTACTACTGATATGCCCCTTGCTGGCTTTCCTGGTCGCCGGAGGGCGTGTGTGGGGTGTGTGTGGGGGTTGATGGTGGTGGTGGGCGGGGTGGCGGGAAACAGAGAGAGGGCCTTGTGGGCTGGGTGGGGAGCTGTGAGCCCCTCGCGCATCCGTTAGCAACGAGCGGTCCTTTCGCCCTCGCCCTCGCCTTTGCCAAGCTGGCCGCCGGGCGCGTGGGAGATGCTGGATATCGTACAGCAGTTGTTGTTGTTGGAAGTGTAGCTGCTCCTGCTCCAATTGTTGCCTTACCACCGCCGCTGCTACTGCCGCCTGCTGCTACTGCTGTGGGGCTGCTGCTACCATCACGGTCACCGCGAGCAATTGTAGCGCTTCTGCTGGCGCCTCCGCCTGCGCCGCCGCTACTTTTGTCGCGCCTGCTGCTGCTGCTGCTGCCGGAGCCACTGGTACAGTCCTCCCCCCTGCCGTGTTCCCTGAAGGAGAACTGACCGGGAGCCCTGTCCTCCCGGCTAAGTCGCCCCGACCCGACTGCCCCCACCGCACGGCTCCCCCCCGGCGCCGCCACCGCTCCTCACCGCTGTCCTGCCCGCCCTGCTCTTCTTTTTCCTACCCTTCCCGCCCTCCCCCCGCCCCTCCCGTAACCCGTGACATACTTTGAGCAGCGTTGACTTGCCGCTGCCGTTAGGACCCACAACTGCCAGCTTGTCGCCGGCCCTGTAGGATATACAGCACACATAGAGCAGCACGGTGCACGGCGCAGAACGGCATACGGACTGTGGAATGGCGTCGGGGTCGGGGTGGGAAACTGGGACGTCCCGGCTTTACCGCCGTCACGGGGTTATGGGCTGCACTGCAAGGCAATGCAATGGATGTGGGATGGAGGGGGAAAGGGGGGGTATGGGTCTTGGTGAGCTGCAGGGCTCGCAGTGCATGATATGAGGACAGGGCGCCGTGGAGTGTGCGCGTATGGGGCGTCGGGGGAATGGGGGGTTAGATGTGTGGTTGGTCAATGATGGCCTCCCTGGACATCAAAACCATGCCCTACTTAAGGCAGATGGTGGTTAAGTAAGCGCTTGCAAGGCCATGTCGGCCTAGGGCTCTCTGGGTGTGCTAGCGGGGGCTGACTGCCAGAGCGGGTCCCCCCGTTGGCTTTTTCCTTGTCCCCTGCTGATAACCCTCCTGATGATTCTTTGGCGCCATGGACTTACACAACAGAGAAGGTGAGGCCCTGGAAGAGTTGCTTCTCGCCATCATGACTCTTCCCCAGCGTGTCCGCGATGAGCAGTACCTCTCCGCGCTTTGTAGCGACGGCTGTACATTGCGCCTCGGCACCTGCGATGGCAGGCCGATGGGATGAGCACGGCTGCTGCCCGCGCCGGGCGCTGCTTCCCAGCCACAGGCTCCATGCACAGCGGTGGTCGTTGTCTATCCCCGTATGGTGATGAAAGAGGAAATGGGTCTCCCCTTGTTGAGTTTTAGGTGGTGTACTGTAACAAAGGTCTGCGCAATTACCTCGAAGGAAATGGGGATTGCTGGGTAGTCTCCGGGTGACGGCTGGCCATCGCGCCGAGGGTAGTTGTCGCGCACTGCCGAGGGCAGATAGGTTTGCCATCCCTACCTAACACTTGTGTGAGGATAATAGGCCTTCAAAAGTTCTGGCGACTATTCTACCCCTGCTCGTCACTCTCCGTACTAAGGGATTTCAGATAGACTCGTAGGGGGGTTCTTCCTAATCACTATAGCCATCTTGTGTCAAAGAACCCCAGCGTTTTTGACAAAACGTCGGTTACTTAGCCCAGCAGCTTATTATTGTTGGGCATCTGCTCCCAGTAGTCGCGACTTATCTGCCTTAATTTTGACCACAGTTAATTTCAGTTCCAATAATATGAACGTGAGGATACATATATGTGAGTATATCCAGAACACCTAGCTCTATGTGACGACTGGACAGTCGAAACTATGCGCTCCGACTTGGCGAGGGCACCTGTGAACCTTCAACCGCCACAGCGTACTGGCTTGGACGAATATAAGAAGACAAGTTCTGGCAGTTACACGGGCGTCACGGTATGTCTGATGTTTCTCCGTTGACGTTTTGAGAGTGAAAAGTGACTGGCAGGCTAAATGAGATTAGTTCAACGCATTGGTCTGGTGTGCATATTGCAGCGCCAACCTTCGGCGGGTCGAAAGCCTCCTCAGGGAAAAGTTGTGTTACCTGAGTTTCCACGAAGGTGAGTGCATTGACAGTGCTGTCTAACTAACTTGTATATATTGTGCATAGTGCTTTATATAGTAGTCGAAACAGTTTATGTAGAAATGACAGCATGGGATACAGGCCGGGTTGTTTAACGGGGAAAAGCAGCTACAAGTCACCAAGCATAGTGACATACAGAGTTGTGGGAAATGCAATGCCGTGATGCATGCAGAATTCAGCATTCTGAAGTGCGTGCGCTGCATGTAGAGAGTCTCTTCGAAGTTGCCAGGTTGCTGCCTCTCTGGGAAATACTTCGGAATCATAGGGGAAAGAAGTAATCAAGTGACCACATTAGCGTTCACTAAACTGACGCCACTGCCGGGGGGCCTGCTTCCATCAGGGCTGCCGTCGGTTCGGCCGGCTCGTACTCAAGCCTCGGGGACGCAGGACGCTCCACGTCTGTCCCACGGCCGCCTTCGCGCACTGGCGGCGCAACCCAGATTGCCGCCAGCGCATCCGGTGGCAACGGTCGCGGCGGCAGCGGCCTTAGCCATGGCCCCGCAGGCGCTGCAGCAGCAGCGGCCGTGTCCACCGCGTCCGCTACCCATACCTCCCCTCGTAGCACGGCGCCGCGGGCCCCTCAACCCGGCCCTAGCAGTATCCTGGATTCGCTCGCGACCCCCTCAGTGCTGCCCGGCGGCGCCGCCCGTGCGGCGTCTCTGGCTCAGCGCATGAACGGCAGCAGCGTCATGGATTACGGGATCCTGGCGGGGATGAACAGCAGCTCCGCCGTGAGGTGGGGTGAGGGGCCTCACACGGTGACGGGGGCAACAGTGAAACTGACTTCACGCGTGCATGGATCTAGCACGTAGTAGTATGTAATAATACATGTCTGGGGGTGTATCGGGGATCGGTGAAGCCGCAGCCACTGCCTATTTGCTCCTGGTTCCCCATCAGGGCCTACGTAGTGCCGCTGAACTGGGTTTCCACTTTCCGGCCATGTGGGTTTGTTCTTGAACATTCTGTTCTGAACGTATTGAACATCGATCAGCACGTGGCACCAAGCTGGTGGGATGGCGCCTGCGGCTGTCCCGGGTTTGTGGACCTTTTTAATGTCCTCGTGTGGTTGCGACCCTAGGGCCCCTGCTCCTTGGGCCCCCCGTCCTTTACAAGCAGTCCTCACTGTTGTATGGCGCTCCTCACAGGATTAAGCGCCAAGCGGGCTCCGCCTCAGTGCCCGGGGACGCAGCCCCGACCACAGCCGCCGCTGGTGCCGTTGTCGCCGCAGCAACAGCCGCCTCTGGTGCAACGGCGCCTGGCTCGCCGAGCTACTCCACCCTCACCCACTCTGCAGACCAGCTGCGGGCAATGTACCTCTCCGGGCCGGCTGCCGGTGCCTCCGCGGGGTCCCCTGGCGGCATCGGGGCCGCGGGCCGTCGAGCCTCGGCGGAACGGTCTGCTGCCGAACGCGTCTTATCGCGAACGAGCAGCTTTTCATCTCAAAATGGCGGCATCTATAGCGCCGGGCCAGGCGGGCCGCCCAGCCCGGTGCTTGGCAGCGGCTTGGGCTCATCATCGTTGGGGTTCTCAGCGGTAACGACGGCTCCGCCGCCGCTTGCGGCATGTTGTTCGTCGTCGTCTTACCACTCAGGCATCGACCAGCCATCGCGCTTGGCTACCGGCGCTGTCTATGCATCGCAGTATGCTCACCAGTACGGCATTCCAGCAAGCACTGTGTACATTCCGAATTTCTCGCAGCACCCGCCCCCAGGAGGGGGTTTGTACGGGCCCGGCACCGGCGGCGGTGGGGCCGGTGGCGCGCACTACGTCCAGCCGCCGCGGCCGGCGTCGCTATCGGTCCCCTCGGGCGCGCCGTTGCCGCCTGTCGCACTGTCTCCCTCCGCCGCCGGCTCTCCGCCGCCGGTGCAGCGGTCCGGCAGCTCCACGCTGCCCCCCCGGCCAGTCATAGGCCCCGGCGGCCCCGGCGGTGGCGGTGGCAACAGCAGCGGCCCTGCCGGCGTCGCTGGGCGGTCGGGGAACGGCGCAGGATCCCTAGGGCCAGCGCCAGCAGGGGGCCAGTACACGACGGGTACGACCGGCGCCGCTGGATCCTCGTCGGCAGCAGCACCATCAGCCGCCGCCGTCGCGACGCCCAAACCGGTTGCCACCATCGCCGCATCGGCTGTCGATTACCATGCCTCCACACAATCGCAATGTCGCACCCAACAGCACGCGGCCCCAACGCAACAGTCCCAACAGCAGCAACAGTACTATCATCATCCTCAGCAGCAGCAGCAATACATGCAACAGCATACCCAGTCCCAGCTCCAACGGCAGCCGCATCCTCATGCTCACCCACATGCTCACCCCTACTCCCCCGGGGGGACCGTGGGACTACCCTCGGGAGCTGCACTGGACGCGGGTGGAAGCAGCTACACCAGCATTGCCAGCAGTAACGCAAGCAGTGGCAGCGGTAGCATGGCCAGCGCCGGCGGTGCCGGCGGTGGCAGCAGCAGCGGCGGCGGCAGTAGCACCAAATCCAGTGTCGCCGTGGCCGGCACCGCCGGCATCTCCAGCGCCAGCACCAGCCGTACAGCTAGCACCATATCCCAGCGGAGCGTCGCCGATGCGCTGGCAGCGCACACGCACGTGTCCTCGGCGGCGGCGCAGCCGCCACCGCGTCCAGGGCAACGGACCACAGCCGCCGCCACTGGCGGCAGCGGCGGTGCAGCGGACGTCTCCGACCACTCGGAGGTCTTGGGGGGTGGTGGTGCGCTGTCGCGGCTGGCGCCGCAAGGGCCGGTGGGGGCGGTAGGACCGGGACTGTCAACTCCTGGTCGTGAGGAGGCGGTGTGCGGGCCGCTACCGGACCTGCCGCTGGTGCTGGCGCCTCGCGACGCATCGCCGGGTCGCGGCTGCGTGGGGCTGCAGAACCTGGGCAACACGTGCTTCATGAACTCCATCTTGCAGAGCCTCAATGCGGTTCCGGAGCTGGTACAGCAGTTCCTCAATCCACCGGAACGACACTGGTAAGAGCAGGGTTGGGGAAAGGGGGGGCCCAGGGAGAGAGTTGGGCGGGGTGCGTGTTGCGGCCGGGCTGGCAGGTGCCAGGGTGCCATTTTGGAGGCTGTCAAGTGGACGCGGATGTGGGCCGCCTGGTACTCACTCCGCTCCTCTGCTTCCACGTCCCTCCTCATTCCCTTCTTCATGTTTTTTTAATCGGCGGGCGATGTTCCCTCCTAGCAATTCACTCCCTCTTCCTCCTCCCCCTCCCCCTCTCACTCGTTTGTGGTTCGTCTTTCCCCTCCTCCTCCCCCTCCCCCTCTCCGTCCCCCTCTTCCCTCTTCCCTCACGTCTCAGGAGCTCCAAAGCGGTAGTGGCTCCCGCCTACAGCGGCCTGGTCCGGGACATGATCACTGGGTCGTACGGCGGCTGCGTCAACCCGTCGGCCTTCCTGCGCAAGATCTCCAAGCACGACACCCGCTGGGGTGACGGCCGGCAGCAGGACAGCCAGGAGTTCCTGAACAGCCTTCTAGAAGCCCTGCAAGCCGAGTGCAACCGCATCACCGCCAAGCCCACCTACCGGGAGCTGCAGGGCAAGGGCAGCGAGGCGGCCCAGGCGGCGGAGGCGTACGAGTACGCGCGCAGCTGGAACGACTCCGTCGTGGACGACATTTTTGGCGGCCTCACGCAGTCCACAATACAGTGTCATGCTTGTCAACGTCTCTCGCATACTTTTGAGCCGTTTCTGGGGCTTGCGGTGCCCATTCCGCCGGCGGCGGCGGCGTCCTCGGGTTCAGGCGGCGACATGGATGCTGGTCGCGGCGGCGCGGGCGTATCGGTCGCCGACTGCCTGCGCGCCTTTGTTGAGTGCGAGGAGCTGCAGGGGGATGACAGCTACAAGTGCGAGGCGTGCAAGCAGCGGCAGCCACACAGCAAGAGGATGCAGATCTTTCGGCCGCCGCGGGTGTTGGTGTTGACGCTCAAGCGCTTTGCACAGCGCCCCGCCGCGCCGGGCTTTTTCAGTCGATTCCGCTCGCCCGCCAAGAACAACACTCCGGTTCGGTTGGAACCCGAGCCTCTGGACTTGACGCCGTACTGCAACCCGCTGGGTCTGCGGGGGCTGTGTGTGCGGGGCCGTGGGCCGGTGGCTCCCTTGTACCAGCTGGTGGCGGTATCCCACCACAGCGGCAGCCTGGAGGGCGGACATTACACGGCACAGGTAACAGCTGACAAAGGGGGTTTGTGGTAGGGGTAGTGGTAGGGGTAGGGGTAGTGATAATGGCAGTGGTAGTGGGGTGGGAAGAGCGAGGAGAATAGGAAGCTCCTGCACCTACTGCTAATTTGCTCTGTTGGTAGATGTTATGACGCTTTTTTGGAGTACTCTGTTCACACACACACGCTCGCTCGCTCGCTCTTCGGCCTTTTCTCGTATCGTGGCTCAGCTTCTAAGAATACATACAAATACACACACACCACACCACGGGTAAATAGTCCAGGGGTTCATCCGCGACCTGGCCTGCGACCTGTGACCTGTGGCCTGGTCTGATCTATATATCTTCCTACCTGGTCTCGTTCCCTCCTGCGGTGCAGGCGCGCAGCTGCTTGGACGGCCAGTGGTACAACTTCAACGACAGCTGCGTGCGTCGTGAACCGAGCCGGCCCAGCGGCAGCAGCAGCAGCGCGTACGTGATGTTCTACCGCCTGGCGGAGCTGCCCCCGCCGCCGCCGCCGCCGGCGACGGCGACGGCGGCACTCGCCAACAGCAGTCTGTGACGCACCCCGCGGCCGGTGGTAGCGCTGCTGGGTAGTTGCGAGAGGCGCTTCTCGTGATGTTCTTCCGCCTTCTTCTTTGTTGCGTTGGGGTGGCCGCCACACATACACTCTTATTATCGTGGTTGCACCACCCCGCTGGCTGCCGAGAGGGCTGCCGACGAGCGTGAGAGGCGTGTGCCTATGGTGTCACTATTGCTGACTGATCTGCAGCACAATGTACACTGAGGCGCAGCTCGCTTTGTTGTGGAAGGCCATGTTGTGAGGTGCCACGAAGGTCGAAAAGGCTGTGTGGTGGGCAGTCCAGGGCTTGGCAGCTGGCGGAGCAATGAGGGGCGGAGCCTGGTCTGGCACTTTTTAGGATCCATCGGCAGCTGTTGCCGTGCCACGTAGCAAGCAACAAGCCCTACCGTCCGTGGATCGAGTATTGCAAGGTGGCTGGGAAGTAGCGGGCAGGGTGACCGGGTGGCTAGATGGCTGCTGCACAAAGCTGGGGAGCGAAGGGAGGAGGAAAGAAGGGATGAAAGAGGGAGAGGGGATCGCGGGCGAGGCACAGACTGCATATGTGCGTCTGTGCGTGTATTCGCGTGTCTGCGCGTGTTTTAATGATCCAAGCCGCGATGAAGGAAATGCCGTTGGTGGTGCACGAATAACTTTATCGAAGTGAGCTCCTGCAGCCGTGGGCATGTGTGCGAGTGAGTTCTCGCGCGCGTGCATGTGGGTTAATTCAGGCCGGCATGCTGATTAGAACATGCACCCGCGCGCGCGTGTGTGTGTGTGTGCGTGTGTTAACGTGTGCATTTGTGTAAGCAGAAGACGGGAATGTGGAGACCTAGACGTGTCGGGAACCGAGACGAAATGTAGTGGTGAGGACACCTGCGACTGAGCACGATTTTTCCTTCTTGGACTTGACGACGATGGATTTTAAAGTTAGGACGGAGCGGAGCGGAGTGGAGCGAAGCTGGCGCACCGAATTGGTACTGGCACAGCTGAGATCTGAGTCTGGACGCATCCGGCAGCGGCGTCGTGGGGACTGCGGCGGGTGCAGGTGCAACGGTGGGGTGCGATATCGGTGTCCGGGCGGGAAACGCTTTTGGTACATTGGTATCATTCGCGATGTTGGGTTAATATTAAACGCGCGCGCGCACACGCACGCACTTTTTTTTGTGTGTGGGGTGGTGGGGGTAGAGAATATGTGCCGGTGGGTTGCGGTGGGTGCAGGTGTGGGGAGGCGGCTGCGTATGTGCTTCCCAACCGGCCGGACCTCTCCACGGGTATGCTGTATAAGTACATGCACATTGTACTTCCTGGTCTGTCCGTTCCTCTCCCCTCCGCTCCAAGGGGGCCCCACGGCGAACCTCCCGAAGGAGGTCCCCGTCGAGGTCTCCCTTGCCTGGGGGATCTGAGATGGCTAGGGACTCTTCCCAGCTTCGTATGCCATGCTCTTGCCCTCAAAGAGCCACCCTGTCTTCCGACGTACTCCGTTTTCCTATTCAATACACTGGCGGATGGTCTGCTGTACTGGCTGCATACGTGTCTCGGAGAAGGGCCGTTCCGTTCAGTCTTCTGTTGGACTGGTTGTTGTTGTTTTGGGGCCTGTCTGTGCTGCTGCGTCATTATTACCCAGGAACATGAAACCGTTAAGCTGTCTAGCTGGCTAACCTCACAAAAGTAGCTCGTGCGCGCGCCGAAGTATGTGGGAATGAATGGTCCTTAATGGGGGAGGTCAGCAGACAGGTATGCGAATGCATGTGTGCGTGCATTGCCCAAGCTCTTAACCCAAACATACAAGAGACTCTCTTTCAGGGTCTGCACGTAAGATTGCATCATATGTGTATGTGTGTGTGTGTGAGAGAGAGAGAGAGAGAGAGAGAGAGAGAGAGAGAGAGAGAGAGAGTGCACCTTGGGCCGCCGAGTGGGAGCGGCATGTAACGAGGACGTCTAGTGTTGAGCGCTCTCCAATGTACTGAGCGCCTGTCACAGCCAATGTCACCAGCTGCCGCCACTACCGCCTCCACTTACTGCACGCAGCGGCAGTAAGGTATTTACGGCAGCCGTGCCGGCGGCAACAGGCTACAATGGCGGCTGCCTGGATGATTGGTTTGGAGGTTCTTCGGGTGGCAGTGGTGGTGGTCGTGCCGGCGGCGGCGGCCTGCTCCTACTGCCAAGCTCCCACACAAGGCTGTGTTGACCGACCGGACGAGGATGAGGCCCAAACTCGTCATCGTGCAGGGGCTGCAACGTCTGCACATTTTTCCTCGAGGTCATTGGCATTACCTGGGTTCAGTTGGGAACTAGATGATTAACTAACTAACCAGGCTGAGCTGATAGGTGTTGCGAAAGGAGAGGGTCTGATTTGACAGTGTCGCGCGTCGCCACCCCGCGGTTGGTTGGTAGCTATAGAAAAGGAGAGCTAGGTGAGTAGGTAAGAAGCGAACGAATGAAGACCATCTATTGTGGCGGAGGATTTGAGCGGCTTGGTAGGCCAGCATTACCATGTATGTATGTATGTATATATGTATGTGTGTTCATCATCAGGGTCTTACCGGCGGACGGTTGGCCTTCGGGAGCTGGACTGCCCCAGTTCGTCGACGCTGAGGGAGCATATAACCGTTGCTCGAGGTGCGATCACATCCGGTGGCAGCTGTCTATTCCGCCCCGCTGGCGGCTCCTCGGCACGCCGCGTCGTTGGGGTGTATCTCTCCCAACAGTCAACCGTTAAGAGGGGGGTGTATCTCGCCCTTCAGCAACGGATCTGTTGCGGTCAACTCATGCGGGTTTGATTTGCAAATGCGGAGTCAGTCTTTGGCATAAGGCCTTCGTGTGGGAAGTTCTGTTTATCAGGGCCGTACGTCGTTTTGCGTGAGCTAGCAGACCTGATTATCTTGTGTTGTTAAGCATGCGACCCGCCCATCCAGTCTCCCATTCGGTGCGCAGCCGGCGTTGGTTTGCGGGTGCTTGGTGGTGTGCCTGGGCTGTCGGCTGAACTACAAAACGAAGGTAAGCAGGTCTGGGAATGCACGACCTGGCAGGCACGAGCCGTAGTGAAACAGTGACACAATAAACAAAATTTGAGTTCTCACATTCAGGCCCCTACATCCCTACACTTAGCCAGCCAGGTAACCCTGCTTACAAACTGCAAGCTCGTTGACTGCTACAGATACGCTAAGTCATCCCAGCTAGCGGATGAAACACTGCGCACCAAACGGCGGGATGTGACGAGCTGTGAGGGGGCCAGGAACGCAACTCCAAGTAATGAACCCTCGGCCTCCAGGCAGCACAGGCCAAGGATGCAACTACCGGACTTGATCACGAGGTTAGAAAAGTTGTTCATGCTAAAAGGAATCATCACGTCAGTTGGAAAAGAAGCCCTATAATGGTCCTGCAATTTAAGGGTACTACGCCCTTACCTAACCCGGCTGCACAAACGGCCCCAATCCAGCCTGGCTTGCGCGTTTTGGAACTCGGAGTTCGACACGGTGACGGTTTTCCATCCAGCTGCCACGAACATCTTGAGCAGGGCCTCGAAATCGTGATCATCAGACACCAGGACTAGCACGGGGGAGGTGGAGGGGGGCTTGGAGGCCGGGAGGGATCTGGACGTGGTTTCGGAGGCGGGCGTGTTGGAGGCGTTGGCAGTCCCGTCGGAGGAGGTGGAGGTGGAGGTGGAAGACGCGGTGGCCGTTGCCTAGGAGGCAGGCAGCGATGGGCAGGGGGTGAGCCAGCGAGGAGGGGGGGTGATGCACATCAATGCTGTGCGGCTTTTCCTTTGTCGCCTTCTTTTGTTTCGCGCGGCACTAGGACAGCGACAATCAGAACAGCAAAACAGTACACAAGACACAGCAACGCACCCTGAAAAGCATGAAACACTGCGGTGACGTGGACATGCGCTCCTGAAATCGAAGGTACAGGACATGTCCCTGAGCCAAAAGCAAAGCTAAAGGAAGGCCTAATAGGCCTAAAAAGGGAGAGGCCCCCAAAGGGCTCTTTGGTTCTGTCGTATCCATAACCTGTTTGTAAACAGCCCCTGAGGAGACGGAGCCCTTTAGCACCACCACCACCACCACCCGCCAGACCACGGCATCAACACCAACAGGGGCAGTGCACCATGGAAACACCCGATACGTCGCCATGACGCCGTTGGTGTGAATGTGTAGTGTGTGTGCGTGTGCGTGTGTGCGCACTTGCAAGAGTGGGTGAAATTCATGCAACCTCACCTGCCCCTCGAGGGGCGTCCTTGACACCACCAACGAAACATGCTCTGTGTTCATACTGCTTTGCATCCGTGCATGAGGTATAAGACGTGCGTGCACTTCCTCCCTTACGCATGTTCATCACATACATACATACATACATCCCCCGGCTCTCGCGGCCCACAGTGTAACCTAAGTCATACATACATACATACATACATACATACATACATACGCACCGTTGGGACGGTGTGATCCCCCTGCTTCTCCTCCTCCGTTTTCTTCTCCACCTCTTTCTCCATCACCGCCTCAACCTTCTGCTGCTGTTTCTGCTGCAGCTTCAGCAGCATGTCGGTAGCGTCTTTCTGCAACACCACATCCGCCTTCTGCTTGCCCATGGGCACGGGCCTGACCTGCACTCCAACACTCTTTAGGATGCCCTGCAAGTCGTACCCACGCTTCTTGCGGAGCACGTCAACAGCAGCCGACTCGTACCTGGGGGCTTAGGCAAACAACAAAAGAAGCCACAACAGCACACACATGCACATACAAGTACGCAGCAACAGCAACATTAGCAACAGCAACATTAGCAACAACGACAAAAAGCAGCAACACCCGCACCCACAGAACGGCGTGCGTGGGGCTGATTTCAGTACACGTAATGCGTAGAGGTAGATAAGCATGACTTAGATTACACTGTGGGCCGCGAGGGCCGGGGGCCGAAGCCGAAACACAGCGCGAGGGTCGGGAGCACACAGCACAAGTCGGTTAGTCTTGTGTGCTCCCGACCCCGACTCAGACTGCCAACACTCTACGCAGCAGATAAGTATGTTGGGGGCAATTGAGACGGCATCACCCAAAACACAGCATGCACAATAAACACGCAACACAGCGCGGAAACAAACCATCTGTGGCGCGGCCTACATACCCGCTCACACCCACCATCCCACCCTTCGTCCGCCGTAAGCCCGAGTACCCCAGCCGTCGTAACGCTCGTACACACGAGCCACCTGTTTGCACGCTACCACTCGCCTTGCAGATTTCTCCGACTTGAGGTACTTCTTTGCTGCGGGCTTGTGGGCCAGTCGCTTGTTGTGTTCACGCTGGTGCAGCTGCTTGAAGTGATTCCGGAGTTTTTCCTCGTCTCGGAATTTGCCGTTACACACGGGACAGCGAATCTCGCTGGGGACCGACTCCAGCAGCGGGTGCTGTTACTCGGGTATAGGAGAAGTAACCGCAGTGGAAATATGAGGCGAGCGAAATACGGGGGAACGGGGGGAATGAAGGCGATGGAGGGGAGGGCAAGAATCGACGAACCCAACATGCGAAAGAGGGCACGGCACGGCACGGCACGGCATGGCAGGGCAAGGGAGGCAAAGGGGGAAGGGAGATACCGGTGGGGGAACGCGTCTAGAGCCACCCATAGTGGAGTGGATGTGGGGAGAAGGTGGCAGCGCCCGGAGAGCGCCGGCTGGTAGCGGTGGCGGGGTCCCTGGAGAAATCATAATAAAAGCACCCGCGGCCCAGTTCGAAAGGCAGTTGATCATCCACAGCAACTTCGGGATATCCCCATCCCGGGGTGGGGGGTCCTTCTAGGGCAAGACACTCCGCCCTTCATGTGGCCCGCTGGTCCCCTCCCCCCTCTCCTCCCCCCCTGCTTTTCCCTTTCCTCTGCGGGCGATACATCTTCACCGCTTCACCTCCATGCCCTCGATCATGGCCTCCTCCCAAATATCCGGCACGAAGTTCAACGTCTGGTAGTTGGCATATGCCCAGATAGCCGCCACCTTGCCGAACGGTTTTAGCATTCGCCTGCACAAATGCGTGTGCGTGTGTGCATGCATGAATGTGGTGGTCCACACAGCCCATGTGGCTGCCCGCGACTCTCCGCACCTCCATAACAACGCGAGCAAAGCCCCCAACCCAGCACCATCTGCACATTTACGACCATCGAACGCCAGCACCACAACGGATCAGGAACACGTCCGGCAATCGGTGCGTGATATCCTGCACCGGGACCAAGGAGGAGGCGTCATCCCCGCCTGCTCCCTCGCCTTCAGTCGCAGCAAGTGGCAACCCCTCCCTCGCCCTCTCTTCCGTAACCCCCGCCCAGTTGCCGCCCGCCTCCTCCCGCACCTCAATCTGTCCACTAGGCCCCGGTGATCCAAAGTCTCCGGGTACTTGTTATCCAGATCCCAATACACGTACACAGAAGCTGGTGCAGCGGTGAGACTCTTGGAGGTTGACGCTGAAGCCAGCCCTTGCTTCTGCTGCTGCTTATTTCGCGTTTGTTGCTTCGGCTGCTGCCGCTGCTTCTGCTTCTTATCCTCTGACTGGCGTTTCTTGTTTGGTGAAGGAGGGGTGACTGGCGCGTCCTGCGGCTCCACGCCAGGGGCTGTATCCCCCTGTGTCTCCGCCTGGGCTGCACCTGGGATTAGAAACCGAAACCTAGCCGCCGAACGTGCGATTCGTACCCGGATCACTCGCACACGGTTGCCAGGGGCGTCCGTTCCGGAGGCGGCTGGGCCTGGGAAGCGGCTGCCTGGCCGGCCCTCCGGGGCCGGGAGGAACGAGGCGAAGGTTGAAAGGGAGCGCCAACCACCCGGTGTCAGGAGCGATGAAGGCGAGGCCGAGGAGTGGATGGGAGAGAGACCGCGGACCGGATGGGCGAGCATTTCGGAGCCAAGCCAAGACACCCGGAAGCCTTTGCAGGCAGCTGTTGGTCGCGTCAGCCAACGTGCGTTCTTTTTTTGGCGTAGGTATGGGTAAATTATTTGGCCACGATATGTGTTGCTTGTCCAGCCCACCAGGGCAGCCGCCATGCAGCTCGTGCGGTGCGGGCACCCGTCCGCCTAATGTGTAGTAAGACTGGTTATGAAGTTGCACAAGGTCATTATAGCGGCCCAAGTTTGTCCTGTTTAGTCAATTCCATCATGAACCCCAGAAAATTACTAACACTTGCCATACATCAGTCACCTCCACTATAGAATTTAATATCCAGCAGCAAAGCTATGGGTTTTCTAACGCACCTCAAGCCGACAGAATAAAGTT
Organism: Volvox carteri f. nagariensis; assembly: GCF_000143455.1. Classification (NCBI taxonomy): domain Eukaryota; kingdom Viridiplantae; phylum Chlorophyta; class Chlorophyceae; order Chlamydomonadales; family Volvocaceae; genus Volvox; species Volvox carteri. Next base: position 4,869,206 of record NW_003307545.1, on the reverse strand, counting down.
TTCTGCTGTTAGGGTGTTGCGAGGCGTTGTGGTTTCGGAGGACGGTTATAGAGTGGTTGGCGGGGACGCCACCGCCTTAGCGCCTTGCAAACAACCACTATTGCCGCCTTCATTCGAATATATCCAAAGCCTCGTCTCCAAAACTCTTCAATACTCTACCTTACCCTCCTTTCCTTCCCCCATCCCTCCATTCATCCGTCCTACACGTCCAAACACACCAGTTCTCAATACGTATCCCGTACGGAGATCACTACTGTACAGTACAGTACATGACAATTGAGATGTGATACTCCATACAGTTTGTACGTTTCTCGCCGTACCGTCGTACGCTTGCCTCATAAAGCGCCTGGACCGCACATATTTGGCCCTTTCGGCCTCCGTGACAGCTGCGCCAGTCGCTTTTGGTGCTCCCGTTGGTGCGGCTGTCGGAAATGGCCGCGGCGGCGGTGGGCCTCATCCGCCATTCGGCGGTTGCGCTTAGTGCACTGACAGTGGTGCAGCTTGCCTCCCTCACCGTCACCGTCAGCGGGGTGCTCCAGGGGCCACTGCGTGTGATGGGAGCTGGGAGTAAGGAGTTGGGATGAGGTGGTTGCTCAGCTGCTCAACGTTTTTGAAATGGGTGAGAGGAAAGCGCATGGGTCGCGCCGCACCCGGCCATCCGACCACACCCAGTGTGAGACCCTTTCTCTTAACACCCACGCCGCCAACACCGTCTGTTTACTACAACATATCCGTCCACTGCACCTCGGCCCATATAGGGCCCTAGCCCACCCAGTGCCACCCAGAGCTCGCCATTTCCTTCTCACGTAGTGCAGGTTATGAACGCAGTCCAAGCTCGTTGCGGTCCAACCCAAAGATTTCCCTCTACGCGCCTCATGCCCTCTGCCTGCGGTCTCCCAAAACCAGGTGCGAATTTGAGATTACGATGTTTGGCGTACATACAGACGGATGTCGGCCATTCTCCCGTATAACCGCAGCAAGTTCCTGTAGCATGGCAGCATATGATTGTGTACACTGTACGGCAGTACGGCGCACGACGAGCTGGAGGAGTGGCGGCGACCCAAGCCAAAACGATGAAATGAAATGCGGCGGTGTCTTTGTTGATCGTTTGCACAGAACTTTGCTGATTACTGATAGGGAACGACAGACCCCTGTGAGAAAGTGAGAGACGTTTGGAGTTTCCCTATCACGGCTCCCTAAGCTCTGAAGGATCTTCCCGGGCCCTGCGGGTGCCCCGAAGGAAAGCCGGGCTGAGTCTGTGTAGCCATACGTGCATTCCAATTTGTGCAGATTTCCCTGTGATTTACAATTACAGGCGTCTTCAACAAGACCGCTCCAATCCGAAGGAGATCCATGATGTTGTAGACTTCAGACGACACAACCACATAATGGGGGCATCGAAAGATACCGATTGAGACAAGTGTCTTGAATAAGTAGTCATCAGTGACTCCACTTGGGCCTCGCGCCGATAAGGATTCCCAGTACGACTGGGCGGCGCCGAATCCAGAAGCCGTAGTTCGCAGGAACTACTCTCGCTCGGTCAGACGAAACTGGGACGCAGGTCCCAGCTTTACGTAAGTAAAACCCCCGCCCATACGCAGGTATGGACTTCCGCAGTGGTGCGGCATTAAGGTGGCGGACGACTAACAGTAGTCGCTTAGCCGCCGTCGCCCATGCACTTCCGCAACAGTGCGGCACTTGAATGGCGGACGACTAACAGTAGTCGTTTGATCCGCCGGCGCCCATGGACTTCCGCAACAGTGCGGCATTTAGATGGCGGACGACTAACAGTAGTCGCTTAGCCGCCGCAGCTAACAGTAGCTGCAATTAAACTAATATCAGTATTAGTTAATACCTGTAAGCACCAACCGCGGAATTGACGGGTGTTAGTTAGTAATATTGGAGTTTGGTAAATCGGAGTGGACGAGCTAACCACCGGCAGTTAGGTTTCGGCGCCCAAACCGTTGCGGAAAACCTTTACAGGATACAACACATGAAAGGAGTTTTCAATCCTGGTGCCGAAGGACAGCGAATTGCCTCTCTCTGTGTGTGTAGAGCGCAGTTCCAGGCGTGGACATCAAAACCCCTCTTAAGTGCACGGCAGCCTTTGCAAAAGTACGGTTACTAAAGGTGTGTGAAAGGGACCATACCAGCATTCCTGCCGGCTTGCATGCAGCAACGTGCGCGATCAGGAGTACAACAGACGCGTCGGCATGCACACACCTGCCTGTTGTCTAGCAAGTAATCGGTGAATATGGCTGCATACTTTGGGTTTATTATCATGCGAGCTAAGGTCAGGGTTTTTCCAGCGCGACCTGACGTCCCGATACCGAACCATAGCCGACCAAGCTTCCATCCAGTATCGACTGTTGAGGAAAATGTTGTCCGGTCAGTCTGTCGCCTGGTGCTTGCGTGATAGTTGGTTTCTGGATAGAGTGGAGCCATCTTCCGTATTTGCTGATCGACTGTCGAACTCGTCAATAAATTGGAATGAGCGAGCGTTTATCTTTGGTCTGGTATGCTTCTAGAGTAGTGAGTTGTGGCTGAGCTGAGCCGTTAGTCGCTTTGTAAACGCTCTGGCAATCACTATTGCGTCCGATCCATTCAGCCTTCAATATCGACTCAATGCTCCTAGGGTTGCTCAGGAAACGATGATTCATCGCAAGCTCGTCTATTGACCACCTGTGCTTAACATGAATATAGGTTCCCGCTCCTACAGCCGGCATAGATGGAACGCTTCTCATAGTTACGACAGCTGACCCATTCCTTCGGCCCCGGACAGTCGAGGTTCTCAACCCCACAACGGCAGAACGGCTTAAGAATGTAGTTCTTTTATGTATGCGACGAATAAGGCACAGCCATGCAGCTATGGTTCCATAGGCAGCTAGCCTAGCTGTCACAATCAAAATCCTTAAAAACTCGCTTTTACAAACTTGAGGTTCGCGTGCTACCATAGATTAATACGTTTCTATACTTCGCAAGGTTGCTGCAAAATGTCGGCCGAAACCATACGCTTATCTTTCGTTTCTGATCCTGTCTTCATCATCGTACATGACAGTTAACTTAGTTTCCTTATGCGTCTATCCAACCTCAATGAAATCAGATACCTTGCTAATTATGTAGCTGCATTTCTCAGTGGCGATTCTACGCATGCCTTACCTACAATTCGTGACTGGCGGCTGCCCGGTTTTCCGACGGGGCTGCCAGGCGTCCTCTGATGGCCTCCGGCAACACCAGGGGATCAGTCAATTAATAGGCCACATCTCCGGATACATATCCTGGGCCATTTGACTCCGAACATGAAGACCCAGCGTCCAGGACGGAAGAAGCCAGGGCAGGCATTACCATCTCAGGTACCTGGCCTGCGCGTGCTGTCGCTCCTTCCCGGCGCCACCGACTACGTGCACGCGCTGGGCGCAGCCAAATTGCTGGTCGGCAGGACGCATGAAGTGAGACTTGGGTGAGGCGTTGAGGGGGAGCCAAGCAAGATCAATTCAGTCCCAGCCCGTCCCACTTTCGTGTGGCCACGTTAGAAGTTCCAACCTTTGAAGGATTGGGGCCAGCCGCGCGGACGGGGGCGTACGTGTGTATGAACGCGTTGGGGGTTGCCATGTGAGTTTGTTGGGTTGGAGCAAGGTTAGGATTGTGCGGAACCGGGATCCCGCACAAATGCCATCGCTCACAACCCTTTTTTACTGCGCTGCACGGCATCCGTACACCGCCCGCCGTACACTGCCATACCGCTGTTCAACGCTGTGCCAACGTCTAGTCAAGGAATGGGACTGCCCGATTTTTGCTCGTTCCTGGACAGGATTGCCTGCCTCCTCCCGCTTTCTCGTCCTCATGCTTTCCGTCCTATTCCAATTTTGTTGCATTCCTGCATGTGCTTACGTCTACTTCCGGTTGTGCAGTGTGATTGGGCAGAGCTCCAGGGGCTGCCAATCGCCACCTCAGACAAGCTGGGGGAGATGTCGCCCGCGGATATGGATGCAGCCATGGTGCGTGTGTAGTTGGGTGGTCGGGGGGTTGATGGATGGTGGATTTGTTGTGTTTTTTTACACATTTGGAGGCTGTTGAAGCCAATTTCATTGAAATCTGTACGTTTGTATGTATATGCTTCTCAGGAAACACGGAGTCACATGTGTTTCTGTGTGCCTGTGTCGCGGGCTTGGCTGCAGACGGCATGTAGCGGCGCCATGCGGACGCTTGGTTGGTACGGCGGCGGCGCCGCGCTGCTGGACCAGGGCTTATCGCCGTACCGTACGGACGTGGATCAGCTGATAGCGTTGCGACCTGAAGTCATCCTGACCCAAATGCAGGTGGGTTCGGCGTGGAGCGACTGTACGACTGTACGAGGCCAGGGAGGTCCCCAATGCGCAATTGTCCATTTGTTTGTCCGTATGTTTGTCCGTTCCACGAGTACCGCCGCCGCCGCTTATCACTTCCTTCACTTCCTAGTGCAGCCACCGCCTGCTGTAAGCATTTATGGCTGTCGCGTGGGGGCGAGCTTTTAACGCGACCCCACGCGATCTCCCGAAGGCTCACATTCAAGAAGTACACCCCTGAGGGGATTTACAACCGCTAAATCCCTGCTGGTCCCCATCCCCAGCCAGCACGCACGCACACAATGAAGTCAAGATCCAACATGGTATGCTGCGGCTGCTGCGCTGCCCTCCGTCCCTCCTCTCGGCAGGGCTTGGGCACAGACCTCACCCCCGACCACTTTCTGGCTTCCTTGGAGCAGCTCCTGGGTTACAAACCTGTTATCGTGCATCTGGCGGCTCTGGAAATGGAGGGCGTGTGGGTGGACATGCGTGCTGTTTCGGAGACGCTGGGGCTGGGAGGAGAAGGGGAGGCCAAGATTCTAGGTGTGTGTCTTTGAAGGAGGGGAGTTTGGAAGGGTATGGGGACTCTGTGTGTGTGTGCGTGTATATCCCTCGTGTGTCCCGTAAGCCTAGTAGGGTATGGGGACTCTGTGTGTGTGTGCGTGTATATCCCTCGTGTGTCCCGTTTCCTAGTTGCCGCGGTAAACCTGTGCTTCCCCTGTCCGCCCCGATCTGGCGCTGCTCATTGCAACGGTGCGCACTGCCCAGCTGCTCTTCCTCCTAGCCCGACCCCCCTTCCTAAATCCTCCCGCACACCCGCACATTCCATGCCATCTCCCCAGAGATGCAGCGGCGGCTTAAGACAGCGTCGGACTCCGCCCGCGGTCGGCCCCGGGCCCGTGTGGTTGTGGTTCAGTGGCCTGACCCGCTGTTCGCTGCGGGTGGCTGGGTGCCCCAGCTGGTGGAGCTGGCTGGGGGGAGGGACGTGCTAGGCAGGGTGGAGGCGGCGGCGACCTTCACACCCCAGCAGCTGGCAGGTATAAGGAGGCCAGGGGAAGACCCGGGCGTGATGGTGATTGTGACGGCACTGATGTGATGGGAACGGTAGCTGGAAATGGGGACAGGAATTAAGGAAAACGGCAAGCCGTGGTGGCAGTTGCGGTCGTGGTGCTGGCGGAGGAAGGGGCCCGCCGCCACTGCTGTTGCTGTTGAAGCTGGTGTTGGTGATATTGTGGTGGTGCTGATCCTCCAAGGGTCGCCGCGTGCACGGCTGCCCGCCGCCTGCGTAACAACACACACACTCCTCCACGCCGCGCCACCCGCCCCCAACCCCCCCTTTATCCCCGACCTCGGCTGATCGCTAAGAGGCCCGACCGGATGTGCTGGTCTTTGCGCTGTGCGGCTTTGGCCTAGCCGAATCACGGCGCATGGCGATCGAAGCCCTAGAGCGCCTCCTGGCGGCGGCGGCGGCGTATGGGAGCAGCGGCGCAGCGGCGGTGCGGCGGGCGCGCGTCATCGTGGCGGATGGTCTTCGGGTGTTCAACCGTCCCGGCCCCTGGTTGGTGCCCTCCCTGGAGGTGTTGGTGGAGGCGTTACACGGGGAGGCGCAGGAGTACGGCCACGAGGGCCGGCTGTGGCTGCAGTTACCAAGTGGGTCAGCAGGGGGAGCGGAAGCGACCCGTGGGTCCGGTTCTGCGTTAGGATGACCCAAGAGGCGACGGCGAGGCTTTGAACTGAGCCGGGGGCGGGAACTGACGTGCATGGCACGTGTGTGTATGTGTGACGTGTGCGTGTGCGCGCGATTCCTTGCTTAGGAATCTCATGAAACCGTGGGAAGATCAGCGATAATGCGATGGCGGCCGCGTGCGTGCTTACATGGCTGTTTTAAGCAGCAGCAGATGGGGTACCAGTAGCAGCAGTGGTGGATGTTGGCGTTGGCGGTTGGGCTTGTCGCAAGCGTGCGCTGATGTATGCGGTGTGTGGGGTCGTGTGGGGGCCAGTTGCGACTTGGGTGGGAAAGGGCTGGAAAGGTGGAGGAAGGCGGGAAAGGGGTATGGCGGGAATCGGCGTGTGGCGGGAATCGGCGTGTGGTGGTGGTGTGCGACGGGAGGTGTGTGCACGTTCTCTAAGGGAAGGGCTTTGTGGCGGCATCCACAGCAAGGTGAGGCGGGGCACTTTTTGTCCCCTTAAGTGTCCTTGGCGGGTCGGCAGCTGGGCTGGACGGAATGGTTTGCGCTGGCTTATTTCAGGGAAGACGTACCGGCGGAGAATTGGGGCTATACAGAAAAGGGAAGCTATGGAAAGATAAGGGAAAAGGAGGGAACTTGCGATAGGCAGGTATCTTCAATAGGTTGATAGCGCGCGGAGGTCAGCAGGAAAAAGGATGGAAACCGCGCCACCGCGACACGCACTTGAGGCTGTCGGATTGTCTTCGAATTTTGACGTTTTTGCGCGTAGTCTTGGCGATATAGGGACGCCTGAAAATGTCTTGCCAGTTAGTGGATTGCCTGGCTCTGGTTGTGCATAAACTGAACAGAGCTGGGATTGAGCCGCTTGAGGAAAAACGCTTTATCGTTGCGTAATTTTTGCGTGATATATGGGGCAAAACGCGTGCAGCATAAGTACGACGCTTAGTTTCAGGTAAGTGTCGTCAAGGCATCCGATGCTTTATTGGAGCTGATATGTTATGTGCTCTATAGTGTGGATCCAGTAGACGGCGACTAGGTTGGCCATGTATGATACTTATTCCTGGCGCAACGGCCTATGAAACCTCTTGGGCTGACGTCACCGCTCGTATCGTCGTGCATAGTACATTGACGTACCATGGATTTTCTCAAATGACCCTCTCTTCTATGAGATGTAGTATGATTAAAGCGTAAGAATCCTGTAGGCTGTTGTTGGCGGCGTCTAGGTCTATGAGCTCTGTCGAGGACCGTCCACAGGAACGTTAGGGAGTGTTTGGCGTTTGTCCTAAATAATTGCCGAGGTGTCTATGCTAGATCGTAGAACATGCATTCATAGTAAGAATTGTTTGGAACAATCGGCGCGGATTGTCACAATCCCGCTCAGTCATCCGCCTTCCATCAATACGATCGCTGGCTTCGCGCCGCCCGCCACTGCCGGAAACGGTAGACGCTCCAATGTATCAGCCGCATGTATAGTTATCAATAATAGCGTTATCGACACGAATATTCCCGTACAAAATCACCGTCGAAAAATGAAAGTGCGATGAACGGCTCTTCCGTGAACAATGCTAAAGGCCAGAGTTTGCAAAGTTACCGGAACCTAGTAACACTTGCACTCTCGTGCATTTCGTGAAATGCGGATGCAGCCCAGTTAGACAAGTGCTATGGGTCCGGCCCCGGTTCGGCCCTTACGGCATGCTTAATGCTGTTTCCTTACCACAGCTGATTGGTGATAAATCTAGCATAAATACTGAGTTGAGTCGGCGATCGATCGGGCATTTGCATCGCTTTCATTCTATCTTAGCTCTTATTTTGACTATTGGCGGTTAGCATTTGGCGCACCGCAGCACCTTTTTGACTTCAATCGCCCGAACAGTGGACCAGGAAATAATAGCGGCATTCATCAACTTGACCAAAGCCAGGGAAGATGGTCCTCACCTGAATGACCGACAAACCATTGTGCCGTGCAGCGTGCACGGAATTTCCGGACGTTGAACAAGATAGTGGTCTGCCGCGGTATTCCAAATAAAATACTAGAGCACTTGTACTCATAACTATGGTATTAGATTTATGTTTCAGGCGCTCGAAATTTGTAATTTTTGCTGATATATCTCCGGAAAGCCTCCGAACACATCTTCTCCTGTCGTGATTAGGCACTCTTCAACTGAACGCGATAGGGCGCTTTGTACAGCGCAAGGATAAGGTGATCCCCTTGGCTTCTCAGAGGCCCGTTCTACCAGTCGGACGACCAGGATGGACACAGACGCGGCGATTGTCCCTCATACAGCACCTCAGAGCTCATCTGAGGAACCTAGCGAGAAGCCCGATAAGGTAGGTCACGCCCCTAGCCCTGTTTGGGGTTGGTTTTGTTGGGGGAATGCGAGCCGGAACATCCGCAACTTCAGGGCACGGAATTTAGCGTAGCCTGTCATTTTGAATAGGAAGAAAAGCGATGTCTGGAGGGATGACAAGTTGGGCGTAAAGTTGGCCACCATCTCTTTGGTATTCGCGACTTGGACTCGGCAAACATCGCTTTTGCGACAGCTTCCGCAAGGATGTCTTGTCCTCTCTGTGATAAGAGTTACCTTCATGGTCATCAAAAACAAGGGCCCAAGGAGTCTGCCAGTTGTACTTGCTCTCAAAAAAAGTATGGGAGGGAACGTTTTCCGAACAAGCTCTCCCGAGAACAGCACAGCCACCTTGGTTGTCTTGGTGGAAAAGTCTGCAGTTCGTGGTAGGGTGGTTTAATGATGCTGGGGTCTGCTTTCTTGCTGCGCGGCTTGGTCAGCGGGCAGCTGCGGGTAAACCGCACCTTCGATAAAGACGCGCGATGGTGTCGTTGGAATGCTTGAAGAGTATATTTAACTCGTCACGCGCTATCCTGGTTTTCTTTTCTTCTCGAAGTGTTCAGCCGAGCTTCCTCGGAAGGCATTAGCCAACTACCTGGATAGCTTACCTCGATGCTCGGCGTTTCGCAGGCCTGCAACAACTGTAATACAACAAAGACACCTCTATGGAGGAAGGAGGCTGGCGAACTTTTATGCAACGCGTGTGGCATTTATCTGAAGTCGCGCGGAGTTCACAGGTGACTTCGGTAGAGAGCAAATGCAGCCATAAGATGCCCTCGCGTTTGTTTACACGAGGAAGAAGACATGTGCTTGCTTGACGTCTTATGCCCCTCTTCACTATTCCCAAGGCCGGTGGAGTTAATACGAGCGCAGCTCAACCAGTCGTCGCGACGCACATGCGCAAACAGTGGTGGGCCTGGTGGTGATAGCAGGTAAGTCATAATTACGAGTTTGATTAGGAAATAGCGCCGGGTTTGCGTCTTCCGTATGCTTTCGGCTGGCAACGTGTCCGCTGTTAAAACCATTGCTGTTTATGCAAACATTATGGCAAGGCCCTGCTTGTCAAGCAACGGTATGACGGCTACCCTGCCCTGCGTGCAGCCGCACGCGTGCGTTACCAGGTCAGGTTACACGCAAGTCGACACGTAAAATCCACGAAAGGGTCATTTACGGCAACGAACCAGCTGATGCTCGACAGGTGGGTTTCCCTCTCCCCCGCCGTTAAAGGAGACCACTTTACGCCTCCCCCCTTTCCGCTTTTTGGTGGCTCGGTGTGCCATAAACTGTGAATTAGTTCTGGGATTGCCCTGACCCTCGCATCTGGAGTTTTCAAGGGCTATGGATGGCAAGCTGCTACAGAGTAACTTGCATCCTCAATAACATTTGGGCGCGTTCGTCGGTTAAGAGACTGGAGTGTTGGCAGCTGCGCAAATTTCACCGTGCGTGTTTTTCCAACGGGGTCGCTAGGCAGGGAACGGGCCACTAGCGGCTTGCCATTTGCGGCGGCCTAGGTTTTGTTGTCAATCTTCTTACCGGCGAGCTAGCTGCTCGCCTTTCCCGCCGAAGCTTGAAGTTGGACCGCTTGTGGCCTACCCGCCCTTCTAATGTAATGGCAATGTACAGCAGCGGAAGCCGTACTCCACCGCGGCGGTGGGTGTTAAGATCGCTAGAACGCCGTCATGCTCGGATGCCGCCGCCGCATATCACAAGGAGATGCTAGCCTCGTTTTTAAGGTGAGAATTTCCAGCCATCCCATATGGTCTTTTACCCCATACGTGCGGACGCACAATTCGTTGAGGCGTAGACGCATACATAGCGCACATACAAGCGGCGTGTTGCCCCCCATCTTGTACACATATACAGATGTTTCTCCTCATAAAATGCAACCTTGTACAGATGCGAGTACGTAATTTTATGACAATTGTAAGCACATGCTTGCCGAACGGAAAAGGCCAATTTCTGTGCTAGTGTTCGGCTTGAATGCCACCAATTACTACCGTGTCGTACCGCCAAGCCGGAGAAGTGAAGGGATGGCTGTGGCCAGGCATCACATACATGGCGCCTTTGGTAAACGGCTGTGACCCGCTTGCGTAGGTGTCCCATGTATTACCCACAGAGCATCCGTACCATTGACAGCGGTCCCGCTGGGTTTGTTGTGCACAGGTATAATGGCAGTGGAGCAGATCGGCAAGCCGGTGGTGCCGCGGGCTACACCTATGGCTACGGATTTGGCCAGTGCTACTACCTGTCCCCGGACGAGGACCAGCGGCACGAGAGAGAGTACGGCGCATACGATGATGACTGTGCGCAGCCCAGTGGAAGTCGCGGTCCTCTCCCAGGTCTGAGCCCGGGTGCGGCATCCGAGCGCGGCGGCATCCGTGGAGGAGGAACAGAAAGAGATGATGGCAGCTGCGGCGGCGATATTCGGCAAGACGAGTCTGAGGATGCTAACATCGGACCGCTGAGCCCTGCGTTCAGTTTGGGTCCGGAACTGAATGAAGATGATGATGCGGGAACGGTCGCGGCTTTCCTTATCAAGATGCGCCGCGGCGGCCGTAGATCACGGAGCCGGCAGCAGCAGCGGCGCTCACCGCAGCGGCCGCAACGCGTCGATGATGGTCCAGACGGCGAGGAGCTTCGAAGCCGCCAAGGCATGTCTCGCGGCGTCGTACCTGGGGACTGTTGCGACGATTGTGATACCGGAGATGAGCTGCATGATAAGGCAGTTGATGCAGCGGCGAAGCCTGGCACGCGGGAGGCCGGTGCTGGCGCGCTGCTCGTGGCCCCGTGGTCGTTGGGAGTGAATGGTGCCAGGCAGTTTAGCGCAGTATTGGCTTCGCTAGCAGCAGCAGGTCAGGTACGCGGCACAGGCCAGACCGAGGCTGGGGCGAAGAGTGGCGGGCCCTGGATCAAGGTGGAGGAAGCGGCAAAGGCGGGGACGGCGACCACGGCTCGCAGTGTGTCGCCGTTTGCGGCTTTGGCACATGGAACCGGCAGCAGCGGCGCCACGGCCGCAATTAAGCCTGACGCTGATGACACCTGGCGGCGAAAGCACGACGGCGAGGAGGCCTCCGATCCGCAGAGTCCAGAAAGTGACAGGAAGGTGCGTTTCCTGCGCAGCTTCAGCCAGCGCGCTGTGCCCTGTAGTTTCCTATCCCTCGGGTCACGTCAATACCGTAATGCGGCTGGTCGAGCAGTATACCTAGATAGATCTGTCCAGGCGCCTGCCGTGATCTCGCGGCCGCTCTGTCTTGGGTCGCGGCATGTTAAGTCTAGGGCCCATTACCTTTTATGTTGTATTTCTTTCCGTCGCCCTCCCCGAATTTTCATCCGCTCACGCGTCCCCGCCTACCTACTCGCTACACAGTTGGTACCGTCACCGCCCTCGCCGCTGAACGCCGGTTCCGGGGACGCCTCGGAGACGCGCCAAGCCAAGGAGCGGGACCATCTTGCCAAAACTGCGCCACCAGCTGGAGCGGGAGTCAGCGGCGGCAGTGGAGGTCCACCCGGCAGCCAGGCGGCGCTTTTGAGGTTGCTCACACAGCCAGATGCAGCCCGGCTGTTGCTGGCCATGGATCCCCTGCAGCGCTTAAGGTTTTTCGCTGCCGCGGCTGTGCAAGGGCAGGCACGCCCTGTCGCCGCTGGTGGTGGCAACGACAGTGGCGGGGAACACGAGGGGGGCGGCGGCGCCTGTACCGACACCGATAAGTACGGCAGTCGTCATCTTCCCCTGGGACCCGACAAGGACATGCTGGGCTCGGCTCGCCAGCGGCATCATCCTCATCAGGACGCAGGGGAGGCGGCAGAGGCTTTACCCGGAAGTAGTGACCCAGATCGCCAGCAGGGCCTTCGGCTCCGTCACGAGCAGCCGGCCTACGGAGCGAGAACACCGGGTGCGGCGCTTCCGGAAAAGCATCACCGAGCACCCTTGTCCAGGGGGTATGCAGCGGGCAGCGCTGATGGCACAGAACGCGTGCATACACGGGAGCAGCTGCAGGGTTGGGGCCCTGCAGGAGGCGGCGACAGCAGCGATCCGGCGGCGGCCATGGAATTGGTTGCGGCGGCTGCTGGGGGCGGCGGCAGCAGCGGGCGGCACGCGTCAGGCTGTCCGCCGCCGCCTCCTCGGCCTCCTCGGAATCACAAGGGCCCGCTGCTGTGCGCCAACTGCGGTACCACACAGACGCCGTTGTGGAGGAAGGACCGGGAGACCGGTTGCACAATGGTGCGTGTCTGCTATGTGTGGCGGCTGGGCAATATCGGACTGGTAGTAGTGTGGGTGGGCTGGTGTGGCTGTTTTGCACGTTACCGAATGTTGAGTTAATTTCGTGTTGATTGGTGGGTTGCTCGTGATTTGGCTTGGTTAAGATGGGGCTGTGCTTTCTTGCCTGTGTAACAGAGGAGCATCTTAATGGTTGGCGATTATGCATGGCCGGGTTTGCATGTTGCACGTCCTTGTCCGGCGTCCCGTGACTTCTTGAGGGAGCGTGAAAACCAGTTTCCTTTCCCTGCTTGTCACAAAACGCACCTGCCTGACCCTGCATTTGTGCATCTCGGTTCCCCGACCCGTCTGTCTACCTGCAGTGCAACGCATGCGGTATTTACAAGCAGACACATGGATTTGATCGGCCGGTTGGCGGCCGCAACCAGCTTCCGCAGCCAGTTTCCAAGCGCTGTGCCGCCCTGCGGACCATGCCAATGCGCGGCAGCGCCGCGGGCGAACCACACGTCACTGGGCGTGCCTCAAGCTCGCATGTCGAGCCCGCCATCGGCGCCGTCGCTGCATCCTTGGCTACTGGCGGTGCGGATTCCTCTCTCTGCGCGCCTGCGCCGCAGCCGCCGCAGCCCGCAGTGGTAACCTCCGCCATGCCATGGGGAGTTTCGCCCTCTGCAAGTACCACCGCTACCAACACGACCGCCGCTGCTACCGCCACAGCCGTCGCCCGCAAGTGCACAAGCACGGACGGCGAGGACCGCTGCATAACCACCAGTGTTACGGGCAGGTCGGAAGCCGTCAGCGCTGTTGGCGGTGCAGCCGGATGGCAACACCAGCAGCAAGAGCAGCCGTGCAGTGTCAAGCGGGAAAGTGGTTCGGCGACTGTCGGCCTGGAGTCTCAGCAACTGCGAGCCGACTCGGATCAAGGTGACAAGACGGAAGGGGGCCAAGCGATGACAGCAGCTTGTCACGGTGGTAGTGCCGTGGGGGCGCTTGAACCTTCGGTGCAGTCAGGTCCGTGGCGACCGGTTTCAGAGCTGAAGCCCCCGGGAGAATCTGATTCTCATCACCAGACTTCTGTCCCATCGCCGCAGACATCAGGTCGTGGAGCGTCGCCGTCGCCATCGCCCCAGCAGGTGTCTGTGGGAGCTGTGGATGATGAAGCTGCTGGAGGGGATGCTGCGGAGCCACATCAGCGTTGTGCGTGGCGCGACGGAGCGCGTTGCAGTGCCTCCCTACAACGGCCCTCGTATGAGAGGGAAAGCCTAGAAAGAAGAGGGCTGGCGGACGAGGCTGGCGACCACGCACCGGGTAGTGATGGCGCAAGCGATGGTGCTCCCCTGGCCCAGGATTTAGGCCCCCGCACGGCTGGCGGCCGTGCCATCTCGCCTCCGCCCAGCACCGGACGCGGTGGGTCTGGAGACAGGCCTGCTGGCAGCAACAGCAGCAATAACAGCAGCAGCGGTGGTGCAGCGCCTTCCAGTGATATGGCTATCGGCGAGCATTTGGATGCTGTGGATGCGGTGGCAGGTGTTGCAAAGGTCCTAGAGTCAAATCACTCTTCAGTCACGTTAGAAGCGATGGTTGCAGACGAGGCCGTCTTCCGCAGTCGCATTCCTAAAACCCCACAGCGACTGCAGCTGAAGAAGCGGCAGCGGGTGCAGCCACCGCACGCGGACTGGGAAGAGGCCGAGGGTTGCAAAGGAGGCGACGAGAGACAGTCGCAGCATCCAAGACTATGTGCGTCCTCGCCGGCGCTCGCGCGTTACTTTGGCGGTGACGCAGAAGGGGCTGGTGGAGTCGGCAGCCGAGATACGTTGTTTATGGAAAAATTGGCGCAGCAAGCGGCATGGCTTGCGCAGATCGCTGCCGTAGGTGGTCATGACGGCGAGGATGGTCCGCTTGGAGGTGGCGGTGGGCCGTTCCAGCAGCGGCAACATCATGAAGATGAGCTGGACCGGCAGCGTCAGCTGCTCCTGCTTCTGCGACGGGACTGGAATCTCAAGCGGGGCCGAGATCAGGTGGATTGCCTAAGCCAACAGCAGCAGGACCGCTCTCAGCAGCAGGTGCCTGTCGTAAGCCAGTCGACGTTGCTGCAGAGGCGTATATCGTCCGCGGAGGTAAGAGCCGCAGGTCTGGCAGTGGGAGCAGAAGCTGCACCGTCGCCGTCTGCAGCGGTCGCAGGTCCTTTGCAAAATCAGGAGCAGCAACAGAAGCAACAGCGCCCGTCAAATCAACAGCGGGAGTTTTCACCGCCATCATCATCGCCCGCTCCCTCGGGCCCCAGCCGGCGGCTGACAGCACAAGAGCAACAAGACTCCCACCGGGGTCCGTCTGAGCAACAGCTCGAGCGCGCAGCGGGCGCCATGCGGCAGGCCGCTCCAACACAGTCATCGCTGCACGTTCATGTGCCGCTGACTCAGCAGCAGCAGCCTCTCCAGTCGCGTGTCACAGACAACACACCGCACCTGCGCGTTCATGACTATAAACCCCGCCATCACACACATCCATTCCCGGCACATAATTCGCAACCGCCGCGGCAGCATCATCAGCAGGAGGAACACCCGCCGGCGCGCCTACGGCCCACTACTGTTATTGTGTCGGGCTCAGGCACCCAGCAGCCACAATGTGTGCGGATCCACGCCAAGCCAGTGCCCGTCCACCAGTTACAGCAGCTGCAACACCTTCGGGCAGCGGGCGTATCGCTAGGGCACCTCGTAGTTGGACAGCAGCAGCAACAGCCTGCGCCACAGGAGCAGGACCCGTCTCGTAGCGGCCCGCCGCCACCACAGTCAAAGCAGCCGCATCTCTACACGCACCGGCAGTTTCCTTATGTCCACCACAACCAGCAACAGAAACAGCGCAACGGGATATCTTCAGCGCAACCTTCAACACAATCGCAGGAAGCCGAGCCCCGGCAGCAGCACCAGCCTCGCTGGCAAGTGCAGGTACGCCATGGCCCGGAGCAGCACGAGCAGTTGGGTCATCCGACGGCTGTTGCGGCTGCATCTTTCTTTGGGTCCCCGGGGCCCTATCCTGAGGCCTTGTCTGGCGTTGCTGCGGCGCAGCGGCCCCAGCGGGCCTCATCAATTTCTCATCCGGCTGTGGTGCCGTTGCGAGTTGTAAGTCCATCGGCTGTTGTGGCGACCGAGCAGCTGGCTAAGTCAATCCCAACGCTGGCTTGGATTTAAAAAAAGTATAGGATTTCTTATGTGTGAGTGGGGCGAATTCACGTAGTATGTATTGGCCTTGCGATTGCCTGTCACCATTATTAGCAACTTCTGCTGCACGCATCCCATTAATAATGGTCATTTTCTTATCGTAAGGAAGCAGGCTGCGGGCAGACGGCCGACGGGGGCCCCAGATGGACGGGCTGCTGCTGCTTCCACGGCTGTGGTATGGCAACGATGACGGGTTGGCAAGTGCGATTGGTGATTGGGACTTGTGGGTAATTTAGTTTGCGCTGTGTCACAAGATAGCAGATGGCGTCTTGCGCGGATTGGCACACTAATAGGAAACATTAGTATGGCTTGGACTACCGATAGGTCCCACCCGAGGATTGTTCGGAGGCGGCGGTGCACTACTACCCTTCCTCAGGTCGTTCTCGTGCGCGCCGAGGTTTTGTACATTTAGTGTGCATGGATGAGTAGTATGCTCCTCGCTCCGCTTCAAAATAATTTTTTTAGGTGGTGTTGTGAAATTGTACATATTTGGACCGGCTGCATTTCAGGGTTCCAGGGGGCATTTGATCGAGCTGGTTGCCGAGCTGTCTGAATTCCCGGCGCTTTGATTGGGGGTGCTTGCGGCTCATTTATGAGACCTGTGGCGAGATTAACCCCACTCACTTCTCACGAGTTCTGGTTTCTTTGCGTGGTGTGTTTGTTGTCTTTGTCACATCGGCAACCGCACCAGGGTTGTCGGGCTGCGGTCCGGTCTGCATGCTAACTAAGAAACCCCCAGTCGCCCCCTATTTTTGTGCGTTGGAGTGCTTTTGGCTTGAGATTTCACGCCGGTCTCCACGCAATCACAAAGACTGGTAAATTTAGTGTGATCCTTGATTTGACGCATACGATAGGTATGCCGCTTGCATTTAGCATTCACAACTTGCACTCTTCATCCATACATCATTTGGTCGAGCCCAGCTGGCTGGAATGTGGCGGACTGACCTCATGATACGATGTGTCGCAGTTTTCAAAGCGACGGATTAGGAAGGGGTGACGCGCCATATTCATTTTATCAGATTGTCACTTAACTTCACTTGTCGGCAAAACTCCATTGGTGTGTCGCCACTCGGCCAAAAGTCTTGTTTGTATGACAATGGCATACTGTTTGCAGGTGTGTGTGGGGCCTGGACCGATGTGTATCGCGCCGTTAACTGTGCGGGGCTGCAACGTATATAGGCAGTTTCCACATAGGCTTTTAGCTAGTCGACGGCAACTGCCTGGATTGCCGAAATAATGGCCTTCCGATGGTGCTTGTATACTACTATGTAATTGAAGCTGATTGTTCGCTTCCTCATACCAGGTCACCAAGCAAGGCTGTGAGAAGCTCACTCTAACCGGTTGCCAAGATGCGGGGTATTGTAACGTGACGAACAGGGCCTTATTACGAGGAAGTGTAACATAAGCTGTGGCAGACGGGAAAGGGGGCCGCTGGCGAAGTTAACCACCCTGTAACAACATACATACACGCATGTCGACATGCATGAAGGCACGCAGGCATGTCTCAGGCAGGGCAAGCTACGACACGGTGTACGGCTCTCAAAATCAGGGCTGGCACTCTCTGGGCGGGAAAAAAGATATCCATTACGGCTGCAACTTGAAATAAAGGTCAAGCCAGCTAGTGTGGTTTAAAGCAGGGTGTTGACAGCCAACAGGCAGCTAAACGTATGTGCTTGGATGCAGCAGGCCTGCTGCACAGGCACATGCCGTTGGGCGTTAGGCTTGTGTATGTGTGTATGTGTATATGTGCGTATACGTGTGTGTAAGTGCGAGGTAGGATGGTGCTTATAGGCGATCTGGCAGCCCTTGAGCCCTCGGCTCGTATTTGGGCGGTTTGCAGGTACGGGGAACGCACTCACGACCATGTATCAAATTCATATGTGCGTATATGTGTGTGCATCTGAGTATATGTATATGCATGCGTATGTGTTGCACACTCCCCCTTGGCTGGAGGACTAGCAGGCAGCAGCCTCTCACCGATAGGGTCTTTCAGTCCTGTCATGGTGTCCAGCACCATCTTCGCCATCGACGTCTGTCGCATCAACTGAGGGTGTGGCAACGCCGAGATATCAACGGCGACAGAGGAGGGAAGGAGTCAAACGGTGCTCGTGGGCTGCCACCTCCAGCGGCATGGCCCGCTGCAGGATTCGCTGGGTCGCCGAGGGGCGGCCATCCGGAGGGAGGCCCGGGAGCTTCTGCAACCTGCTGAGCCAGGCCCGTGAACGGCTGCACCAGGGCCTTGGCCATCTGGTCAGGCACCCCACGATGCTGCGCACGGCGCTCAGTTTAATAGAAGTATCTTCAAAAAATCCAAACCCTCATCGCTGGAGTAGCTCGTCTGCCGTTCGTTTATCTTCTCCCTCATGTGATCCACCAGGTCGAAACACTGCGTTGTTTCGTCGTCCGTAGCAACAACTGCCTTACCGCGGGAGACATTAATGGGTATATATAAAACCTCCGGGGAAACATCATGGAGAGGCACTATCGTTGTACCACCAATTATACCCGGTTTGGAGGGTCCATCAGTGCAACCTTTTCCAAGTTGTTCCGAAGCGGGCAGAATAAGCCTGCAGGGGCTTGCAGCCTCTCCTCAATGAACTGTGCCTGTGCCGTTGCGTTGGCTAGGGCTTCAAGTAGGATAGAAGCATTCACCATGTTGCCTGTGATCTGTGAGATTTGTAATCGTAAGGATGCTAGGAGAGGCTTGTGTGTACAGGCTTACGAGGATGGTTCCAAGTTTCTTGGTTAGTCGACTCTGTAACGAGGTATTGTTCATCGTGTACTACCTGAAGGCGGGTGTTAAGTAATAATAGCCAACTGTTGGGACCTTTGGTGCCACGCACGGGCCCTATGACATCCAAGAGCAGTTTCCGAAAGGCCCCAAGCTCCGTAAGCTCCTGACAGGTAAACGGCAGCTTCGCAACAGTTTCTTGCCCATCATGACACCATCGTTCTCTCAGCATCGCAATTAATAACACCCTGTAGCGCACAATTTGATTTTGAAAATGACACAGTAAAATGGTAATGCAGAAACTCAAAATCAATTATTATGGGTCTTCTTTGATCAATTTGGGATCAAGGGTTTTAGGGTTTGTTTGGGCATTCACACTATTCGTACAGATAGCCGATTGGTGGGCGGTTAAGTCCCGTTGCGCTGCAGCGGCAAACCAAACAATGGCATTTATTTTATTATCATTGCAGGTGAAGATGTTTCAGCATGTAATACTCTGTAATGATATGTTGATAGGTGGTCGTCGCGCGCTTGGGCCCCTGCACGGGCTTCTGAGCCGTTAAGCTTTCGAGCGCGGCAAACAACATATCCTGTATCGTAGGGTGGACGCTCAACTTATAAATTATTAAATTGTATAAAGTGTGATTTTCGTCAGGCATTTGTGGCATAAGCCGGAACCATGGCGGAAATCAGCCCCGCGCCGCTGAGCTGCAACGAAGCTGACTGATGCCAGTTGCTGCACTGATGCGATTCGGGCCTTGTTTCACATGGGCCCTCTGCACCAACGTCTGATTTTCTGGCAGCCCATCTGGACACCATGGCAAGCAAGAGCGACGACGTCTCCAAGCCCGAATTCCTGGGACATTTGGCTAAGTTGACTGCTCCAGCCTTTGCTCAGGTTATCAAAACAAGTGTGACACGGGACCTGGTCGAGATTTACGGGGTGTGCGTGATCTTGATTACATCCTTACTTGCTTGAGTTGGGGTAGGGTATATGTACGTGCGTAGCTTGAGTCTCCGTTAGGGCGGCCCATCGTGTGATGCTTTGCTGCAATGGAGACCTGGGACGTCCGCCGGCGGCGTGTGATTCGCTCCTTCACACTTCGAATGGTTCGGCACATCCTGTTTATGTTTCATGCCTAAATAGCCCGCCTGGTCACGGACCCATTGTATTAACTGGCCGCTGGAAAGGCCTCTGTAGGCCTCTCAAGATGCTGGCAGAGCGCCTTAGCGCGTTTTTGTAGACGATATGTGTGCCGTACTATGTACAGCCACTACACCCATGCACTCTCCCTCCGCACAAACAACGCTTGCTACATCATTGATCCTAATCATCCTTTACTATTGCAGTTCTATCCTGTTCTCTGTTGGACGACGGTTTGTAAGCAAGTGGTTACAGTTATTGCCGCACCACCCAATAACGTAGCCTGTTATTGGCGTAACCAATAACCTGGTTATGAATTTGTGGTCGTCTCAAACGTGCGAGCGTACGTTGTAGTTAATCGGGGTCGTGGTCGTGGTCGTGCTAGTATGCTGTACTAGCCGTACAATGGATTTAAGTCGCACGTGAGTGATGGTCCCGAACGAAGGTAGAGTCCCACACGATATCTCACACACATGCACACACATACATACATACACACATACGTACATATATACGTACGTTCACATAGGGTTTGGCACCACTGGTAAGGCGCGACCAATGCCCCCGCGAGATCCCGGGATCGATACCCGTTAGGGTCAAAGTCCTTCCGATGGTGGAAGGCATTGCGCCCCGAGTTGATGGACGGTGGTGACCTGGGGCAAAGTTAACCTGCAAGTCGACCAGGAATGGAGTTGCGCCGCAGTCGACCCGGCAGATTCCGTTAGATGCTGGTGGTGGGTGCGTAACCTGAGCGATCCACTGAGAAGGTGACTAGGGTGACTGGATGAGGGTGCCCCGAAATACCGGGGAAGGCAGGATTTCGCAGGGTAGCTGCCACGGGCGAAGATACACCTCCCTGTTTCACACATCATGCACGGTACAGTCCCTCGCTGTTCCTCGGTGGGTAATCTATCGGCGAGCAGGGCGCGTATATATGTGGGGTATGGCGATCCGTTTCTGTGGAGTCAGCAACGGTTTGCCCAGGCTCTGTGGTATGGTCGACCAGATCGAGGACAATAGACAGGTGTTGCTGGATTGTCCGGCACGCGAACGAATATGAATAACGAAGCAGGTGCCTTGCGAGAGATGCCGAGTGGGTGGTTTCACAAGCCTCTTCGCAAAGAGGTTTGGAAAATAATAATAATAATAGTCCCAGCCGCCACATGTGAAGACCCAGTCGTGCCGTGACACTCAGAATACGGCTAAGTACGGATACGAGGATTCATTGGTGAGCAGCAACTTATGGGTGGCAAATGGGCTGCTCGCAATAAAAACTCATGCTTGTAAGTTCCTACTCAAGCCACGACAAACAAATAAACCAGCCGAGCACTTCACTTCCATTCTACAATCTACAAACCAACCACGGGGGGTTTTAGCAGACGTACGAGGCCCTAATATAGCGCTTAGCCGGCTAGACACAATAAACATTCCGTGTAGCTGAAGGCCATCCGCAAGCAAACAAAAAAAATTAAATTTAGGAAAAACATCTTCGAGGAGCAGCATATGTTACTACCGTCTTTTCCGCCAAAAACTGGACGGCCGTTCGAATCCGTCCGTCGGCAGCATCTATTACAACTTGCGGCAGCTAGACACAAACAACAAAATCTCGCTTCGTGCAAGCAAGAAACAGTCTCACACCACCTCACACGCGGCCATCAAATCCATCGAAAAATCCCGTCCATTTGCCTGGGCGCCATATCATCACGCGCGCGGCGAGCACGTCGTTATTACACAACGCACATGCAGTTGTTGTTGTCGGCAGTAGCAGTAGTATGCCGCCACCGTCGCCGCCGTTTTTGCCGCAGTTTCAGCATGCGGATCGGCACACCGCGGTTGGGGATGGGGACAGCGGAAGGGCCGGCCGGGTCGGGGGAACCATCAGACAAAGCCTTAGAGGAGGAAGCGGAGGAAGCGACACTGCATGCAAGCATCGCATGCAGTGGGTGGTCCTTTGTGTGCTTTTACGCTCCTTCCAAAACCTGCGTGGCAGTTCGCACCTGCCCACCCACTCCACTACCCCCAACCCAATGCGCTGGTCGAGTTCCTTAGTTTAGTAGGCAGCGGCAGAGGCCACTAGCGACAGCCATTACACTACACAACACACAACAGAGACCTCCACAAGCTGGGAAGCAACAAGGGTTACTCCACTCACCACTCACCACTCACCACTACTCACCTCCCCAACCCGGCAACTCGCATAAATGACCTCAAACCTCTCAACAACTCCCTACCCCGGACCGCCCAACTCGCAAAACCCCTGAACAGGGGGCTACCCTTCGATGACCAAACCTTTTGCGATTGGAGCCGGGCCGAGCCGAGCCGAGCGGAGCCTATTGCTGTCTGGAGCCGCATTTGATGCAACGTGTAGCTATGCACTGCATATCCCCACCCCCCTGCGACCCACCATCGCCCTCCAGGGGGGCGAGCTCCAGGGCATATCGCCGCCAGGGCGGTCGTCCGCTGCCACTGGACCGCACTCGACCATCCAGCCGAAGCCCAACAAACAAACTGTTCGATTTGGAGGCCCGGGGGTAAGGGGAGCGGGAGGACGTGCGGGACATCGGGGGAAAAACACACGGACACGACACACGTGATAGGGCATGGGACGGATAGGCGGGTGGGTTGGCGGTTTCAAGCCATTAATCGAGACCTTCACGCCTCTCACAATATACATAAAGAAATCAAATGAGGAGATCTACACGTCTCCGTACTGCACATGTACGTACCCACCAGGGTTCGACACTGACCTTCCTGAAACTTGCGGGCTCCCCCGTACCTCCCAAATTTTCCTTACGGAGGGGCCCCCGTACCAGGCTCCTGTACCGGCCGAAAACCTTACGGGGGCCCCCGTAACCCCCGCAAAACCTTTACGGGGGCACTGTCCTTGGCTGAAACGCAAATATTGCAATATGACTTATGTCTGCCAAGTGTGTGGCCTTATCCTTTATATGGTCCGTCCTCTCCCCTACAAGGGACTTTACGGGCCCCGTACGGCCTCTTATAAATCCTTAAAATCCTTACGGGGCCCCCCGTAACCGGCCTTCGGCCGGTCCGGGGGCGGCCCCGTACGGGGGCGCTTCGCGCCCCAAAATCCTTACGGGAGCCACCGTAAAGTCCTACGGGCCCTGACGGGGATACCGAAAAAAGGCCAAAAACTTACGGGCCCCGTACGGGGTGTCGAACCCTGGTACCCACACAACACCCCTCAACACGCCCAGCACGCCCACCCGTTCTCCGGCTTCGCCTTGGCGCTGTACGTCAGCTGTTCCTTAAACCAGCCCTGCCACTCGGCTAGCCGCTGAGGCTCCGCTCGGAATCTCTGATCCGCTGGGGTTAGCTGGGGCAGCTCCTCCGGCTCCTCCGTTGCACCCCCGCCAGCAGCACCGCCACCGGCACCGGAAGAAGCTACAGAGCCGGCCGAAGAGGCGGAGGTGGAGGGGGAGGTGGAGGCGGAGGGTCAGCAGTTTAGGAGACATGGGCAGGTGAGCATGCAGGGGCAGAGGTTGCACGGCACCATGGTACACACTACCCCACTCGATAGACCCCAGCAGCAAACAAGAGGAGCACAGGACACCTCCCACGTGGCCCCCTCCGCCGCCGCCGCCAGGACGTGTCGGGCCCCATGTGTACCCCGCTATCCGGAACCCTGCAGGCCCACTTAGGGGGCCCCTTCCCCCCTCCTGCCCCTTCCTTACGCCCCTTTCACTTCCACCTCCATCTCCAATTCCACTCCCCTACACCCATCCCCAACCCACCTCCGTTCCCCCAGCAGTCATCCTGCATTCCCCACCCCTCACCCTTCCAGGTTATCACCATGACCCACCCAG
Organism: Volvox carteri f. nagariensis; assembly: GCF_000143455.1. Lineage (NCBI taxonomy): Eukaryota > Viridiplantae > Chlorophyta > Chlorophyceae > Chlamydomonadales > Volvocaceae > Volvox > Volvox carteri. Next base: position 4,845,712 of record NW_003307545.1, on the reverse strand, counting down.
TTCAAAGAGAACCACGGGCACCACCAGCACACCCCGCTTCACGAGCTCCTCCCGCAGCGACTCAGCCTCCCGCAGCGCCGCAGCCACCTGCCGCCGAGTGCCCGCCACCAGCACCACTCGGGCGCTGCCCCGCAGGTCCCCCAGCCGGAGGCTCTTGCCGCTGGCCAGGCGGATGGGTAACGCCCCCAGGGTCTCCTCGCGCTGAAGACGGGCCAGCTGCTTGGTGCGGGCCTGGACGGGCGGGGCGGCCGAGTTGAGGAGGGGGACGCTGGACGAGTCCACCAGGCAAATGACCCACATGCGAGGGGTCATCCAATGGGGCTGTTCGGCAGCAAGAGCGGTAAGGGCTATGTGGAGGGAAACCACCCTGGCCACCTGTACCCCTACCAGAAGCCTGCAAACTGCTTTCAGACAGCCCTTTGCCAATGGGAAGAACCGCCGTCACCCCGCGCCCTTGCAGCTGCAGCCACCCGGTCCTATTCCGCAGGAGCTATAACCCGCTCCATCCCGGATCTGACTGGCTACCTCCCCCTCCTTTGCCCCTCAAACTCCCCCCCATACGCCTTTTGGTGCGACCTCCGTACTGCCTTCCCCCCCTCTCCTCCGTCCCTCGGGAGGAACATCATGCCGAATAAACCGCCTCGCCCGCTGCTCCCATCACCACCCCGGGTTCCACTGCTAGCTCGCCCCACCCAGCCGTCCACTCGCCCGCCAGCTCCTCGCCCCAATTTCACCCCCCCCTCCTTACATCCCAGTCGAGCTTGAACAAGAATGCGAAGACCGCGACAGCGCCCGCGTCGATAGCCAGATTCTGCAGGCGTTAGCCGTTAGTACGTGAGTACGTGAGTGCGTTACAGTACGACGGAGGGAGGGCTCGGGAGGGACGCGAGAAGTAGACGGAGGAAGCGCACAAGAATGACCTGATTACTAATCAGTGATCAGCACTCCGATCTGGCGCTGTTCCATCCCGGGCTCCGAGACCAACCCGGCCTGGCACCGAGGTATGCGAAGACGGCACAGCCTGACAGAGAGCATCAAACTACCACCACAGGTGTCCAGACCTCCGCCGGCCCAACTTCTCTTTACAAACCCCATGTCAGGGTTAGGCTACACTACTGTGCTGTACCGCACATGTGGAGGTCTTCCTTCCTCCGCGGAAAACAGTGGTGCCATACAGTAGTACTATAAGCTGCGGTACATACGTACCTGCTGTACTTGCTCCAGTGGCAGTGCGCTCCTCGCCCCGCCCAGGGCCCCAATCAGCTGGGGGATACTGATAAGGAAGCCCAGGCCGGCGGATACCACCGAGAACCCGCTGAACACCAGTCGGAGGGACCTAAGGAGGGAGAACGGGGGAAAGACGAACCACACGCGATTGAAGCTGCTGCCAGGGCAAGATAGTAGCAACCGAAAGAACTGACCGAAAGGCGTCCGTCCTCCGAAGGAGGGAGAACGGGGGGGGGGGGAAGAGAACGGGGGGGGGGGAGAACGGGGGGGGAACGGGAGGGGGGAGGCGCGGCCCAGGAAACCCAGGCGTTATGTCACAGTGATAAGAGGGCCTTGCGGGAACCGGCTGGGTGCTGCTGGTGGTTAAACACACGTGTGAATGTACGTGTTAATGTACGGAATTATGGAGGAAACGCTGAGTAGCAATGAAGCAAGAAGGCGGCATGAACTGCATGAAATGAGGCAGAACGATCGGCAAAAGTTCCGGAGGAAGAGGGAAATGAAGGAAATGAAGAGTGGCGATGATAGTGGTGATGATAGTGGCGAAGAGCGTGGGGAAGGGGCCAAAGAGGGGACCCGCGGATGTTACGACGACCCCGGGGTGCAGACGGTAGGATGGAGGTAGACGTGGGGGAGTGGTTGTGGTGGGCCCTAGCGCTGTAGGCCGTTTCCGGCGTTCCAAGAGCCTCATAGCAACAGGCACGTTGGGACGACGGACACGCAGCGGCTTCTAGTGGGAGTATTGAGGAGAGAGAAACAGAGGGCGCGCCGGGGACACGCGCCTGAAGGGGGCCTCTGCCTCAGCGCGCATCTGCACGGCGTCTTCCTTGCCCCTGCCAGGGGCACGGACAGTACTTTGTGAACTGGTCAGACGACGGCTTTTGCAAAGTTAAGTTGTTCATTGCTTGCATCTCACTTAATGTTAAAAGGTGGGGATTTGGTCCTTCCTCCATCGCCGCTTGATGCAAGGCAGGGCTGCCAGCCTCTCGTTCGTCTGGCTTGGAACGGACGCACGCGGCACACATATCCGGGCGCTGAAGCTATGCATGGATTATTTGTTTGATGACCTCTTAGTTGCATCTTGGGTGCGTTCATTTAACAACGCCTCTGTGTCAAATCTCGTCGTTGGTATCGCCACTCCAAGCGGCTTAACACTTGCAAAATGCATCCGTTTAGTAGCTTTCTTTAGGATCCAAAATATAGCCCGCACGTCTGGAGCACAGCGACACACAGCTTTGCTGTACAATCTGGCCCCAAAGCTCTGGGCTTTTCCCAGGTATCACCTAACCGGCATACTGTCAGACAAAATGCTGATTTCCTGTAGTGCAAGGGAAGACCACCTTTTGCTTTTCCAGGTTTTGCGCTGAGTAACGTGCAACGAACAACGAATCGGCTAGTTATTATACAGATGTTGCAACTTGTGAAATTGTAACATTTGTTGTTTCAAATTTCAACATGGATGTTAGGAAAGTTTGTTCATCCAGTCGCCCAGCCCATATACATATCGCCTAGCTTGACGGGGCCAAACTATCATTAATGAAACAGGACCTTCCCATTTCACAATTTCCCCGAGACGAAGGATAGAAGAAAACCTTGCTTAACGAAGCTGCCAGAAAGCAATCCAGCAGGAGCCGCCCTATCCCTTTTCCCTTTCGATGGGCAGCGCAAGGGGAATCGCGCTCAGGTATGCCTCATCTCTTAGAATCCTATATCGCACGCTAGACCCGTTCGCGAGTAGCCCACACCGTCGGCGCTGCAGCTGCCCACAACAGACTTCCATGCCCTGTCGGCGTCGGCGCTGAAGCCACCCGCATCAGACCGGCATGCCCCGCAGGCAGAACTCCATCGTTTTCATCATGCTTTCAGGTCTTAGGTGTTATCATTACCAAAATTTCATCGAACTTCACTGTTACTTGAGGTCTTAGGTGTTACGGACTGTGAGGGTGTTCCACTTCCAACTTCAATTTAAAGGAAACAGAAAATAATACTTTTCTTATTTCATTTTTCATGTGCGCGTACATGTGTGTGTGTCTCCAACCCAAACATTCGCGAAGACCGGTCGCGCGCGTCGGCCTGACCGCTCAAAACGCTGGCTATGGTCATACTTTATCACTAGGACATGATTGGGAGCGTCGAGCAGCACCTTTTCGGTCCAAATTCTGCGGGTCCGGTTCCGGTCCAGTGGCCGGTCGCAAAGGCTGTCGTACCCGGTCCGGCCGGCGGGGCTAACCCATGTCCAATTGCTGTTCACATGGAACCTTTCTCCACTTCAGTCTTCAAACTTCAGTATGGCGGTGTGCACACGGGGGCGTTGCAAGGGATCTATTTTCCGGTGGTAGTTGCCTATTGAAGAGCGCTGAAGCCCGCACCAAGCTTGTCAGCCATGTCAGACTCCTTTCGCCCTCAGCCCGCACAGATTGTGAACCGTGTTACAGCTGTTGTATACAATACAGTGTCAGTGCTATCTTTCTGCACCCCGGATGTTTTCACAGGGGTTATCATTTCAACACCACCCAGAACCTTCAGAAAATGTCTCGTCACACAGAAGGTAAATGTCCTCAACTTCACCATGAAGACATGATTCAGGTTCTAAATTACAACGAAAACGACTAATCCAACTCGTGTTCAAGCAACTCCAGTGGGAGGGCTTCCTGCTGATATGTGCGCTAGGGAACGCCACACACAAGCACACACATCTCCCCTCCCCTTAGCGTTCTCTTTCGCATTAGGCCATCGCAGGTGTCCATAGTCCCATGGCCCCTACTGGGCGAAATAATGGACCGAGTGGTTGGCGGCTGTGTGCCTGGCGCTATGTGCCTCGCCTCATGCTGTCCTCCACATAGATGGTGACACTACGTAGGCACCTTCACAACGCATGGCAGCCTTGCAGCTCCTAAAACCCCTACACATGTAGCAGCCTTGAAGCTCCGACGCATACTGGTGCACACTGAACCGGGACATCGGTCGTCAGTGGTCGGGAGGTGCTGTGCGTCATGCAGTCTCAAGATTATTCCACCTCGCAACGGGGAGAAGGCCAACATATCCCCCCCCCAACAACAACACACCTCAGCCGGGGGCAGTCATCCGTTTCTCAAGCCCACCTAACGAAGAGACCCACAAACAATGGCATTCACGGTTGAATGAAAGCGATCGATTGCGATGTGGATGACACGCATACACACATACACAATGTGGGCGTGGATACCCGCCATTCGGTTTCCCCACGCCGCCGCGTCATGTTCAAGTCAAAATGCCAAAATGTGTCGTCATCATCATCATCATTACCACCATCACTACTCCTAAGTCTATCATTTGGACATGGTAATAAGCAGCATTGTCATCATCATCATCATGATCATCATGCGCCAAGTGCACAAACACAGCGCATAAGAGATGATTAAAAATGTCATCATTTTGCATCATCGGTGAAGCTAATCCCTGCCAGTGAGACTGCTGGATCAATCTTTCTGTACAGTCGTGTGCTGTCGATCCTCCATACGCGAGGGAGTCCTTCACCCTGCTCGTTCTGTACACATACAGTCATACATACATACATACATACATGCATGCATACATACATGCATACATACAATGAGCCAACGATGATTAATTAAAAAAATCGTTTTTCTCCGGACTTGATGAGGTCAGAAGTCGTCATGTCGCTTTGTGCATTTCTATATATACGCACACACACACCTGTTGTCATGTCTGTGTCAGCACTCTCGCCGCCGCCACACCGTGCCGCGTCACGTGCGCGCCATAGAGCCGTACTCCTAAACGGAAATGAACCCGCACACAAAGCGCCCAAGGAAATGGCTGGGCATGAGTCAAAAGGTTCTCAATGCCTTGTCAAATGCTGCAAACCGGAGTGGCCCTCCGAGCCACAAAATAGCAACATGAAAATACCAGAGGCGGCGACCTGACCCTTCCCCTGCCAGCCTCGGAACGGACTGGGAAAAACAAATTTGCGACCTGCCTCACTCATCCCGCAAAGACACAGTAACCTGTGTGAGTGAGCTGTTTGTCTGTTTTTGCATGTGCATGTGCGTGTGCATGTGCGCTTTTGTGCGCGACGTGACGGTGTGGTTTTGAGCAGTACCCGCCCGTCCGCCATGCACAATGCTGTACACTGTACAACGGAGCCTGGAAGGAGTGAGGGGGGGAGGGAGGGGGCCGAAATGCGAGATGTATTCCGCAGGAGAGCATCCTACACCACCCATTTATTCTCCTGTCCTCCTCTTCCATCTCTCCTCGCACCCGCAGAAACTCCTCCACACGTCCGATGCCGCCGCCCAATTCTAGGGAGGAGGGGAGGGCTGCAGGGGAGGGGAGGACGCCACCACACACACAACTCCCAAAACTCCGACTGGCTCTCTCTCTCCCCCCCTCTTTTTTTCCACACGGGCAATGCTTGTTAAGCTGATGCTACTACATGAAAAAGGCCGTAGTGCCCTCCACCGCATCTCTTCGACATAGCCACCGCCAATCAATCAGCACAATTACCACCGCCGCCGCTGGGCACAAAGTACGTTCACAGATACACAGACAGACAAACCAACACATGTTGCAGCAGAACATAAAAATACTAATCTCGTTCTGTATGATGGTGATGCTGCTGAAGACATGATGCAATGCAGCAATAATGCCGAATATCACAACAAACAGAACAACGGCAACAGAACAACATCGAAACAATGTGTTCCTCCTTCCTCTCGCGACATACATACATAAGGCAGGCGGCTGGCAGAAGTTAAGGCCTGACTTCTGCTCCCAGTCGATCCAGTCGACCCGGGTTCAAATCCGCCTGCCAGCTCCTCGGGTGTTTGAGGAGTGATGAAATGGGAGGTGGCCCCCCATCATATGGACGGTGTAGGACGTGATAATATCAACTTGCGAGCTGACCAGGAACTAAGTTGATGCGCCGTTGATCCGCTAGATTTGGTTGGATGCTGGTGGTGAGTTGCCGAACCCAACGAATACATTCTGAAGTCGGATGGGGTGACGGATTAGGGTGCCCCTCTAGCAGGGGAGAGCAGGGACTGCCCCGGGAAAGGGGGCCGCTGGCGAAGTTAACCACCCTGTAACAACATACATACATACTTGGGCCGTGGGGGCCCAAGACTCGGGACGACACGCAAAACTGGTTGCTTCTAGTTATCCCCTCCCCCTCAGACGCCCCTCCACAAGCCGCACTGCGCTCCCTGCATCTCTCGGCTTTTCCTCACTTGCGTCACCTTCCGATGGGCGGCTAGGTGGGCGGCTAGGCAGCCACCTGGGCGCCAGGTCGGACAGCAATCGTGAGGCACCAACGGCACCAACCAGGGCATCAAGCCCTCTCTGCACATCAAGCCAAAACAACCTGCCTAGTGCGAAACATGCCGTGACGTCCCCAACATACTCCTTCTTCCCCTATGTCTGGTTGTAACTCTATGTCTAGGTCTAGGTCTACGCTAAATCTGGCGGTCAGCACCCAAATACGGCAACCACCTGCAGCGGTTTGGGCCGCTGTCACACACATCCTGGAGTGTGTGGCGTTCCCTCTGGATTCCATGTCGTACATGAGAAAAACACACACGATCTCCCTCTCAGTAGGATTCATCGCCCAGACTGACCTGATAGCCAACCTAAACACACAACGGAGCCACGCGTTAGGCCAGATAAATGTAACGCACACATCCTCTGAAAAGCAGCAGCAAACAAGGGAAACCCCTCACAAACACACGATCACACAACCAACATACTTAAAGCGCGCACCAAATGCACACGAACACACTGAATCACACTTCCAGGGCCGCTCTGCTCTCACATGCATGCATGCATGCAGCATATGCACGTGCACTGGTGCACGCGCGCGTCTCCCTGCTAACCACCACCACCCCTCTCTCTCTCTCTCTCTCTCTCTCTGTCTCCAGTCCTCCGCTGTCCGTGTGCCGCATGACACCACACCACACCACAGCTTACCCGGCTGTAGCTGCTCATCTCCGTCCTCCGTACCATCTCCTCGAAAGGGTTTCCGCACGCAACAACCCTCTCCCTCCTCAGTACCTCCTCCTCTTCTTCCCCCTCCACTCTTCCTCCTCATCTCGCCAGCTTTCGGCTCCGGAGCACAATGGTACTACGCCCGTCCCGACTGCTACCCTCTCAGACACCGACAGTTTCGTGCACACGGCACCTCCCCTCCCTCTTCGGCTGCGTCCTGATCTCCCTTCAACCGCTCTTCAGGAGGTCAAGCTTCGACGCACCTAGGCCCAATCAGAAGCTCTATGGTGGCTGAGTCGCCGCCGCTTCGGACGTCACCGCCGCTGCCCCGCTGCGCCCGCCCTCCACCACCGTCCCCGAGGACCTTCTGGGCCCTGCCGGCGCTGAAAGGTAGTGCTTTGCAGCCGCTTGGAGGCCACCACTGCTGGACGGTGGCTGCTGCTGCTGCTGCTGCCGGGGCCCGTCAGGTCCATCTGCAAGCTGTGCAGCCGAATGACCCAGGGGTCGCGGCGGCAACGCCGCCGCGTGCTGCTGCGGGTAAGGCCCCCGACGAGCAACGACGAAAGGAGGACCTGGCAGGAACACCCCCGCCGGGTGCGGGTGTGTGTGGTGGCGGAGGTGTGGGTGCGGGTGGGAAACCAGGTGGGCGTGCGAGTTCGGGTGTCCCTCGGACTGCGATGGCGGCAGCAACGGTGACGCCGGACGAGGGTCAGTTCCACCGCGCATGCCCACGTAGGAAGCCTGGACTGGCGGCAGCATTCCGCCGTACAACAGCCCGGGATGCTCGTCCACTGCCAACTCCCCGCGGCCGTACATGGGCCCTAACTCGGCGTCCAGGACCTCGGGGCGCTCCAAACCACGCTGGCGGTTGGTTGGCTCGATAGGCAGTTGATGGTGCGAGTGGTTTCGGGGCCGGTGGCCGTACGAGTCCCTGTCGACTATCGTTCCGGTGTAGCTGCGCCGCGCCGCACCGTCAAAGTCGGGCTGTGTCGCGGCGGGGCTGGGTGACGGCCGCGAAAAGCTACCGCTGCCGCCTCCATCTGCGGACGTCGTGTCGCCATACAGATCGTACTTCGAAAGCTCGCCATCCGCTGGCGGCCGGTACGACAGGATGCCTTGCGCTGCTGTGGCAGCGGCAGTGACCACCGCCGCTGCCCGCTGTTGGCGCCGCCGCTGCCATGCCATGAGCTCTTCTTGCGGGTCAGCCGTCGCTTGCTCGTACAGCTCGACGTACTGCCGTAAGGCGAGGTTCTCTACCGCTGCTGCCGCCGCTGCCGTCACGATCTGCCGCCCCGGCTCGGAATGTTCTTGTTGCTGCTGCTGCAGCTGTGCCTGAGAGGATGTTGTGGTGACGGCTGTGGGTGGTGGCAGTCTTGGCCTGAGGGGATGTGGCGGGACACCCAACGACCCCAGCGAGCCCCTCTCTGAAGCGGCCGGGGGGGGACACCGCGAAGGGCCAGATCCCGGGCCGCTGCCACCCTCCGGTACACCCTCTTGCCGTACCGTCGTGCACAAAGCTCTGGAACTTCCCACTGCTTGTTCCAGATCGCCTTCCGGGCAGCCACTGCTGTCGCCGCCGCCACGGCGGCGGCCCCAGCCGCCGTTGTCACTGTGGTCGCTGTGTTGTGATTGCTGATCGGCATCCTGGCCGGTGATGTAGACGGATCCGGTCCCTGCCGTCCCGTCGGCATCGGCGCTCAACACCAGCTTCCTTGGGACCCGAGCCGCGCTCGTGGCTGCTGCCAAGGAAGTCGCCGCCGCCGATGTCGTACCCGCTGCTGCGGCCGTGGAACGGCCGACTGCCGCGGCGTCGCCATAATCATTCTCGTCTTCCTCATGGCGCGCCGGCCGGTACGGCATTCTCGTACCCGTTGCTGCTGCCGCCGCCGTCCACGCAGACTCACTATCCCGTCTAGAGCGGCGCTGCTGCTGTTGCCATTGCTGCGATTGCTGCTGCTGGGTACCGTAACCCCATCTCGCGCCGCTGTCGCTGTTCTCGCCACCACCGCTAACTCTATGCTCTTGGTCGGACTCCTCACCGCCGTGCGGCTGCTCCTGCCACCTGTCCCATCCCCGCGACACCCCCGACACTTCTTGGCGAAGAGGAAACCCCCCAGCGGACATTTCAACGACCGCACGGCTGCCGTACGCCAGCAGCTGCCGCGGCGGTGGCTGCGGTGGCGGCGCCATAGCCTGCAGGTACGCCAGTCGGCCATTTGGCAGCCGGACACACACCAGGTTGCCTGGCGGCAAAGCAGGACGCCTGACGGTTGCAGAGTATTGTACGGCAGCTGCCGCCGCTGCCGCCGGCCGCGCATCGGCTTCGTCTTTCTGTGGCCACTGCGCCATCGGGCCCGGCACGTGCACTCCAGGCGCCCTGGCCGAATACTCCCCCTGCCAGTGGTGGTGATGGTAGTGGTGGTGATCCTCCCAATGACCCGTCTGTCGCTCCCGCAGCTGCCGAACCTCCCTCTGCCTTGATTGCTCCCATTCTGTCACCTCGTCGCTGCGAAGCTCCGGAGTCGCCCTGGGCCGCAGCCTCACAAGGTCTCCAAACGTCGTCAAGTCATCTGACGCTACGGACATCGCCGTAAAGCCCGACCGCGGCGCCGTCACTGCGCGCTGCTTCGGTTGCGGTTGCTGCTTCGGCTGCTGCTGCTGCTGTGATGGCGGGCGTGCAGCCTCGCATACACCCTGCTCTGGTACCTCCTCCGGCTCAGAGTACGGCATTGATGGGCCCGCCGCAGCCGCATCGCCCCCTCCGTCGGCAGCCGCAAGGTCCCTTTCTCTCCCTTCGGGCCCTTCGGTCTTCACCTTGGGTGGCAGGAGCAGCAACAGCGGCGACGCCGGCGGCGGCGGCACCGGTGGTCTCGGCGGCGGCAGAGCCGCTGGCAACACGCCAGCCATTGACGTCCCGCCCTCTCCTTCTCCCTCAAGGCAGCGTGTTTGGTCCTCCCAGGCGTCCACGGCCCCACGAGTTCTAAGCGCCGCCGCCGCCGCCGCTGCCGCTGCTGCCGCGCCGGCGACATCGCTGCCTTCGCCGCCAGTATCAGACAGCTGCTCTGCGCTGTAGCTTGAGCCTGCCGGCCGCTGTTGCTGCTGCTGCAGCCGGGCACCGTTAGACGGCACACGTGACCCCTCTTGGAGCGCCCCGCGGCTCTCCCCACTTTCCGTTGGGACCTGCGGGGACAGCGCCGGTTGCACCTCCCAGTCCTCACGCTGCCGCTTAAGTGACTGCGAAGGCAGCGGCGGCGGCGGCGGCGGTACAGCTGCCGCCGCGGGCTGGTACACGCCGTACGGCAGCCAATCACGGAGAGAACTGCCGCGCAGGAGCTGGGGCTGCTGTGGCGCAAGAGCGCCTTCGTCTGACGGGGCGGCTGTCTCCGGGGTCCGGGCCTCGTACACACGCATCATGCCAGACGAAGCGGCAGCGCCCGCGGCGGCGGCAACGTCCAGCCGCAGCGGCGAAACGGCGATTCCGCCGTCAGGGTCGCCGTTTCCCCCTGAGGCTGTACGGCAAGGCAATGGTATGGAACGGCGCATGCAATTGTTACTGGGCCCTCCGCCAACGCCGACGCCTAAGCCGTCATCCCTGGCCTTTGCCGGCGCTTCCCGCTCGCATAACGATGCCAGAAGTGCCTCAGACTCGGGCTCCGGTTCCAAGCCGTCCGACGCCGCAATATCGCGCTGCAGTGACAGCCGTATCTGCTTGCCGCGACACGGCCCGGCGGCGGCGCCGCCGGGACCGCCCTGTGCAGACCACGCAGGCGTCGCGGCCGCTGCCGATGCGGCTGCTACAGCCGCTGCTGCTACAGCCGCAGCGGCTGCGGCGACGCGCAGCGGCTGCTGGCTTGCTGACGCCACGTCCTCCTCGTCTGTTTTCACTAATTCCGGGAGACTACCATCCCCGAGTGTGGCGCCGGTGGAAGGTGCTGTAGGTGGCGGCTGAGGCGGCGGACATGGTGCGCTCACCCGCGATGGCGAGCGCGACGGTTGCGGCGATGGCGAGCGAGGAGCGCCACGCGACGAGGCCCCGCCGACGCCGCTGCCAGCTGCTGCTCCCCCAGCCGTCGGAGCTAAAGTGGGCACCGTGCGTAATGCTGCGTGACGTTTGCCGGAGGCCTGCTGTGGCGCCGGCTGCCGTCCGCCGACGGGCCGGTCAAAGCCGTGCGTTTGCTTGTAAATGCCGCATGCGTTGCACACCGTGTCGCCAGTGACCCGGTCCTTCCTCCACAACGGCGTCTGTGTGGTACCGCAGTTGGCGCACAGCAGCGGGCCCTTGTGATTCCGAGGAGGCCGAGGAGGCGGCTGCCATGATGCGGCGGAGGCGCCAGGGGGGGGCGCGTCGGCAGCACCGCCGCCGCCGCCGCCATTGTCGCCATCCCGGCCGCGCACCTCGAAGCTAGGGTCGGAACCGGCTGATCCTGGCCGCTGGCGATCGGAGGCGGGGCGCGTTTTCCTGCGGGAGGCGCCTGCGGACCGCCCCGTCGCTGGTCTCGACTGTTGTTGCTGGTGGTGGTGCTGCTGCTGCTGCAATGACGACAAGAGCTGCGAAGCTTTAAGCTGCTGCTGGTGTGGCTGAGACCCCAGGGGCAGCGTGCCCGCGCTGAGCTGCGGTGTGGGCGTGCGTGTGGCCCCACGGGAGCGAAAGTGTCGGGAGTCCTCAGCACTGCTCTCGCTGTTGATACTCGTGTCGTCGTGCTCGGCCGCCGGCAGCGGTTGCCGCTGCCTTGCGCCTGTACCGCCTCCTGGCGCCGCGCCCCTGGAGCTATTTGGCCCTGATAATCCGACTGCAGCGGCGGCGGCACCAGACGCTATGTGCGCCCCAGGTATACGCGGTGCCAGATGCGTTGCGAGTACGGAAGCCAACGCAGGAGCCAGGCGGCCGCCAGCCATCCACGCTGCCGCCGCCGCCGGGTCGGTGACCGCCAGCGCAGCGGCAACAGCCGCCGACAACGGGTCCGCCAACCCGAGCAGCTGCTGGCCAGCGGCCGCCGCGCCGAACGGCAGCTGGCCGCCCCCAAACGTCCCGGGCAACAGCGCCGGCACCGCCGCCGCCGCAACTGCGGAAGCCCTCGGCTGTGTGGCCAGAGCACTGAGGCGCTTCAAATGGGCTGCTGTCGGCTCCGGCGGCTGCCGGCCGACCTGCGAGCGAGGCCGGCGGGGAACGTTGTCGAAGGCCAGAACACCGAAGCCGTCCTGCGGGCGGCGGTACGGCAGACGGCATCAGACGGCTTCGTGCTGGTTCGCACACCGAATGTCCGAGGCGGTTCGTTGGTGGTTCCGGAGCCCCCATCATATTTACGTATACATCACCGCCGTAAGTTGGCCCCTCCATCGACCGCAGTCAAGACACGCAGTCCCGGTTCTTCTCCATCTCCTCCTCAGTTAGTTGCTTTTCCAGTCCTTCCTCTTACCTCTTCGTCCTCAACCACCCATCAGGGCGGACCATCCACCACCAAAGGTGACGAGGCACCACCCCAAGCTCGACCTCCACACCTCGACCTCCTTTCCTCCTTTCCACACTCCTTACCGGACTCACCTGTTGACGGCCGCTGAGGGAGCGGAAGGAAATGCCTGGTCCCGCAGTAGACGGCGTCACGTAGACGCCACCACCAACATCTACCATTGAGCTCACGTCCACAGGCAGCTCGACGACCTCCATGTCCTCCAGCGGCGCCTCCTCCGAACCGCCTCCGCCTCCTCCGCGACCTCCACGGGCCTCTGACGCGGCCTCTGCCGCACCGTCGCCGCTGTCGCCGCCGCCGCTTCCCGCAGGGCCCGTAGAGAGACATAAGACTTCTTCGCCAGCATCGACGTACGGTAGATTGATGCTCTGGTGGCGCATCTGAATCAGCAGCGCTGCCGCTGCGCTGACTTCATTGTCGGCGCTGAGGTCACCGGGCGCGGGGTTCGCATGAAAGGCTGCGGAGCGGCTCGGTGACGGCAACTGCTGCCCTGCGCACTCAGTGATGTCATGTGGGGCTTGTGGCCGTATCAGCCGCAGCTGTGGCCGGGGAGCTGCATCGGGAGGATCCGCCACAAGAGGCGGCGCAGGCGAGGCCGGCTGCTGGGAGGCCGCCGACAAGGTGGCGCTTGGTAGGAGAGCGGCATCAGCGGACTGAGCTAATGCTGGAACATGAAGGTTGGGCGCTGGATGGCGCGAAAGCTGAAGCAGCTGCGCAAGCTGCATGTATGGCTGAAGCGGAACGCCCGCCGCGGGCTGTGGAGGCCCGCCATGCGGCTGGTCGTTGGCTTGCCTGCACAATCTCTTAAGAGGACGTTCTTGGAAAGGTTCATAATTTGGATGTAACTGGCTGGTTTCAGCGTAGGCTGCGGGCGAGCTGCAAGCTCCTGGGCTCCGCATGTGATTATCAGAGGTAAGAGTCAGCGCTTGCTGGTCTGGGCCGGTGCGATGCACGGTGCGCTGGGATTGCACCTGATACTGTTGATTCGTCAAGGCAGAAAAGGCTGCGGTGTATGACGCCCAGCCCGGCAAGACTTGTGGATGCCCGTGGTCACACCTGAGAGACGAAGGGCCCTGACCGATCGAGGACACCACTGAAGATGGAGAAATTCCATCTTCGCTTGTGCGATCTAGACGTAGCTCTGGTGCCAACATGCGCAACAGTATGGCTTGTGCGATGTTGGGGTCAACCTATAGGGAAAGGACGCCAATAGATTTCATTAAATCACCACAAGGCCAAGACCACATGTGTTACCTTCAGTTCTACAAAAGCGTGAACACAGTAGGTGCATACCTGCGCAGCTTCGTCTCGCGGCCCGCGCTGTCGGTTGAGGTAGGCCATCGGTCCGAAATTTAGGATAGAATTCAGGCGGAACAACAACTTGCTATTACGCTAGAATCCATAGGCTGGGCTGAAGATGAACCAAAGTCGGGTGGGACCTTCAGCAGGCAGCTTCAACAACAGTGCAAACGAATGGCGCTCCAGATGAACCCCCATCAGGTACAAAAACATTCTGTAGCCCACGACTTCATGTTGTTCGTTTTGCAAGCCAGTCACCGTGTTCAGCTACAACTTCAGGCACGTTGTTGTCAAGGGCAATGTGTCCGTTCGAAGCATCGACATATGGAGAAAAAAAAGTAAGCAAGCTTCCTAGACGCCCTGGAATGGAAAATTGGACAACGGCCGAGGAAACGGTGTCGTGCACGTCGCAGCCACTGTACGGATCAACCTGACCAAGCCCTACCGATAGCTGAAAGGTATAGGTATGACAGCTTACGTGTATGTGACAGCAGGCTGGTTCGTTGAAGGTCGTGGAGCCTGGTCTGACTATCTTGGACAAAGAGATGAGCTCAAGCACTTGTGAAAACGACTATAAATAGAGTTTCGGGCAGAAGCGTCTCGTGTGAGCGTTATGGGGGAAAGCCCGCTATCCTCCCCAGCGCTATTCGCCGTTTCACCTGCCGGATGCCCATTTCAGGGCCGTACTGCGCTTGGTGAAGCACTGTACAAGCCTATACATTCTTAATACGTTACTTCATGTTGTACGTTAAAACGCTCTCGCTGTCCACCTTTTGACCATCGTTGTCAAACGTTGACTACTAGTATGAGCCTCAGCACATTGCGCGCTCCTAGCCTTGAAATAGCTGGGAAATTATAAGGCCGTTATCATCATATTATGACCCCCCGGTTAAGCTTGACGTACCGGTAACCCATTGAAGGGCATCATCATGACAACCAGGGCGTATGTAACGATGATAAATCAAGGCATTTTTGTTAAACCTTACAGCGTTCATTGCAAAATTTGGCTACAGCGCATCGTGTAGAAGCGGAAACCTGAAGGCGTAACGATGTTACGCTGCACGAACGTAAATGAACGGGAATCTCCACCGACAACCGACGACGGGAAGCGGGCTGAAGTTAATCAGTTGCCAGTGCCGGCGATGTTTTATAATAATGCCTGACGGATACTGTCACGTAATCATCTAATTATAGAAGATTTAACGCCTCTGATGATGTCGGTAACATGCAGATTGAGCAGCAGCAGAAGCTCCTTTCGCATATCGAGCTGTTGGTATAATTCGTGCGTCGTGTACATGTCCTGCGATGATTTGTAATGTACTTGCTTGTTTGGTGGGAGGTACGGCACGCTTATTGCCACAAAAAAAATCAATTTCGCGGCTAATGGCTCAATTCATTGCAAGTGTAATTCCTGACGACAAATCGGAAAGCTTGTGACGTTCATGGACCGCCCATCATGCAGCTCTGCATGTTCTCGATGCAAATTTCTTACCTCTCTAAGCTCTGCAGCCGCCAATTCATGCAGCATTCCCTCTTGCGTTCCTATGCCACTACGCATAGGCTTGAAATCGATTCTGCTCTGGGTGCGCACAACAACTTTGCTTACCTGCCTTAGTGGTCGGCTTTCAGCGCGTTACCCCGCTAACATTGCTAGGATATTTCTTAATTATTGCTGTATTATATGAACAGGAATAAACTGTTTGCGATATTGCGCGTGCAGGATGCAACGTGTACATATCGGAAGGTCGCGACAAGGATGTAATCAACCGCCTTAAGGTGAGGACTTATGGTAAAGTAATGTAAGCAATTACGGTTATGTTTTGCTTCTTTTCGAAACCCAGCAGACGATGCCATGCCCTGTCGTGACCAGGCGGAAGCGGATGCCACACACGGCGTTGCCCTCGCCAACATCTTTGTGGATGCACCATATAACCGCACGGGCTTCACGCTCGTCAGCACACAAGCTGACCGGGTAGGTTGATCGTAGGAGCCCTTGCTGGGGGACGTGTCTCCTACTGCGGTCTCGGGCGCATGCATGACACCGAATGCCACCAAAGCGCAAGCTCGAGCTCTCTAACGCCGTCCTTGCCCCCACAAAGCGTCTACAAGACTCCAAAGCTGGCACCCTACAGTCCACAAGACAGGGCCGAACCCCCTTTACCCCAACCCAGACTTCAGAGTTGGGAAAACCTAGTTCAACCATGAAACTCTTCAGGTCATAGCACCTTTTTGAACAAATGCGCCATCTGGGTCACGCACCAATTCCTTTTTCCAGAGCTCTAGAGGGGGCGATGATAATAACGATGATGTTTGATATACGCATAGCCACGTGAGGACGATAGCATGGCGCTTGACCATGCTGTCGAAGGCTCCCGAAACCAGACCAGCAGAGCCGCGCCCGAGATCTTTTTCCAGTCCTAAGAAGCTTGTTTGTCCCGACTTGTTTGTTTTCATGGTGGTTGCCAACATAGTCGGTCCTTCCTGACCCTGCAGCTAACCGCGGCCATCGTGCGCCTCAGCCGCGCCGCCCTGCAACTACGCGACCTACGTTCCCACGTTGCCACCCACCCGCGACTTGGCATCGTAGACCACATTTCACTACACCCGCTGGGCAGCTTGGTGCGCCGCTCCGCTGCCGCTGCCGCCCACTCCGCCCCGGCGCCCTGGCCCATCCACCTCCATCGCGAAGACCACTACTACCACCACCAGCACCACCACCAGCACAAGCACCGCAAACTAGGCCACGATCACGACCACCACCGTGAAGTGCTCCATAACCACCACAACCACAACAACCACCACAGCCATCAAGTCCAGCAGCAGCAGCAGAGTGTGGCGCAAGCCGCAGCCGCCTCTGGCAGCAGCGGTAGCGGTAGCGGTAGCGGGCACGACACCGTATGGGAGCCTCCGCCACCCGGTCTCGCAGGTCTTGCGGTGGCGGCTTCCTGTGCGCAGTACGTCGCCTGGCACCTGTCTAAGGACGGGGAGTCTGAATCGGCGGT
This sequence comes from Volvox carteri f. nagariensis, assembly GCF_000143455.1. Taxonomy (NCBI): domain Eukaryota; kingdom Viridiplantae; phylum Chlorophyta; class Chlorophyceae; order Chlamydomonadales; family Volvocaceae; genus Volvox; species Volvox carteri. The sequence continues at coordinate 4,828,737 of NW_003307545.1, read as the reverse complement.
AGCGGCGACGGCAGTAGCAGGGCAGAAGCCGTTGGAGCCGGCCCCGGCGCTGCCAGTGTATCTGTACGGCTTTGCGCACCCCTCCCGGCGGTGTCTATCAGAAGTACGGCGGCAACTGGGTAGGTCGCTGCACTCACACGCACACATATACGCACGCACTCACACACACGCACGCACTCACACACATACACACACACACACAAACTGGCGCGTCTGTCTCTGCGACTGTCGACTTTGTGAACTGTTTCGTTTCGATGAGGGTTAAATGGCTGGTGGAATGGTTGGTGGAATGGCTGGCTTCTGCTTGACAGCCATCGGCCCTCACCACAACGTGCACTGCTAGAGCCCCACATACTACTGCCCACTTAACCGTCCATTACGGCGACCTCAACCTCCTTGTTCTGTGGCCCTGGATGACCAAGATCCTAACCCAAATGTCTCAATTGCCAACCGCCTCCTCCCAGGCTATTTCCGGCGTGCCGCTGACGGCAGTTGGGGCGGCGGTGGCGGCAACAGCAACGGCAACGGCACCTACCAGCCGCAGCCGCAGCCGCCGCCGCTGCCGGACCCTGATGACCTGTTGCGGTTCCCGCCGGACCTGGGCCCTTCAGAACCGCCACCACAGTCAGGATTGGTGACGATTGGTGCCGTGCCGTGGGTGGTGAATTACAATGTGCCACTACAGGACGTGGATTTGGCGGAAGGTCCGTAAAAACGCTGTTGAGTCCGTATGTATGTAATGGCATATTAGAAACGGCAAGAAACTGTGACACCGCAATCTTCCCTTGGCGGTGCTGCGTGCGTGCGTTTTCTCGGAATTTTGAGGCGGCCGGACTTTCCATCCACAGACTCCCCTCCTCTTCCGGGTCGGAATTCCTCTTTTCACAACGCAAGCAGGCGCCAGTGGGCTTGCGTGCCGCTGCCTCCTCCTCCTCTGCTTTTCCGCTTTTTCAATCGTGCTCCATCCCTTCTGGTTTTTTCCTCCTTTGATGTTTTATTAGTTTCCTCTATGGCGCTGTTGCCCCCTCGTTCGGCCGCCCATCCTGCTTGCATTCTCCTCCCTTGGTCTGCACTTCACGGTGCCCCTCTTTGCAGCGAAATGGCTGGCGAGGGCGGTTTCAGAGCGAGGCGGTGGCTTGCCTGGCGTGGAGGTACGTACGGAGGAGGACCGGAGGAGGACCCGACAGGGGTCCTGGGCGGCGGTGGCCCGTAAGCACCTCGCATGTGGCTTGAGAAAAGGTCTATGGTCGTACTGTCGATGTACGGTACGGCAGGCGCATCGTGGTCCAGTTAGGCTGCATCCACCCGCCTTCTTCCTCTTCCTTCCCCCCCGCCCAAAACAAACACACACACACACACGCACGGGCACGTTCCCCCTCCACACGCTCTCCCACCAGGCAATGGCGCTGAAGCACGCGGACGACACGGTGGAGGTGGCCTGCAACCTCCTGGACGAGACACTCTCATCCCCACATGCCGTACAGGCTCGGTTGGAAGCTCTCGCCTCCTCCCGCGGACTGGACCAATGGGCCGTGCTGTGGGGCTACCGCACCAACAAGAGCCCGGAGGAGCTGCTGCACGCAGCTGCAGCGGCCCTGGCCGCCAAAGCGGCGGAGCAGCGGCGGCGCGGGGGCTAGCGGCGGCTAGCCGGGATGTCCTGGCGCAGAGGAAGAGAGAGAGGGAGAGATAGATCCTCCGAAGGACATCCTAGGTCGGTGTAGTGGTGAACGACAATAGGCCTGGTGCCTTACGGGTGTCGCGGACAGTCCAATGCAGCGAGTCACAGCGAGGAGCGAGCGGGTCTGTATGCTGACGCTGCCGGAGTATTGCTGCTGCAGATGCAATGAAAATGTGCGAAGAGGCCTGAAGTAACTACAGTTTGTTTCCAGGAATGGATGGATGTCGTAAGCCGGTCAGGTGTCGTTCGTCTTTAAGAGAAAAGCGCAGCTCGTTTTTGTTTATGGGGAACAGGGGAACAGTGTCTGGTTAGGGAGGTGTACGGAACTCCCGCGGCACGTTTGTGCGCGTGCGAGAATACGCGGCGCGCTCTTTGGGGCTCAGTGCGCTATTTGTCGCAAGTAGACGACGATGTTCGGATATGCGTGCGGATAACTGCGTTGCTGGTACGTATGTGGCTCGGAGCATTTTGTTTTGTCGGTTGGATGCTGATGATGATTTTTTTACCGGGGACTTAGTAGTACCAGTATGCGTGTTCTGTTCGCTGAATGCATTATGGGGGGCTGCGATACAATAATACAAATGCTTGGGGTCTGCGATATGATTGTGAGCGGCATCCAGTTGGCTGGTTACTCTATCTATCTTATCTATTGCATAGTTATAGTTAAGAAACCATCACTGCTTGGCTACCCGGGAAGATTCAGTTCATTTGTTAGATAGGGCGCGCTTAATATGAGTTCACGAGCTATGTGCTGTTATTTATGAATATGGCGCTTTCAGCACTGGTGTTTTGTTTGACGGCAAGTTTGATGAAATGTGCGATTAATAAAGCGCGCAAGCGCATGATGCTTCAGGATGTTATGCGTTTCTGAGAAGCCGATGCGATTACGTGCTCGGTGAACAAGTGTGAAAGGGAGGATGTAACCTGGTTTCTAGTCTTTTGATCGTTTTCGGTTGTAACCTTTGATGCGGCATTCGGCATTTGGCTAATTCGCGATCGGGTGAAAACGGCTGAGTAGAGGGCCTTATGCATCCATTTTCTTCGAAATGTCGTGCGGCCCGATGTAACCTTATCAGGAGATCCAAAGGTGTGCGTCGCGCCTGTTCCAGTAGCGTCCGCTTTTTGTGACGCCATCTGTTTAAATATTTTTTGTTTGTGTATAATTGCGCGTAATGTGTGTAAACTGCGATGAATAGCTTCGACGCATTCTTGTGGTGCTGCATTGAAACGTTGCCCCATGCGGTGCATTTAGATGCTATATCGCTGTGGCCTGTTTATGGTAGGTAGGCTGTGTGGCCAGGGATCAGCTTGAAGTCCTTTGATCGATACACGTAACAATAGGCGGCGAGGCGATGCAACGGACAATGGTTGGGGCGGGCTTTCTAAGTGTATATCGACGTACATATGGAGACATGGAGTAGCTGTATTGCGTCGTTTAACGCTGTGTGTCCTTGCTGCCAGTTTTGCCAGCACCTGTTGCCAGGCATCTTTCCAAGCTGCTGAAGGATGAGGAGGTACACATGTGAACAGAATTTATCTGGTTCCCAGGTCCTTGATGCATTGCCTTCAGTGGTGTGTCATCTTATCGCCTCAGCCATTTCGAAACACCCGGTATTTCCCGAGTTCCTCAGCCTTTTCACGATGGTCGTTGTTACTGCGTATTCCGTGTATACAGATGTACACCATGATCAACGCAGCATGGACGGTACTATGTCCATTTCGTTTCTCGCTAACAAATTGCACGTAAAAGTCCAGTTTTCATAGTTTTGCGAGTTCGTTTTCACTTCTTGCAGGGCGCACCATTTACGTCGTTTATCCACGGGGTCGTTTTGGGGGAGTACTATGGCCCGTCCGGCGCGCCTCTCCAGTGCCTCATCTCCCCCTTAGCCACCCCGGCGAAGGGATATGTTTCCACTTTCATGTCGATGATGTGTCTAAATGTGCAAACTTACGTGAACGCCGACGTGGTGCGAGAAACGCGCCTACCCGGCACATCCCTGCTTTGCTCCCTTGGCAATTACAGGCCGTAAACTTTGACACTATACATGGGAAATAGAACCTTAGCTATCCGAAGTAAATCTGAAGTAAAGAAGTGTCGGGTTAGTCCTCAGCATGCACCCACATATCATTTCTACGCTCATCAATTGCGCACAGATTCCACAGGCACAAAGCTCCGCCTCAAAAACAAGAGCTAAGGACTTAATCGGTCATTGAGCGCCCACAAGGCAAATGCGCGTCGCCTTTTCGCAAAGCTGCTTCGTGACATTAAAAAACGCACGGGATAGAAAATTTCACGAGGCAAGGGATGGTCTCCTCCCGAAACCATCCCAAACCGAACAGCACAGCATGAGCACTGACAGCCCACACCTCAGCACTGACTCCCAGTTGCATCACCCTCATCTTCCAGCTGAAAGAAGAGAAGACCCCGCTACTCCCAGAGCACGGCATCTTCAGGACATCTTAGAAAAAATTGCCGACGAAAAAGCGTGTCACGTCGCCGCACGTTCCCAAGGAAGACCGTGGCAATTACTAAATACATGACCGGAATCCACACACACACACACACACACACACACACACACACACACACACACACACACACACACAAACACTCGCGCTCGGGCCTTCGGGTGTTCGCCATCCATGCCCACCTCAATGCTCCATTATCACTCGCTTCCCCTCCACCTTAGCGACACGGACTAGCACAGAAGGACTAGAAGAGGACTAGCACTCTAAATGACCGCAATCTGCACCAGTCGGTCACCTTCACGACCTTAACCTCTAGTGTCCTCCCCTCTCCGGTACAGTGTCCCACTATACCAGAATCCCCCGCCCCAGGTCCACGCACACAAGCCAGTTCTTGCGCTCCTTAAATCGGCCCGTGCCCCAAATCACTCCCGCCTAGTCGGTTACTTTCCTAAAAGTCTCATGAATCCAAAGCCGCCACCCGAACCCCTGTTTTGTTCCGTTTGCGGGGAACACCTCTCGCGGCGTCATCCCACGTACTGGCCATGCCGCATCCCAAGAGATCCACAAAGCAGCCCGCACCCGTTCCTAACATTTCACTCTATATACATATATTTGCGTGTGGTCGAGGGGCTTTCCAAGAGAAAAATGTTGTGGAGGGGCTTTCCAAAAGAAAGCACTGTACGCGTCCGTGTATAATTGTCTGCTTATGCGTAAACAAAGTATGAAATCGTTCCCTACTTAGGCTACGCGCCTGCCTGCCTGTTTACTACTTCGGCGCGTGCAGCTCGGGAAACAGGGTGTCTTGGAACGACGGCTCGACTAAGCCTGTTCAAAAGATCTCGGCCAGGGTGCAGCGCACGCCTCCACCTCCCACTCGCTCCAGGGTATCGATGGGCGCATGCACCAGGTCTGCGACGTGGCGCCGCATCACCCGTCGCTGGTCCTCCGTGAAGGCGTTGTAGGCCTTGGTGATGAGGCGGGTAGGAGAACGGGGCAGCGGGAGAAACAGCAGAGTTGCAAGGGCGGCAGAAAAGGAACGAAAGCCAGGGGGACCAGGAGGGAGACAAGACCGTCCTGGCAGAAGCAGGAACCTATTCCTTCCGTTCCTGTACCGCGGCCAGCCCTGGTCCGAGGCCTCTCCCGTTCCCATCCTGGTTTCTCTTTAGCTGCTCCCTTTTGCTGAATCCCACCCTCAACATGTGACCTTCTTTGAAGTCACATACGGCCATTTGTCACATACGGTCATTTGTCATTTGTCAGGTCAGTCCTACTCCCTCACGCCCAGTTGCCCACACGTGTTGTTTCCGATGCTTATTTGCCTAGGGCCCCACCTCTTATCATCCATTTCTACAACCCCACCCGCGGGTCCTTTTCCGCCCACCTGCGTGGACATGGCCATCACTGGCAGGCCCCTGCCGTCCTCCAGCTCCAGCACATTGCCGCACAGCGCGTCCATCTGGGCCAGACTGATCTCGACGACCTCGTGTGTACGACGGAGGGACGACTGCAAGGAGGGCCGACGTCGGCCGTCAACAAAAGTACACAAGTCGTCAGCGCTAGCACCCGAATGATGCAATTCACGATTTAAACGTTACGCAAGCAACTCTCTGTCACACCCATTACACGTATTTATGTGGGTATATATTTTGCATGTACACCTGTGCACAAAATTGCTCGACCGGCAGGAAGGAGGGACCCCTAAAGGGGCTGAACTACGAGGACTTTAGGCGAGGAGTGGCAAGACAACAGGTTCCGTCAGCGTTTCCAAAATAGCTTCGCCCGTCACCACTAACCACCACTGCTGCCCGACGGAATCCCGTTGGAAGGCCATCCCTTCCCTTCCCTTCCCACCAGCAGGTGCTGTCGCTCCTTGGCGTCCTTGACACTGTCCGCACACACGATGGCTACCCCCGTGCCAATGGCCATCATGACGTTGGTGTGGTACACCGACTTGCCGCGGAGGTCCGTCGACCTGAGAAACGGGTTTGGCAGGGGTGGCCAGGGGGGTCGAGGTGATGTTTAGAATTTTATTTTTTGCTATGAAAAAATAAGCGGTACGTGCGTATGGGCCAACTCTCCCTTTCCTTCTCCCTCTCTCTGTCAGCATAAGAGATGCGGGTACTACGGCAGCGCCGCATGGGGAACACGGAAAGACCCAGACCCCAACAAGACAAGACATACGCTGAGACGGTTTACTATAAATGCACGCACACATCCATGACACGTCGCACACACGCAAAACCAGACATTGTCAGGTCTGATATCGGCAAGGCAGCATCTATCCATCTTTTCCCCTTGCCCCATTCACGCACCTGAAGGTCACCAGCTCCTTGTAGCCTATATTGTGGGTCCATTCCTCCGCCAGGGAGCGATCCGCTCGCTCACTGATGTCAACATATACGACACCGTTGACACGATCAATCACCAACACACCTGCTCGCGCGAGGTTGTGGGTTACAGGAGGGGACCAGGAGTGCGAAGGTGAGATAAGAAAAGCTGTTGTTGTTACCGAAATAGTGCCGCTCCCACCGCGGAGGGGAGGACGGGCCGAAATCCGATACAAAACCACGTGGCTTCTCGCTCACCCTACGTCAACCCTTATCGCGAACCCACCCCCTCGAACCCACCCCCTCACCCGTGCCCTCAAAGTACTTCTTGTTGGCCTCCTCCCCACTCATGTCGTACAATCGACTGTAGCCCTTGGTGGCCAGAACCTGCAGCATCCCAGCCCCCGACAATCGGAACCACTCAGAGACCGCCGAAATGCAGCTCGCCATCCGGCAACCTGTGCACGCGCAATGTCACGTCCTTCCACTTTCCCTGGTGCTCCCCCCTCGCACTGCGAAGACACGTGTGAAAGCCCGTGCGCTATCCTCACCACTGCTTTTTGTGGCCTAGTTCTTAATTAACACACACATCATATGCTATAATACTCCGGCATTGTACTCCGGCATGAAAAGGACGGGTATGCTATCCTGGAGCCAAGGGCTAAGAATAGGGCTAAAGATAGGGTTAAAAAAGCTGCGTACACCCCCACCACATTCGCCCTCTCCTTCTTCGATGCCTCCTTATCACGTCTTCTTCCCCGGGCAGCTGCCCCGTCCTACAGCTGGCCTCCTAGAGCACACCCATGAAGAGCACAGACACATAAACAAACGGACGCATGCCCGCAGCCATGGCCCACACGTCCGACACCCAACCGGCCTGCCGGCACGCCGCCACTCACCTTCTTGATGTCCTCCCTGCGCTCCGCCGCCCGGTTGGGGCACTTCATCGGGTAGAACACGAGGGTGGGCTGCTTGACACCGCCCGCCGCCTCGCCCGCGGGGTGGGTGCTGAACCAGTTGTTGGGGAAGCAGGCGTCCGGAGTGCCGTGAGACAGGTGGTGCTCGAACAGGTTCACCTGTTCGACATCATTGCGTCACAATGATATCTGTTATCCCATGACGTTGAATTACTATCCTAGTTTACAGGGTTTAGAACTTTATGATATCCACAAAGTCACAGTAATTGTGGGTGGTGTGTGTAATGCCACAATGCCACAATTATGACATGATCTACATTTCTGAATACGCTACGCTTAGGTTACAAGTTACAAGTTACCAATTCCGCACGAATGCGGGGGAGTGTGTTCGTCAAAGCGCGGGGGCCATGGACGCAAGGCGGCCAGTAAGCTTTGAGAGAAGCACGAGAGTGTTCACGTCAGGGCGCGGGTATGAATTCACTCGTTCATGCCTGGGACACCCGTATGATTTGTTTAGCAGGTCCGCGACCCCCTGCGGGATTCCTCTCCAGCATCCCCACCCCGTTCCTCTTCACCACTGTCTCAGCGGCATTCTGCAGCCTCCCTCCCTCCCTCCCACCTCCTCCCCTAGAGTTCTGCTTCTCTTTCCTTGGCAGCAGCTTCACTCGCTCGTGGTTCGTCGTTCCCACCTCCTCCCCTCACCTTCACTCCTGCCACCTGGGTCAGCGCGTGATGCAGCCCGGCGAATTCCCGCAGCACCTGCCGAGTGAGCTCATTGCCTTCCCCGGGCTTGGCGGCCGCGTGCATGAAGCTGTTGTCCTGGGCCGCCTGCTCGTTAAAGCCGAAGGCGGTGGGCGCCACCATCAGCACCTCGTTGGTGGACTGACGCACTCCCTGCAGGGCCCGAGGGTGCAGGTGGGTGTGCGGAGTGGGAAATCAAACGTGCACTGTGAAGCAGCTGCAGAGGGAAATCACGTGCAGGAAGCAATCGGCAGGTTAAGGTTTAAATGCCGACAAGAGTGGTACGGCAGGACAGGGATAGGGAGAACAAACGGCTTAACTTATCGACAGTGAATTGTCGATGGGTGCATTGTCGATACCCCATTTTCGATGGCTGCATTGTCGATACGCCATTGTCGATGGGTACAATGTGGAAATGAATGGTTGTCTTGCGTGGCCGTAGAATCAGTCCTTGCCGGACATGCACACCGCAGCAGCACCCCAACCGCAGCACCCACAACACTCGCCCGCACTAACACGCAGCGACCCACATCGCAAATCCCTCCCGGGGCCCACCCGCATCACATATTCCGGGGAACTGCAGTGCCCCTCCCCAGCTCCCCACCTAACTGGTGTGGTGCCTAACCAGGTGTTGGTTGATCCCATGGGATTCAGCTCTCCGTTCTGGTGTCACGTTCCTTCGCTGTACTGTACTGTCTTTCATTGTACTGCATTGTATTGCACTAGGCAGGTCCTCTGCTTTCTGCCCAGATCAACACCCAGATCAAGACCCCTTTTGAAATCTTCATCACCAAGAAGAACTCCTCTCCCCTTCAGGGATTCTCCCCGGATATGGCAGATATAGCCGGTCTCTCCATGCCTACCTACACCACGTCCCATGCCCCTCAAACCACGCACCAGGCCACAACACCACCACCTGCCGCCGCCTGGCATATATACACACACACTCCCACGAGGGATTCCCTCTTTGTGATCTCCTCCCTCCGCCCTCCGGCTGCAGCCGCAACCGCACCTTCTTGGCCGCCACCACGGGGGTGGCCTCCTGCAGCTGATCATCCGCGACCGCCACATCCGGCACCAGCGACACGCGCTGTTTCTGGGCACGCAAGAAGGAGATCAGGTCCGCGGCGACCGATCCCGGTCCCGGCTCCAGCTCGTAGGTGTCCCCGGCAGCGGCGAGGGTGTACGTGTCGACCACGGCGCGGTGCTCGGGCTGGGAGGCTAGCGCAGCGGAGACGGCCACGGAGGACGGACCCAACGGACGAACCAGCTGCGAGGGGGTAGCAAGAAGGACGAACGACAACAACAACAACAACAAACAGACTACCGTTGGTATCTGGTCTTCGGGCGTTTCCTGTCCCATGCAGAAGTGCTCGGGCGAGCCGGCAGCACTGCCAGCGATCTGGCCGGATTCACTGAAACGTCAATTTATATTTAATACAACTATGGTAGTGATAACAAGACCCATTCGAGGGAGGGAGGTCCACTATAGGTGCATTCAGCATTTGGAAGGAGGGCAGATCAAGGTGGCTGCAGGTTGGCACCACCTGTAAATCTTTAAAGGCGAAATCCTTAGCCGCATAAAGACATGCCGAGTACAGGGTGCTGCAGGCAATGCATGAGCAGGGAGAGCCGTCGCAGGACGACATTGGGTCGAGGCACCGAGGGCGGAGCGGTGAAGTGATATGGGTCAGCGCCGGTGTCAGCGAGGCCCCACATCCGCACGTAGATCTGATTTGGGTCGGGGGCATTTCGTCGTGCTCGAGTTCCACAACCGGGTACAACGTAGGCGGTTGATCGTTGTACACGAAAATGGCGCATGCTGCCCAGTTTCTCTAACCCCGGGTTTCTGTGCATCGAACGCTGCGTCCCAGACAGGATGTAAGTATGTGCGAGGTAGATGTGGCGATACCGCTAGTAGGCCCCTCAGACCGCACTCCGTACCTGGTTCAGGGGGCGCTGCGGCTGGTCAAAAGAAGCGAAGCAGTCACGGACAACAGAGATGCGCTTGGGAAGGGAAGTTCCTGATTGAAGGGCAATATATGGCGCCAGACGGTGCGGGGGAGGGGCGTTTTGTGTCTTTCGTCTTAGTGTAGGTGTGACTCCATACGAACGTGGATGATTGTTACAATTCCCCAGAAACATTGCAGAGGTTGATCAGGGGTAGGACGAAGTTTACCCCTGAGAACGTGGTGTGGAGCTCGTTGTGTCAAGGCCAGAGCTTTGGGGAAGCTTTTGCCACCTATGGCTCACCAGCGGCTGCCTGAACCTCCGCCTTGCTTAGAGATGCGACGGCGCCCCACGGTCGGGATGGCAGGCGGACCAGCAGAGGGCTGTCGGAGTTGCCCAGGGCAACGGCCTCGAGGGCTGCCGCTGCACGAGAAGAAAAGATCGGCGGGCCAAACCAATACTTGCAATTGCCGGAAATACAATTTGCAGAATGTGTCCAAAAGGAGGACCCCGAAGCAAAGTGCCCACGTAAGCACGATTTTGCTCACGTTTGTTGATGAAAAACGAAAAAAGCAGCTTCACCATCAGGACAAGATCTAGCATATTTTTATAAGGGCGACACAAATTTCATCGTAATCCATGCGATCGGGAGGCCTGCAGACGCACCGCTCGTCGACAAGGCGCGAATTCCACACGACCAGACAGCCGCCAGCGCAGGTGCCGCAGGAAAGGCCGTGACGTATCCAAGCATCATAACTGTCTTCAGGAGTTTATGATTCAAAACAAATCTGACCAACCCTTCGTGTGCAATGCCGCTTGAACCGACCAAATTCGGTAGACAGCTTACGAGGAGGAGATAAGCGAGTCTGGATTCTGCGTGGAAAATGCGTAATAGGTAGTGAACATTAGAGCAACACCCAAAAAGGTACTCTACACATGGACGCCACGGGCGTCCGAAAGGCCGTACATGATGGCCGAGTCGCCGGTCCCAACCCATCGTAAACACACGTTATTCAGTTACGCGGTAAGGCATTGAAGATTTCCGGATCACTGCGCAACGTTAAAATGTCCCGTCGGGTGAGCATCTCGGAAGTGCTTTAGGGATCTCGAAATGATGTTAGGCTGATGCTAACGTGAGACGCATTATCCTTTCTTGTATCACACATGGATCCATCAAAGGTTTTCTAACGAAGCAGAGCCGATCCACATTTCGCTCTGACGTACTCGCGCCCCGCAGGGCGTGGTGCTTGCGTGGCCAGCGCTGACAAGCATCGCACTGGATGGAGCCCACCTGAGCAGCACACCGACCGCAGCAGCGGCGTTGTCTCTTGTCCCATCCAGAATTTTGCCTTCAATCCCTGACGCAACACCACCCACGTCAGCAGCCCCTACCTCCTCGCGTTCAGATCCCTCATCCCACTCCGCAAGGCCTTCGCAACCGCAACCCCATTCCAACGCACCTTACGCATACAAGTCCAGTCTGCCTGGGTGGCAGTCGCACCTGTTTGCATCACCGGACACGGGCAGCCAGGCAGCCGCTGCCTGGCGACTCCACGCCTTTCCTGCTCGCAGCTTCAGCACGAGCACCGCCCCAGGCGGCGGATCGGATGGAGGGAGCGGCGCTGGGACGCGTGGCAGCGGCGGCAGCAGCGGCGGAGCGGGCTCGGGCTCTTCGGGCGGAGAAACTCGCATCTCTCTTGGCGACGCTCTGAACCAGCTGGTTGATGCCGCCATAGAGAAGGTGGAAGGCGGGCAGATGGACGAGGCGGTATCGCTGCTCAAAGATGGGCTCGCCACGTTTGAACCCGCCTTTCCAAACAGGTCTGCGCAGGGAGCGAGGACGTGGATGATGTGGGTGGGGGTTTTGGACGGCAGGAACAGGTGGTGTGGGAACGGCGCCGGAGTGCTGCTGCCCGTGCGGCATACGCTCCCGGCACGACCACGGCTTAGCGCTGACGTCAGCAGCACGGAAGTGTACCTGGCCTTGCCCAATGGCCTGATGGGTCCATCCTAAGGGATGGTGGCTCCGCTTATGTAACACACTCCCCAGTCCGCCCCGCGCCGGAGCTGCTCCAACCGCTGCATGATTCAGCGACGCTTCATTTCGCACTTGCAGCCGTGGATACTGCTTCTTCTCCCTAACCCAGCATGGTGGTGGTTCCTCATAGTGGTGGCGGCTCAGGATGTACCAGCGCATCCGTGGATGTCGCGTGGCTCTCCCCTTATCTCCTGGTGATCATCACGACTCCTTGGTAATCGCTTTTCCTCTCCTGGTACTCCTCCCTTCTACCGGAAGTCCGGGACTGTGATTGAGTTTTGCATGACTTTCCGTCCGCTCTGTATCTTCCCCGCCTTCTTCGCTACCCCTCAGCCCCGAGCTGGGTGAGCTGCACAACCAGGCGGCTCTGCTGTTGCTATTCCAGGGACGAGCGGAGGAGGCGGCCCATCATGCGCAGGTAGGGGGGCCCTGTGGAAGCTGGGAGGTTCGGGAAGCTGGGGCAGGGTGTGATGGGACTTTTGGGGAAGCTTAACTTTGAACGCCATTGGCATCCACGGCCTTGTTAGAACTCGGTAATGTTCGATCACACGCCATATTACAGTCTTGGGGTTTGATCCCCGTTCCAACCTTTTTTGTACTTTCCGCCTGCCGCACGCGCATCTGCACATGACGCCCTGCTCTCAACGCACGAGCCCGCTAGTTGGCCTCCGACTGCCTTGTCTGAATTTCCTACAACCCTTGGGTTGCTCCTTTCCTGGCCCTTGCTTACCTCCTATGCATCTATGTAATGACTGTGTGCCGAACGGTTCCATAACCATGACTCGCCCCTGCTTACTGTTTCCCCATGCCTCGAGTCAGCCCCATTGGACCTGCTGAGTGCGTTTCCCTCCTTCCTCTCCCGCTTCCGTCATCCGCTGGCTTACGTTACCGGTCCTCCCACGACTCGGCGCACTGGGGCCCCCGCTAAAAATCCGCATCCCAGGCCAGCTTGGAGACCACGAAGCGGCACTTCGGGGCCAGCAGCCTGCTGACCGCTCACCGACTGCTGCGACTAGGGGTGTGCCGCTTTGCGCAGGGCAAGATGCCGGGTGAGTGAGTGAGTGAACGACTGTGTGAGTGAACGACTGGGTGTGTAGCTGCACCAGCTGCCCACTCCCCGCAGTACAGAGCAGACTCCCTTCCACTGCCACAGGACAGACGGAGACTGAAACTTCCGGAAGCTCCTCCAGAGGCTCTCGGGCACCAGCTCCATACGCTCCCTGAAAACCTCTCCTGCTTCTCCTCTTCCTCTTGCTGCACAGTCACTCAACGATTTCCCAACCACCCAACCGCCCACACGTGCACACCTCCTGCCCGGTCATACAGATGCGGCTGGTCTGCTCCGGGAGGCAATGGACCTCCTAGATGGCGGTGGCGGGGGTGGGGGTGGAGTGTCAGGAGGGGACCCCGGCTCAGTGGACGCCTCCGATGACCTAGGCAGCCGCAGCGAGGCTGGCTTCTACCTTGACTGTGTAGCGCTTGCGCACGTCAAGGACGTGGGGGGCGTGGAGGCGCTGTCCGGTACCCTTCGGGCGAACGTGAGGGGCATGAAGGTGGGTGCAGTGTGGTGTGCGGTGTGGTGCGGGTGGGGAGTTCCGTTAAACACGACGGCAGCTCCGTCCCTTATTTAACTTGTGTATGTGTAACACTGCTGAACAATTGAACGAAAGCCAGAAACAGGGACAGAGTCCCGCCTCCAAGTAATGGAATACGTAAAACAACGTTAAAAAGTAGTGGTATTTCACCGTTGCCGAAGCTCCCACTTATTCTACACCTCGTTATTTCACAAAGTCGGACTAGAGTCAAGTGGGAGCGGCGTGGGGTTGAGGCGGAAGTATTTGGTGCGGGCTTGTACACACGGCGGAATGGGCAGGGCGGCGGTATTGGCCAACGAGACGTGCTCTCAACAGTTTCAACCATTGGTAATAATGCATGACAGGATGTAGAGGCATACGTATCTTCCTCGCACAAGCTGGCAATAACAAAGTAAAGCAGCGGCGGCAGCGGCGGCGGAATCGCCGCCACCGGCACCGGCACCGCCGCCCAGGCCGCGCGCCCGTCCCAGCCCTTTTCCCAGCCCCGCACTCCCCCGGGGCTGCTGCGACGGCGGCGCCTTAGGCTGCTGCGGCGGGGGGCAACGCTGCAGGATGGCGCCGTACGCCGTCGTCGCACTCGTACACAGTAACACCGTGTTGGCTCACCAGCGTCCCCGTTACCGAAATATACCAACGTCAGCAGATGGTTGGGGGATGGAATCAGGCACAAAGCTCCGCCGCGCAGCAATGGCCTGGTTGGACCGCACGAACATTTGTACTTGTACTTTATAGCACGGTAACGCGGAACTCACGCATTTATCATCAAACGGCCGTACGCAGGAGGCGTACGGCACGGAGAGCATGATCCTATCGCTGGCGCTTGGACAGCACAGTCGGCTGGTGAACGGCGGTCTGGAGCAGAAGTCGGATTTCGCGGTGGGCGAGGCGCTGCTGAAGCAGCAGATTTTGCTGCTGTCTGAGGTGTCTGGGCCTGATAGCGAGGACGCTGCGGTGGCGCGGTACAAGCTGGCCACGTATTACTACGCGAACGACATGCTGCAGGACGCGGGTACGACTGTACGGCAGGCGGCGGTAGCGCTGCGGACGCATTACCCGGAGGAACACGATCTGGTGGGTTCCGCGTTGTGTTCCGTGTTTGCCACGGTTGTGCCTCTTCCAGTGCAAATGCCGAAACAGTGGTATGAAATGTTTTTTTGGTCCATTTTGCTGAGTCACGGTGTATGTTCGTGCGTATGTTCGTATTGTATACATTGTAAACAAAACTCAGCTCTTAGCATATAGACTGATGCGTGGAGAAATGTTTAGGACGCAGCATCGTCGCCTTTAGGTGCACCTAGGAGCAGAAGCATTATGGCGATGCATGTGGACAGATGTGGCCATAATGGCTCCGTGAGTTGGGCTGGGGCCCACAAATGCACACTTTGCACGCACCCCATGCCACACAAGGGGTTAAGAATCCGCTAGCTGTCTGCCACCCACCCTTTCCACACTAGCCAGGGATGTTGTTTCCCTCCTTCTCAACCTCTGTCCACCTGCCCTCGTTCCACGGAATTCCTTTCCGTCTTTTTTCCGGTTACAAGAGAGCTTTGCGTACCTTTTTAAGCCTGCGTTTTTATGTTCTCCCTCTTTCCCTGGATACAGCTCGTGCTGTGCAAGCACAGGTTGGGTATGATCTGCGCAGCTCAGGGCGACTATCGGGCCGCCTTGCAGCTGCTTCAGGCCAGCCGACAGCATTTCAGTGGGGAGGGCGGCCAGAGCATGCTGGCGAAGGAGGCTGACATCGGGCTGGCCATGGCCAAGTAAGCAGGGGTATCTAAAGGACAAAACGAACCCAGTTGTAGCCCTAGTGCGGACATGAAAGCGGGGACTAGGCTGCGTGCAGCCCGTTCCTTGCCGTTGTCTACCTTTTAAAATCAAAAACCTGGCTTATGATGCGCAGGTTTCGCGCTGTGGATACGGCGCGAGAGTCTTCAGCTCGACGCATGCAGCTGCAGCATGAGGCGCTGGAGTTGATACGAACCGAGGTCGAGGCACTAGCGCAGAATATTGGCCACGGGCACATGTTAGTGCAGGGTGCTACGCGCTATTATGGGCAATTATCTAAGCTGGCACGTTGAAGGCTTTCCTCGGAGTTGTCGAGGTTTAAGACGGGTTGCTGCGTACTGTCGGCAACTGCACGCAACTAACTGTAAAGCGGTTATGGGTGCATATTCAACGGCTCATTTTCTAAAGATCTGGACATATATGTTCCAAATTATCTGCACCGTAGCACGATGGAGAAGTCACTGATTTCGCGTTGACAGCTCTGCTGCTCTTGGTCCGGCCCCGATGGTCACATGGCAGGGGCGTTGGACAACCAGGCGTCCTTCTGGCTTGCAAAGGCGGCTATTGCAAAAACATTTGCAAGCAAAAAGCCTCCTGTTGATACAGGCACTCGAGACAGCTTATGCCAAATTGTTAGCAACCTGTATCTGAGCAGCTGTCATCTCGAGGCACAGAAGGACGTCCTACATCGTAAGGGTGTAACACATGTTTTGCAGGTAGGCTGCTTCAGGAAAGCTAGGGCAAAACTGGGACTTGCAGTTCAACTTTGGATTGCTCCCGGACGGGCAACATGCCATCAAACTCACCGTGCAGAAGGTCTGTATTTCTGCCAATATTAATCGTTTCGTGGCATCGTAGGTGGGCAAAGAGCTGTCTCCAACTCACCCCGCGGCCTTCACTTACAAGCACGTGCCAGTTTATGACCTGGAGGAAGAAGACTTAGTGAAGTACTTCCCCGAATGCTTCGCTTTCATCAATTCTGGTCGCGAAACGGGTGAGCGGAAGGAGCAGCAAGCTTCCACGCTTCCCATCCTCCTTAACCACCTCGCAACCCCCTTCGTCACCTAGTCAGCATCCTTAACACCTCTCCCGTAACAACCCCACTCCAAGCTTCAGTCGGACATGTTAGCATCCATAGTTCTTTCTTTTTTACCCCCATCTCGAACGGGACATTATTTTTACAAGCTCGAAACACGGCCGTGGCACACTCCAATCCAAGTCCGTTTCACTCACCCCCACACGACTTACTGGAATAGTTACATTCCTCATTCTCTCTCCAAGCCCACCCTTGTCCCTCTTATCCCACCTTGGTCCTTCATATCTCCTACCCTCCCAATCGCGCCGGCGTTCCCCACAACGCTGCACCCCCCGATCCCCCAATAATCCTTGTGACCCAATAGCACCTCTGTGACTTTATCAGTCAGAAAACCCAGAAACTGGACCGCACAGGTCACTATCGCGAACCTCTGGCTCTTTTTAAACACCGCTAGCTGCTTTTTCTCGCACTGAATCCCATTGTTTCGCTTCCCGCTACCCTTTTCCCTGCACAATTGCCTGGGTTTCAGGCGCGGTGCTTGTGCACTGTGCGGCGGGTGTATCTCGCTCAGCCTCGGTGGTAATCGGCTACCTGATGGCGACGGGAGGCCTATCACTGGACGACGCACGCGCCGCGGTCAAGGCCTCCCGTCCTGCCATTAACCCCAACCAGGGCTTCCTGCTACAGCTGCAGCTATTTCAGGAGGCGGGCTGTAGCGTGGAAGGCTGGCAGCAGTGGAACTTGGAGCGCTTCCTCCGGGTGGGTGTGGGCATGTGTAAGGAAATACGGAAGGCGGGGCTACTGTGGTGAAGCGCTGGTGATCTTTCTCGATGGCTGCGGGGCGCAGCAGGGCGGTCCGGTTCTGGGTTGCCAGGTGCATCGGCTTGGATTACAACCCCAAACCCCAAACCACAAACTCGAATTATAAAAACCGGGTCACATACCCCAAGCCACAAAACCCAGATCGGAATTAGCCCGCAGCGACCGCCCCGGTTCCCACCTGAGTTGGGGAGGCCAGGTCGGCGCTCAAGAGTCCTCGCCTTCAATTTATCCTCCACTGGCCGAGGTTTTATTATCAAAACTCTCTAAACAGGTTTTATGAATGGCCAGTTTCCTTTTGGTTTTCCTTTTAAAACTGCCTCCTCTGTAAGAGGTGTGATGGAAGAACAAGGCCCAACTGTTTTCCTGGTAACCGCATCCCCGAATCCTCTTCCTTACGTTCCTTTGTAACCCCTCCCGCCAGGTCCGTTCCGCGGCCTACTCCAGGGGCGGCCCGCAAGCCTCCCTGGCGGCGGCTCCCGCCGACAGGGCCGGCAGCCTCATGCGCGGCGCCTGCGAGGTGTCCCCGCCGGTCCTCAACCAGGAAGATTCCATCAGCCCTGTCAGCAGCCCCAAGCACTTGACGGCGCCCAGCGCCGCTGGCGACGGCGAGGGGGGCCTGGGTTATGGGATCTTTGCCCCAGCAGCGCGGAGCACCGTGGCGGCGGCCAGCGCCGCTGGTTCCGCTTCTAATGCTGCTCCCGCGGCTGTGGCTGACCGAACGGGACCACTACCTGCTGTCGCTCCACCGGCCGCTGCGCTCCCAGCGATATCTGTTTCCGCAGGTGGTCATGACGGCGCGCAGAGGGCAACGGTGGGAGACAGCTTTCAGGTGCGGGGCGGATCAGCCGGCAGCGGTGACAGCGGAGGCGCTGGCGGGACAGCGGCAGGCTGGCAGGGCGCCGTCGCTCGCACGGCGGTGGATTCTAGCTACTCTCTGCCAACACCTGGTAGCGTGGCGGCGGTGGCGGAAGCGGCCCCGGCGGCGGCGGCAACGTCACGGAACTGGGCATCGATTGTGGCGGCCGGTGCTAGTGGCGGACTCAGAATTGGCTTAGGATTTCGGCTTTGGCAGCCGTACGGAAGGCCAGGGCCGCTCTCTTCTTCTTTTGTTGTTGCTGCTGCTGCTGCAACGACTGGAGCAGCGGCGGCTTCGGCCCCGGCGGCTGGTAGTGTAGAATCCACGCACCTCGTAGTCACCCGCAGCCGGTCCTTGCAAAGACAGCTCTCCGCAGACGACGCTGTGTCGCCCATCGTCCTTCCCACGCGGACCTCTGGGCTGTCGCTTCCCAGCATCGGCCCCGTCAACGCTGACACCATCAGCCTCACCGCCTCCCCCGGTATCTCATTCAACCACACAGGGAACACCGCCAACGCTGCAGACAGCACGGACTCTGCCTTTCCATCCACCACATCCCGTCCCGCTGCTATCGGGTATGCCGCCGCCCCACTCAGGCCTGGCCCTAGTCCCGACCCTCCGCTAACCAGGGCTGCCTCAGTACGCGCGCGGACAACCAGTGGCATCGCCGACGCCGGCTCTTTGGCAGCATGGGCCGCCGCAATGCGGGCGCAGGCTCAGGAGCAGCAAGTGTGGCCTTGGCCACGGGCCCGTACATCCCTGCCGGAGCTGTCGCAAGCTGGTCTCCATCCAGGGCAGCAGCTGGCACCTGTAGCCGCAGAACCCGGGGAGGGGTGCTTCGCTTGGCAAGGCTCCAGCGCGCCACCATCGGCATCAAGGCTCTGTGCGTGGCCAGAGGGCCAGCAGCAGCAGGAGGTTAGCCCCGATGCAAACAGCGTCCGTGGCAGCAGCTCGGAAGGATTGCACCTTTTGGGCGATCCAGGAGGAATTTCTGCCGTTTCACCTGACCCGCGTGCGCTCTGGTCGTCAGAGATGCTGCTGACGGCCTTGCCGCAGCTGCCGCCGCCGCCGCAGCAGCAGCAGCAGCCGCGGCCCTCTCAGCCATCGTTTGAGGCCGGGCCGCCGCTGTCTCTGTCCCCCATTCCCAGCGACGATGGCTGCAGCGAAGATAAGTGCCAGAGCGAGACGGACGATGACGTCAGTGACAGCAGCGGGGGTGGCGCCGGCAGTGGCTACCGTAACGGCGGTAGCACACCGCAGTTGAAGTTGGAGCATGAGCCAAGCCGTGGTGGTTCTGGACAACGGCGCAGCGGCAGCAGACATGGCTTTCTGCGGCGGTCCCTAAGCGACAGACTCCAGGGCATTCTTGGCAGGGTGTTTGCGCCGCGTGCGGACGCAGCGGCGGAAAGTGGTGGTGGGGATGTGTCTGGGATGACCGGCGTACCGCTATCGCAGTCGCTTAAAGAGGAAACAACAGTAGGGAATGAGATGGGTCAAGCGATAGGTGGGAAGTTGGCTCACAGGGCCCAAGAAGGTAGCGGCTTGGGCGGCGAGCAAGGACAGCAGCAGCAGCAGCTGATGACAGGTTTGTACGGCAGCGAGGATGATGTCGCCGCCTTTACTGCCGCCTCATTAGCTGTGACGGTGGTGGCGCGCCCGGCTACGGCACTACGGTTGAGTACGGACAGCGGTACCAGCAGCAGCGCCGTCGCGGCAGCATGGCCTGACGGCAATGGGACCGACGGCAGCACCAACAGTAGTACGACAATGAGCCAGGAAAGCGGCACCAGCGGCAGCGGCGGTGCCGCTGAGGAGCGCAGCGACGCCACATCCGGTGGTAGACGGGGCGCGGCAGGACGGACCGACGGCTCTGACATACGTGTCGCTGGCGCCGCGGCGGCGCCGGGTGGGTCGACGTATGAGGGTTGGGCTCGCCAAACGCCTTTGCGATCAGGAGACGCTCTGACCAATGGTGCTTGGGCGCTGGTGCATAGCCATCCATGGGCGCAAATGCCAGTCCTCACCCCTGCAGGACTTGAGCGCACCCCGAGCAAGGTGCCCCAGGTTACCCCAGACGTTGCTGGGGCCCCCGGCGGCGACAGGGACGGCAATAGTTGTGCTACGGCTGTTGGGCCTGCGGTTCCGGAAGGTGCCACGGACGAGCTGGCGTTTGCGGTTGGTTTGCCGGGGGCCCTGGCGGCACCGCGCAGCGGAGGCGATTTAGCGGCAACCACTGGCAGCGGGTACGACAACATCCAGGGCACCATCTCCGCGGCGCGGTCGGCTGCACTGTCACATTTGCTGGCAGCGCAGGCGCTGTCGCATGGCAGTCTTGGCGGTGGCGGTGGTGGTGAGGTTGCGGCGTTGACGGCCGTCGCCTGTCCGGCGCACGTGCGCTCCGACGCGGAGATTACGGCCTTGCGAACGCCCAGCCTCGGCAGCACCGCGGTCTCCCCCCGGGGCCCTTTCCCTGGAGCCGGCAGCGACGCTTTGAGGCAGGAAAGTGCGGCAGGCCCTCACCCGCATTCCAGCTTTACCGACGGCAGCGGCGCACCGGCGTTAGCGCAGCACGTGCCAGGCAGGAACGCGGGACCTGGAGCCAAGGCATCTTCCCGTCTAGCAACTGCCACCTTTGCAGACGCCGCCAGCGACGGTGTCAGTCAGGATGACCCGGATGCCGCTAGCCGGTACGGCAGCAGCGGAGCGGGCAGCAGCCGCGATGGCGCCACCGCCGATGCAGCCGGCATTACGCATGATAAAGACGGTCACGGTGAGGACACCAGTACGGCACATAGCCTTCAGCGCTACTCAGCGCCCGTCGTGTCAGCGACTGGTTTGCAGACGTCGGCCGCTGGTATGGTTGCTGAGGCGACGCTGCCGCCTGTTGGCACAGCGGGGTCGCCATCGCCGCCTCCGGCGACGTTGCTGCCCGTCCGTCCGCTCCGCTTGTCCATCCCAAACATCCACGGTTCGAGTCGCGGTGGCGTCACCCCCGCCGCGGTGTCAGATATAGTCCGTCCTGACGGAGGCGGCGGCACACCCATCCACAAGCGCGTGTTGCGCTCCCTGACGTCCTTCCTGGGTCGTTCCCTGGATAGCCCCACTGCTGCCGCAGCCGCGGATCCGGTATGCCGCTGGGAAGGGCAGCTTGTTGCCGGTCTGGACGGCCCGCCGACTTGTACGGCAGGTGCAAGTCCCGTGCCCCAGGGCTCAAATGCTGATGTTGGCGCTGCTCAGCGGCAAAAGCTTTGGGCGGGCTTGTGGCCTGAGGCAGCAGCGGCTGCAGCAGCGCCGCCTCCATCGCCGGGTGTTAGTGATGCTGGCAGCGCCGGGGGACCTGCAGCCCAGCCGCCGGCAGCAGACCGGCATGTTTTTGACGTTGCGGGCTTGCCGGGCAGCTTGGGCGATGCTGCTGCTGCTGCTGCCTCAGCTACCGCTTCAGCCGCACAAGCGGCACACGATTTCACAGGGAATGCGGTACGCGCTGGCGTACTGCTGCCGCCGGCGGCGTCTTTACTTCCCGCCGATTCGACCCGCTCGCCAGCCAGCACGGCAGACACCGCCATGGCTTTGCCGCTGCCGCCGGCCTGGACAGGCGTGGCTCTCCAGGCCCACGGTATCACTGCCGGAGCTAATGGGGCAGCAGGCAATGGGGGGGGCGATGGCGATTACGGTGTGACGGAGGCCGGTGCCGCCGGCCGACAGGCGCCGTCTTCGAGCTCCAAGTCCGTCACTAGTGCACGTCCACTAGCTCCTGACACTGCACTGGTCTCAGCGGACGGAAGTGGCGCGGGAGTTGAGGCTGGCGTCGGATCTGCCTGGAGACAACGACAGCCAGCTGAGGCGCTGAGGGTGGCGGCCGCAGCAGAGGCGGCGGCGGAGGAGGAAGAGGTCATTGAAGTGGACTTGCTGCCCGATGCACCCTTCCGCTGGACTCTCCCTGGCGCCGACGCCGATGAATGGCAGCAGTCCGGGGCTGTCGAACCACAGGCGGCCCTCACCGCTGTGGCGGTAATCCTTGGAGAGGTTGCGGACGGAACCACGGGGTTGGCTGGGGCAACGTCAGTGCCAGCTGGGGATGAGCTCGTTGGTGACGTGGCAGTCGAGTCAACAGATACGGCTGTCGGCGGAGGGGGATCATGGCGCCCCAGCGGAGGCGGCACCCGTCGCTTTTCTCTGGACGGACGTCGGCAGGATGATGTAGCTGACGTTGACGGCCCATCACACCGCTGGCAGAGGACGTCAGCATCAGCAGCCGCCGCCGGCAGTACGGTGGCATTGGGCCCAAGCTCCAGGGCGGCAGCGACGCCGGTTTCCTACTTAACCAGCCTGGCAGCGATGGCTGATGCAGCGCTGCTGCCCGCGCCGGTTCTTGCGCTGCAGCTTGGAGCAGCGCCCCCGACTGCTTCTGCCGCCGCAGAAATTACCCCCGCTGCCCTTACCAACGCCACCGCAGCAGCAGCAACAGCCTCATCGGCTGAACCTGCCATGATTATCGCTTCCGCACCACTTTCGGCAGCTATCGGCCCATGGTGGCGCTCATCATCCACCGCAATAAACGGCGGCGGCGGTAACACGGAGGACGGTGGAATGCAGCGCGCAGTGTCTATTGGCGTGTCGCAGGGCCTGCCAATAATCACCGTGCCTCCGGCCCCCGACACACGTGACAGGGCCCCCGAAGGACACGCGGTAGCTGTCTACGGTAGTGTCGCTACAGCCCACGGGTCCGGCACTGCTGTTACCGCTACTCGTGCTGCTGCTGCTGCTGCTGTTGCCCCAGCCTACCCAGAGCCGGCTGGTGCTTGTAATGACAGCACCCCTAGCAGCACCCTCGGCACTGGCGCATGGGCCAACGCGGCCGACGGCACCACAACGGCCACGCGGCGGGCGCGCAGCTCCTGCAGTGGGGCACTAAGCACGGTGATGAGCCCAAGGAGCCACCACCACCACCATCACCACGTCGTTGATGCACTGGCTGGCGGCAGCGGCGACCGCGCGACCGGCCCCCAGGGGCTTGCTGCAGCTGCTGACGCTGCTGCACCATCTGCTCTCGTGTTGCATCAGTGGCAGCCGCCGCCGCAAATACCCGGTACAGACGCTCAGCAGCAGCAGCAACATCTATCTCCACACCTGCCCCGCTTGGCCGCGCCGCCGCTGCTTCGAGGCTCATTGGGTTCCTTGGATTACGCTTCTTTGTCCTTGCCGCTGCCCCACTTTATGCATCCTTTCGCGGTAGCAACGGCGCTACCACCGCCGTCGCAGCAGCAGCAGCAGTTGCGCAGTGAAGGCGGAGATCATCTGCACCACAACAGCTGCGCCAGCGGTAGCGGCAGCGGCAGCACGGGCGATGGGCGGGTGATGCCCTCATGGGCCGGAAGCCGCTCTTCCGCATCACTCTTGACGGTTCCATCAGACCCGGAGGCACCGTCAGGACTGGAATCGAGCCCCATGGGACGGCTGCAGCAGGGCCATCATGTATCGGAGCTTCAGCAGCAGCAGCACCTCTTGCAGCCAGGCTTAAATGGGCCTGGGCCCCGCACTGGCCAGGGCATATCGCAGTCTGCGCGCGCCACCGTGCGCAGCTCCAGCACCGGCTCTTCCGCTGCTGCCCACGCGGCCGCGGCGGCGGCTGGTAGCCTCACTACCGATTCGTCCTTGGCCCGCGCATGGGACCCCATGCGTGCTGCAGCCCGTCATTACCTGGGGCCGGGACAGCTCCAGCCCCCGCCGCCGTCATCGCAGTTGCAGCTACAGACGCAGCCACCGCCAGGGCCTGTGCCACCGCGTGTTGCGGCGTGGGAGGCCCTGCCAGCACCGACGGCCCCTCTTTCCCAGCCTCCTCCTCCAGCCCCTCTGCCGCCACTTGCAGCAGCATCCGCAGCGTCGGCAGGCTCGGCCATCTCGCTTTCCGTCCCTACCGTGAAGGCAATGCGTCTGTCCCTATCCCCTACGCCCTCCTCTGGCGGCAGTTCCTCTTCCAGTACGCAGTCCCCACGCGCCGCACCCGCGGTGGTTGACATTCCGGAGCTGGACCCGTTGGACTTTGATGCGTTGGATGCGCTCAGCGCCAGCAACTCAGCACTGCGGCCGGTGCTGACGGCGCCGGCACCGCTAGGCCGCGGCCGACCCGACCCCTCACTGCTGAAGCCCGTCCTGGGCCGTAAGCTGTTGCCGATGCCGTCGCCGAGTCGCATCATGGGGTCGCCGGCTGGGACGCCGCGCGGCAGCGCCGGCGGCGCCAGCGCCGCCGTGTTCATGTCCGCGGCGTCTGCAGCGTCTGCAACTACCCCAAGTCACCTGGCCCCTCGACGTCCACTGCTCCAAGGGCCAGTTGACGCATTTGCACATCAAGAGGGGACAGCGCTGCCTTCCCTGCCACACGTGGCCTCAGCGCGACCCCAGGGTCTAGAGCCCCAGCGTCTCAACCATGTCACCGACCTGCGTGTGCTGCCCCAGGAGTCAGGGCATGACTGCGACACGGCCGGGACACGCGCCGACGTCACTGCTGCGCATGGTAGTGCCGGCGAAAGGCCGGGTGGCGGGGAAAGGGGTTCGTCTGGTCGGAGTGCCCCGCCGCCACCGCCGCTGTCAGTTGGGAGCAGCGCCGCTGGTGGCGGCCGGGAGGAGCCGGCGGGCTTTTGGCCTGGACAGGATGTGCGATCACCCAGCACGGTGTGTGGCTCCTCGAAGTCCAATTCAGACGACGGTGAGCGGAGCGACTGGCCGGCATGATTAGGGGTGAACGAAGGGAGCATGCGGGAGTGACATGGCCGTGTTGGTGGAGAGTCGGGGATGCAGCGGAGGCATAGTTTAAGGCATGGGTTTGCGGGGTGTTGGGCTGTGTAAGGTCCTCAACGCTGCCCAGAAAGCCCGACGCTACTGCTACTTATTGCTGGTCTTGAAGATTGCTGGGAGGATGTGGATCGAGGGCAGGCGGGTTCGCTTCGGGAGCATATCGTTACGCAGGTTAGGGAGGTCTGAGCATGAAGTGGATCGCAGCAATGGGGTGGGATCTGACGAAACGACGAGTCGAATAGCTTTGATTAATTGGGCAACGGGTATGTGATGAAGGAGCCATAACCCTTCAAGCGGCCACAGGTGCAGCATGGAAGGGCAGGAGAAGCGCCATGTCTATGTGGGAGGTCCTTTCCGCGTCATTAGATCGTACTTGGTATGCAATATCGGAACTTGCGACTAGATAGTATACGTGGTAGTCACTAGGTCGTGCTGGCCAGCGGTAGCGGCGGCCGCAGGTGCCAAACAAGAATGTCAGGCGAATATCGGCGAATAAGTCTCATCAGGCATCCTTTATGCTTCGCAGCTTTAGGATTGGACCGGATGAAGCCCTGTTGAACCGGACTGGAGCATGTACATATACGCATAAAGAGCTTCCGGCGGCATTTTAGCAGGATTCGATTGGGCCTCGACAGCTGACGTCGTAATTTAAGGCGCTTAATGATGATGCAGAGAAAGGGGGAGCAGCTGTGCTATGCTACGCAGCAAGAGCCAGCCGACATGGCTAGCTATGTAGAGCTATCTACAAGCCAAGCAGCATGGCAGCGCTTTCCTGGCTGTTGGTTGCTGTCGAAAGGAGGTGGGTAAATCAAGCCGTTAGGATCCCGCGAATCGGTGCAGGAACACTACTGCGTAATATTGCGTGATTGACGCTGTTGAGCTTTCCTTCTGCCCGATGGAACTGTCCTAGTGAACGAATAAACGAAAAAAGAAACCGCACTCGCGGGTCGCAGGGGTTGCGGTCTGGCATTACACCCTAGGTAGGTGGCATTTCGTGGCGTTATGTTGTAGGTAGCATGCCTGGCTCTGAGAATGCCCTGCCCATGCAGTGATTGTGCGGGGTTAGGGTTGGGAAATTATATTCAAGGAAACCAGAAGTGAACTGCTGGCGTCGGGTTAGTCGGGGTCTGGGTAGTGCTGGCTGTGAGGGTCCATGGGCCCGTTAGCTCCCCATACATGTTGCTATGTTGAGGACTGCTAAAAAGACAATGTCAGAGCCAAAGGTAGGTCACTAGACCAGTACTTTGCTTATGCATTGTAGGCGACAGCGCTGAAGGTTATAATTTGCCTTATCCTGCAGGCACGATGTACGGTGCTTACGGGTGTGTAAGAAGTATTGTCTGTGTCGCCTTGAGGAAGAGGACGGCAGCGCGCAGGGAATAGGGACCGCGATGAGACTCCTTCCTTTGCGGGCCTGGGCTGGGGCTTGCGCCTGTCCAGGCTATGCGGATTGTTTTTGCACGTTTCGGCGTACACGTCGGGCTGGGCTGGACGTGCTCCGCTTCTGCCTAAGGTTTAGAGCGCCCTGGTTCGCGCCCCAGTGGGGCCCGTAGGACGAATGCCTCCGGCTAATTGCTGTGTGTCCCTCCGGAACAAGCCGCAACCCGCCTTGTACCGTAGCGCTTTCCTTGCCACACAGCTCTAGTCATGTCCAAGCCAAAGTCCAAGTCCCAGCACAATGAACACCTAGATTACTTTTCCAGGCCGTTGATTGTACAGCCCGTTGGCGAGAGCATAGGGGTACCAATCCTTTATCGGGTCTTTTCCTGTGTCATGTCCTGTAACGTCCGGTGGACAGAGATCCCTGCAGTCCGCGAATACGCTCGGTAGTGCTACCAAATGCGTTGAAAATGGATACCAAATGAGTTGAACCTGGGCCTCCCTGACACGGTCACGTGTGCCCGTATGCAATACCCGATACGACCAATTAAGAGGGCACACGTCATGACAAACCGCCTGGCAGACTGTGCAAGCCTTCTGCCGCTCGTGCAGGAGTGGTACGCCTAGATCATACATGTATTGTGTGTTACAGAAGGGAAACACAGCCCAAACCATCCCTACCTATAAACCACGTGCAGAAAGAACCTTCCACTCACATGTCGTGTCATGCTGAGTATCCCAATACCCTCACCCCGTACAAACACAAAACCCAGACGGAAAATTACACCCGGGATGTGCGAGCCTTCCTCCTGTGCCGGAACAGAAAAAACCCGTAAACGCAGCATGACCAGGACGGACACTATGCGGCACACTGGCCGGTAAGTCGCGAGGGGCGCACTGCCGGTGCTTCAATGAGGGCTCAGTACGCCTCACGCTGCATAATGTGTGGCATGTTGCTTGCCACCTCCTTGCTGTTCTCCTTAAAGCCCATCAGACGATCTGTATTCCGTGAAAGGGGCGATGTCAGGGCCTATCAAATGTGACGATGTGCAATGCGTCGGGTGCAAGTAAGGCGCAGGTAGGGGGGGGTCACAGTACACAGCGCTGCGGGTCACTCACGTGCACTGTCGGACATGCCCCAGAGAAGGCCGGTCTTGCCGAGAAAGATTGCCGTAAAGAGAGCCGTTGGCTTAGCCCAGTGCACCTTGGAACCTGCGCAACATTAGCGTCAATGGTAGGGCAGCAGAAAAGCGGACGACCCCAGCGCCCAGCTCCTTACCGAAGAAGTACCCTGCCGTATAGCCAAAAGCAGCCAGGCCGGCTACCGCGGACCAGTTCTCAGAGCGCATGTTTGTGACTGCAGGCACAAGGACAGTAATCTCTTAACCTTGCGTTGCCCAGATTAGTAGCATCGTACAATTTACATTATAAACATAGTTGTTCAAGGCGCTACCAGCCCAAGCACTTACGAGCATCGCTGATGCTGGGCTCCGGGTTAATAATGGGATACTGCGGGGTCTCCAAAGTAACCTTGAAGCCATGCTTGGGAGGATCATAATAGTTTGGCGGTTCGGGCCACACCATGATGCAGAGTTTAGGGCGTCTTCCGCCCGCTCACCACAGAGAAGGAGACGTGGGCGGGACTTAAACAGCAAGCAGGTGGAGAAACAGCGTGCCTATTGTAAATTATCCGACACTATGGGCATGGTTCATTGCCTCTCACTCATTGATGTAAGTGTCGTTGCCGTGCATTTCCGCGATACAACCACCACCCCGATACCTTTGCGTAGCATTTCCTGCATTACTGTTTATTGTATTTGACCTTTGGGAGGTCTGCACAATTGATCGCAATCAGCCCACTGTTGTTGTTGGTTGACGCTGTTGGCTCTTGCCCCCTGACAGTATAAAGCTGACAGTATTAAGAGCTCATACCACGAATCAATCTTCCGGTGTATTAGTGGATTACAAGCGTCAAACGCAGTGCAAGGAGCCGTTTTCTAAATGGAAGATGACCGCGCAGCGCCTGCGGATGCGACTGCAGGCCCCAGCACAAGCGGCCAGAGCCATGCGCCTAAGCCCACAGTCATCCTAGTGATTGGTGAGGCCAGCCTCCCCCTCGTGGTGGCGGGGGGGGAATACCGGTTTCCGTGGGCGGCGACGAGCTCGCAGACCGCTGACGCGTCGCGTTACCCAGCAGTCCCCACGTCGTCGCCTCCGGATGGCTGCTTGGTATAACCATGAATTTGGTAGCGCCTGCATGGCAGCGCGCCCACACACATGCAAGCACATCCCAGTTATGACATACAAGGCCCCTATAGACTTCCCGCTTGGAGCGCAGCAGGCGCCTCGGCCTGCTGTGGCCTGGCAAAGGCACCTGTCTCGGTCCTAAGCTTTTCCAGACTTTGTTCATTTGGGGTTTGGGAGGGGAGGGGTGCCACTTGCCGGTGGTGGAGAAAGTGGCCCGCTGCGGGATGTCCTGGTCCGGCATCATTCGGGGATAGCACTGCAAAAAGCCTCAGCTACTCAGCAGGTTTCTCCAAACAGCAAAGCAGCTGCCGTACGTCCCTCGCGCATCACTGCATTGGCGTCCCTGAAAAAGATTATTTACCCACCTAGCCTAACTTGTCGTAGCCAAGGGGGCATCATCGCCTTGCCATCATCCCCATGTCTGGCCCTACCTCCAAACCCCACCGCCCAATCCCTTAGGGGTGCTTTGGACGTCAGCAATCGATTACTTCAGCATTTGCATCACCACCAATCATCATCATCATCATCATCATCATCATCACCGTCACCATCATCACCACCAGACGACAGCCCCCCCAATCTCATTTGCCCGCTGACCCTGCCAACATCACTATGTAAGGACACCGTCCCGGCCCACCCACCCCCAAAACCTCAAACACAGGTATGGCCGGCTCGGGCAAGACCACCCTCATCCAGCGCATCAACTCCCATCTCCACGCTACCCGGCGTAACGGCTACATCATCAACATGGATCCTGCCGTAACGCACCTGCCGTACGGAGCCAACATTGACATCCGCGACACCGTGGGTGTGGGTGTGTGTGGGGGGGGGAGGGCTCACACAGGGGGACCGGGTTCTCTCCCCCTTCCCGCTTTTCGCACCCTTGCATGTAACTCCCCCTACCTCCCCTTCCCTCGCACACGCATACTCTCACGCATGGGTGGGCAGAGGCTGCGACTACGAGTGGATTGTGTCGGGACTTATGTCGGAGCCCGGGCGGGACAGAGCAAGGCGGCACAGATGACAGTCGGCAGAGGAGGAAGCCTGCTTAGGCAACAACATTAGCAATAGCCGTCGCAACAATAGCAATAGCCGTAGCAACAAGGAGCGCCTTACGAGGGAGAACCCTCACTGACGTGCCACCCCTCCACCACCACCGCCGCCGCCGCGGCCCCCCTCGGCCCTCCTCAGGTGAAGTACAAGAACGTGATGCGGCAGTACAATCTGGGGCCCAACGGCGGTATCCTGACTTCCTGCAACCTCTTCGCCACGCGATTTGACCAGGTGAGGGTGAGGGTGGGGTGAGGGGAGGGGAGGTGGGCCCCGCCTTTCTTTCCGCTGCTAGAAGCCCTCCACTTCTGTTGGGTCTGAGGATGCTGGTGGCGCTGTTCTTGTCGTGTATCCGAGCGTAGAGAGAGGGACGACAAGTGGGCAGGAGGGAGGGAGGGAGGGAGGGAGGGAGGGGGCGGCGCACACCGTCGAGCGAAATTCCCTGTGATGGTGATGCTTCCATGACACGCACCCCCTCTGAACCCTCCGTACCGCCTCCCCACCTCCATCCACATGCTCTTCCCCTTTCCATCGCTCACCCATCGGCCTACATACCGACCTACATACCGACCTATACACCGACCACCATTCTTAACAACAAGCTGTCTCTTCCCCTCTCTCCCCCGCCAACCCAACCCCCAGGTCGTCCAGCTGTGCGAGAAGCCCCGCGACCCCCCCCTGGAGTACGTTGTGGTGGACACCCCCGGGCAAATTGAGATCTTCACCTGGTCTGCCTCGGGCTCCATTGTGACTGAGCTGTTCGCGTCCTCCTTCCCCACACTGGTGGCCTACGTGGTGGACACCCCCAGAGTCACCCAACCGCAGACCTTTATGTCCAACATGCTGCAAGCCTGCTCCATAATGTACAAAACGAAGCTGCCCATGCTGCTGGTGAGGGGGCCCCCCGGCGGTGGCGGCCGGGTGTGTGTGGCTGCTAGTGCTAGTGCTGCTGCTACTGCCGTGGGTTCCGCTGTGGATAGAGGGAAATGGGGAGGCGGAGTGCGTGATCGGCCGCATGTCTGTCGCTTATTTTTGCAGTTTGGATGTGCTCCTGACTGTAATCCGTCCGCAATGTGCTTCGGTCCCCCTCCCGACAGCTCTTTAATAAGGTGGATGTAGCGCGTCATGAGTTCGCCCTGGAGTGGATGAGCGACTTCGACAGCTACTCAGCGGCCCTGGAGGCGGACTCCAGCTATGCAGCCACGTTGTCCCGCTCTCTGGCACTGGTGCTGGACTCCTTCTACTCCAACCTTCGCAGTGTGGGGGTGTCGGCGGTGACGGGGGAGGGCATGGAGGACATGCTGCAGGTGGGGTGGGGTGGGGTGGGGTGGGGTGGGGTGGGGTGGGCGGGTGGCGAGTGTGCCAAGGATTGTGCCGGACCCCGCAACCCGTGCAACTGCTCCTCCATCCCCCGCACTTCCTCCTTACTCAATCACTACCTCTTAATTTACCAAGAGGTTCTCCCAAGTGAAGTATCACTTCCTCCCTACTTTCCCCCACCTACCTGACCCTCCTCAGCAAGTGGCGGAGTGCGCCAAGGAGTATCGGGAGTTCTACGTGCCCGACTTGGAGCGGCGCAAGCAAGACAAGGCGGCGCGGGAGGAGGCCCGGCAGCGAAAGGAGATGGCCAGGCTGCAGGCAGATCTCGCGGCGTCCAAGGTCCAAGAGGGCCAGGGGCCTGCGGCAGCGGCAGTGGGCAGTGCTAATGGAGGTGCAGAGGATGGCGGAGCAGTAGCAGCGGGTGGGGGGGCCGGCAGCAGCACGGCTGCAGGAGCGAAGGGGACGGGAGCAGAGGGTGGGATGGCATCTGCTCAGATGGCCCAGGGTCAGGGCCAGGCTGGCATGGCAGTTGATGGCGAGGTGGATGCTGATGAGGAGGAAGGAGGTGGGGAGGGGACGGAGGAGGAGGACGAGGAGGAGGAGGACGAGGCGTAGGTACCTTTAAGACGTCCGTGCTTTGCGCACTTGCCTTGCGCGGGGCGAGAGGACGATCTGAGGATTGCTGTGCGCGAAATGTTGGTTTTGCTCTGTTGGTTTTGCTGGTGGTGTTGGTCTACAACGAACCGGCAGAGGCAAATGCATGCAGGTGTGTGTGCTGTCCTGAGGACCACGACGGGATCCGGGTCATAAAAGGACGATTAGTACAGAGTGCGGGTTATGGATAGTTAGGGGTACTAGGGACCGCGTCCCTGAGGCAGTTGGAGGCCCCCAGCTTAGCAGCGCAGTTAGGGATGCCAAGCACGTACCATGCATTCCCAGGCCCTGACGCCCACGAAGGGCGTGTGTTAGGTATTGCCAGTAATATGCGCATCTCCTATGTGTGCTAGGTAGGGGGGCTGTGCCGTACACGTCCTTGACGGTTGTACCGTAGCGTTGCAAAGCAAAGCTCAGCTGCACCCGTCCCGTGAATTGCACTATGCATTGTAGGTTGGTAATAATGTGATGGACCGGACTCGACAAACAGAAATTTGCGACAGTATGTACGGGTCGGACCCCTGGGCCATTCCCAAACACGAAACAATCTGCAACTACCATGCTGGAGATGAGTTGCCTGGATGTAGATAATTAACTAGCATAGCCGAGAACATTTACCCTTGTAAATTGTCTTCGACAAGTCGTCAAGCGTTGCGTTATTGAGGGGCTTTGCCAAATTTAAGAGCCATTTACAGATAAAAGCAAGCACGTGTTGCTTGATATCTTGATCTTGCGGGGCCTAACCTATTGGTGATCGGAGTGCGCACAAGTGACATCCGACCATGGCTGGCGATCAGCCAGAGATAATGGAGATTGACCTGACTCAGACTACTACAGAGGCAGCGCCTGTTCCCGCGCAGCAATCTCCGCTGCCGCTTGCGCTTCTCTCGGCCATTAAGACGGCGCAAGCTCAAAATGGGCTTCGCCACGGCGATTACATGAGATACAGGTGATCACTTTTTTGTAGGGCGATGCTACTATCCGGTGGTCTAACCTGTTGCTCCGCCTGTCGTGCTTGCAGGAAGCATTGCGTTTCCAGGCTGCAAACCCTTTACAAAGTCCTCAAGATGCAGCATGGCCGGACAAAATACCAGAAGCGCAAGCTGGATGTTCATCACATCACGGATGTGAGGTAAGCGGCTCTGGGGGCCCCTGCTTAAACCCGGAGATAGACCAGTCACAATTTTTCCGTACGCGCGAGACACACCCCTTATGTCACCAACCAATCTCATGTTAGTTACTTGCTTGGCACCCCCCCTTCCATGCAATTCCGCAACCTTCCTGCCCTAGCCTGGAAAGCCCTCCTCCTGAACGCGCCCTCCCTTTGCCTCCCTCCCTCCGCCAGGCACCTGCACGTGCCGCTGTTCAACGCGGAGCGGGCCTGGGCCTATGCCATGGAGCTTAAGAAGGAGGCGGAGGCGCGGGGCGGGGGCGCCGCGGGGGGAATCGACCCGCGGAAACGCCACCACCTCATCGGCCGCCTAGCCAAGGTACCCCCATAACCTACGTTCTGCTCAGGCACAAAGGGGATGTATACTGTACTGCACTTCCATTTCACTCCCCACCATCTTTACCTCTCAACCTGATGGTGGGTAGGCGGGGCCGCGCGCGTGTGGTTTTCCCCGGTACCCGGTGCACAGGTTTCCCATTTGACATCTCACCGCATCATGTCGTCCCATCATCTCGTCCCATCAGGCGGTTCTTTGGGCTTCGGAGCTGGCCCGTTTCGCCGCCGCCCGCTCCGACACCCAGGGCGCCCTGGAGGCCGAGGCGTACTGCTGCTGGATGGGGGGTAACCTGCTGCTGGAGAGGGAGTCGGACTGGGAGCTGGCACTGGCCAAGTTCACTAGGGCCAAGTAAGGGGTTGCGGACAGTGCTGCTATTTCGTTTTTAAGTCTCCTCTCGTCGCCTTGACCTGGGCCGTCCCGCTCATGGCCGGCTTGCCCCTGGTCCGTGGGGATGTGAGGGTGACGGGGGGGGGGGTTGCTGATGACGCCTCTTCGGGTGGTGGACATATTTCGAGGCACGGTGGGCCCTTTGACGCGGGCTTCCCCCTCCACCGTATCATCATGACAGTCCTCCCCCAACTGCCCCTCCCAACCCCCAACTGCCCCTCCCAACCCCCAACTGCCCCTCCCAACCCCCAACCCCCACTCGCGTTTCCGTCCTTCCCCAGGAAGCTGTGGCAGGAGCTGGCCAAGGCCTGTCCGAATCTGGAGGGGCAGTCGCTGTACCTGGCACAGGCGAGGAGGGAGAGGGGGAGGGTGTGCGGGTGCAAGGATGGGTACGGGTGCGCGTGCGGGTGCGGATGACGTGAGCGCGATAAGGGAAGAACAAGAGCTCACCGGCCATTGTCCGGTTGTGGATGCATGATGATGTACTGCCCAGGAGGTGCGGGGGTTCTGGCCGGGAGGCCCTCATCCCCCCCCTTTTCCTGAGGCCCCCCGTCGCGTACTTACCTTCCACCCATTTCATCAGGTGGAGGAGATGGAGCCCAACATCCGGTACTGCAATTACCGCATATCCCGGGCGGGGGGTGCCGTACCCGCGGACCCCTCCGCGCTGCTGTCGGCCGTGTCAGATGTGGGCGCGAGGGGGGGAGAGCTGCCCGGCGGGGGAGACCTTCTGCAGTCCAAGTTGGCGGCGCTGGCCCAGGAGGCCCAGATGGCGCAGGCCGCCTCTACGTCGTACGTGTCGTGGATGGGAGTCAACCACCCCGTACGGCATGAGCGCGTCAAGTTGGCGTTGCACCAGGCAGCGGAGTTTGGCGCCCAGGCGGAGCAGGTAAGGGGGCCGGATTATTGGACCATAAGAGTGGAATAAACACAGCTGCCGGCGTCCAGAAAGAGAGGTAAAGGGCGGGAAGGGAGGGGGGTAGGGAGGGGTGCCGTCAGGTTTCGGGCAGTTGACCCTTTTACCATTTTACCACGTCAGCGCTTTCTCGAGCGTATTTGCAGTTGCTGCATTGTCATCATCGCCCTCCTGCTCCTCCTATGATTTCCCCCCGCCTTCTTGTACACTCTTTCCTTGGCAGCAGCTTCACTCGTGTGTGGTTCGTCTTTCCCCTCCCCCTCCCGGCTCCCGCACCCCTAGGTGATGGACTCCGGGGAGGGTGATGTACTGGACTCCCGACTCGCACTGTACGACAAAGCCATCAACGCACTGGCCCAGGCAAAGAGCCATGTACGGAATGCCGTGAAGGGTCTGGCAGGTGAGCGTGGCGAGGGTGGGGGATGTCCGGGTTGGGGAATGATGTAACGCGGTGGTCAGTGGTGCGACAGCTCTCAATGAAAACCTTCTTTTTCCTTGCACAACTCCAACCCCTAGACCCCCTTTGTTGAGCTCCAGCACTTGATTTCGTGAATTTTGCTACATGTAGTTGCTCACACCTCCACCTCCACTTCCAACCCCGCACGTTGCACGTCAAATGTTACGCCTCTCGTCCCATTTCCCCCGCCCCCGCCACCTCTTCCAACGCCTTTTGGTCAGTTCTACGTCTGGTACACTCTTGCCCTGGCAGCAGCTTCACTCGTTCGTGGTTCGTCTTTCCCCCCTCTTTCCCCCCTCCTCCCGCAGGTCCCGATGCCGAGGCGCACTTCAAGGAGTTGGAGGCTCTGGAGGTGGCGGTGGAAGGTCTGCGGCTGCAGCGGACTGTGGAACGAAGTGAGGTGCACCTGGCGCATACCCGGACGCGTTTCGTGGCGGGCCTGCAGAGGCTGGCGGCCGGGAAGAAGATCAAGGTGGAACGGGGGGGGGGAGGAAATTGGAGAGGGGGAGCAATTTTATGGGGGGGAAAAAGGAAAAGTGGGGAGGGTGAACGGAAGGGTAAAGCGGTGTGTACGTGTGCTTATGTGTGCGTGGGTTTTGGTAAAGGAAAAGGCGGGTCAGTTGGCTGTGCTCACGGAGGAGGCGCTTTAAAAATAAAAGGGGGCACAAGAAAATGAAGCAAGGGGCACAAAGTCAAGCGGGGAAAATATTATTCAAATAAGTACCGTATAAGCACTACTTTTCCTTATAATGTGCTGCTAGATACAAGCATATTACTTGGTAAGGAAACTTTGGAGAGCTCCTCTTGTACGCCTTGTGCACCAAAGGCGTGCCTTTCCACGCCATGCCTACTGCCTCCCCAGATATCCCATCCCTCTTTCCCCGCCTGACTGCGACTGCCCGCCCTCGCAGGACAAGGAGCGCCACGCCCGGCCCGAGGAGGTCGTCCGTGTGTGCGACCTGCTGTCCAGGTACCTGGAGGACCTGGCGGACCTGGGGGCCAGGATGGGGGGCAGAGCGGGGGAGGCGCTGCATGACGTGGCGGCGGCAAGGGTGAGTGAGGGGAGTGAGTGATCCGGGGGTTGAATAAGGGGGGACTGTACAGGGGGAGTATAAGGGGGGGAACTGTAAGGGGCCCCGGTTTTTTAATATGTGTGGGGTGAAAAGGAAAAGGAGGGGGGTTTGGTGTCGGGAATTGGAAGGGGGAAGGAGCGGGAATGGGAGAGGGCCTGATCAAGACCTGGGCGGGAAGGGATTTGCTCAGTGCCGCTTCCCCACCTCCCTCCGCCCCTCCCCAACCCCATTACCCCTCTCGTCTCGTCTCGCTTTTCATACCAATACAGGTTGTTGCCGTACGTGCCGTACGTACTTACCACGTGGCTCACGCGCTGCTCGCTGTCGCCGTGGCGGCCGCCTCCGCCACCGCCGCGCCCCCGGACTCCGCTTCCGTCCCCTCCACCCCCGCCGCCTCTTCCAAGGCCCTGGAGGCCTGGGCCCTTCTGAGCCGGTCTCAGGACCGAGCCAGTGCAGCTGCGGACCAGCTCCGTGGGCTGCCCGCGGGGGACCCGGCTGCGGAGGTGCTGCTGCGGGGTCGTGACGGGCTGCTGGAGGATTTGGGGGAGCTGGTTAAACAGGCGACTGCATACAAGTGCGTGCGAGGCGGAGGGGGGAGGGGGGAGGGGAGTTTCATGCAAGAGCAGTGCGGGAGGGGAGGAGTGAGGAGTGAGGGAGGTGAGGAGGTATTTGGGAGCAGTGTGTGATGTTGGACGGCAGGGGGAGGAGTGGTATGCCTTGTGGAGATGCAGGGTAGGAAGAGGAGGAGGTGGTGCCGGCGGTCACAGCGTTCGTCTCTCGTCTCGCATCCACCGCACCACTATCCACTCAGACAGGCGAAGCTCTTCACTTAGCCCCATCCTCCATATCCCCCAGGTGAACCCGCAGCCGCAGCCGCTACACCTCTCACCTCCACTTCTTTTGCATTTTCACTTTGTACCCTTCCCGCCTCCCGCGTTCTCCCGCGTTCTCCCCTCTCTCCCTCGTTCGCAGGGCCGTAGCCCAGGCGGAGATGTTCGCTGCGGAGCTCAAGGCCAAGGACGAGCTGCTGCAGGCGGGTGTGGGAGGACTATCGCTAGGGGATCAGCAGCAGCAGCAGACAGCCGGACCGCAGCAGCAGCAGCAGCAGACCTACCTGTTGGAGGCGCTAGACAAGTGGGAGAGCTTCGCCGGGGGGCCCACGGCGGCGGCAGGAACGGGAGCAGGAGCGAGCGGCGCCAAGGCGCCGCCTCGGCTGCACAAGGCACCTTACGGTTTCATGGCCATTCCCGTCCGTCCCATCATGTTGGATACCGCCAGCAACTGCGTGTCGTACCCGAGCCTGGAGCACCGGCTGCGTAAAGTGGACAAAAAGTCGGTGCTGTCGTCGCTTTTCAGTTGGCGGCGATAGTGGCTGGGGGTGGTGTAGGGCGGTTACACGCAGGGTTGTGGTAAGGGCGGTTTTCAGGAGGTAGTTCGGAGCTGTTGAGAATCGGGGGTGTTGGTTGGCTGCGGGGGATAGTGGATAAGCTATGAAAAACGCGAGAGGGGGTACGGGGCGAGGCCGGCTGGTTGGGTGGTGGGTGGCGGTATGGGAGGGGTGGAGCGGGCGCATGTGTGGCACATCCCCCCTACCAGGGCTCTCGGGGTGGCAGTCTAGCTACGGAGAACACACACACACACACACACACACACACACAGGTGTGTGGCCACATAGGAGCGGCCGGGTGTGCGGCCAGGAGGATCTTCTGTCAATCGAATGGAAAAATTCGTTTCGGGCTTTTGAGTTCTGACCTGGTTACCGTTGAGTTTTAGGTGCATGGCTCCCACGAATCAGGATTACAAGCATCATGTCAAACCCGTGGAATCCAACGCTATTCCAACGCTACCAAAAAACGGATGAAACCAAGTTTAACATGTCCATAAGGAAAATATCTGCATGTTGATATGTAGACCATTTAGGGCTTTTGAGTCCTGACTGGTTGTTATCCCAGGGTTTTAGGTGCATTACTCCCACGCATTATCAGGCTTACAGGTACTCAGTCAAGCACATGGGAGCCTTCCTAGGCTAATCAACTCCCAAATGGATGAAAGTAAAACACACATGTCCACCTACAGGTTGATATAAGATTCATTTCGGGCGTTTGAGTTCCGACCTGGTTACCGTTGAGTCTTTTAGGTGCATGGCTCTCGCACATCAGCCTTAGAGACATGCATTCAAACCCATGGGGGCCCCGGGTCACCGACTCCAAAACGGATGAAACGGAATAGCATGTCTCCGGAATGGAAAGATTCTTCAATTCGGGATATTGAGTCCTGCCCTGCTTACCCTTTGGTTTGGCATGACCATTAAACTGCTTAGGGTTTTGAGGGTCAAATCCGCAAATCTCATCGGGTTTCGGCCCGGAATTCCTTGGGAATTCATGAGGTCAAATTCCGAGAATCCGACCCCATGAGGGGCCTCGGGTGGCTCCGGCGGCTGGCGACGAATGAGAGCGCATTGTCGCCACTGGCATGAAGTGGGAACAGAGCGTTCAACTGCGACATGTGCGCCCTGATACTTCAGCCCTGATATACCCTGGTACTCTAAGAGCAGGTGCTGGCGGTGGGCGCGGTAAGTGCGTTGTTTCTAGCAGATGGATGTGGACTGACGCCGTATGTGTGTTTTCCCTTGTCTGTCCCAGGGCAAGGGAGGGAAGAGCCAAATACGTGGTGGAGTGAGAGGAGGCGGAGAAATGAAGCCCGTGATGCACGCCGAGGGAGGGAATAAATTGTTTAGGCACACAAAAAGGATTGGAAGTCGCACATGCTCCCTACCCGCCTCGTGGCGGCATTCGTGGGTTCGAAACTCACGTTGTCCTTGGCGCAGGAATGTGCACTCGGCCCAAGTCTCTATCGGACAACACGCGGTTTAGGTAATCTGGAACTGGGTCGCACGAGGCTCCGGAGCCCTTGGGATTTCTGTCCTGGTTGATTTGAGTAACAACACAGATACCTTCTTGTGAGCTCTACATGTGAGGGTGTTGGTGGTGGCGTGGTACATCTTTCGTACGGCAGGCGGGTGCTACGACGGAAAACGGTTGATGTGTATGATAGCTTTGTAGGACATGCCATACATCTTATCTACGGCGAACGTATTAGTAAGACATGTTCGTGTGCACTACCACTTGACCTCACTACAAGGCTAATAATAAAGCCACGTGAAGGGAAGCTCTGTTGGACAGTGAGACGATGGCAACAGGCGCCTAGGGAGTCTTTGATGTACGTAGCTCTTAGGTCTTAAGCCTTGTGGAAGGAGGTAGAACCCTCGTTCACGAGGTCTGCTGTTGCGCTATAGTCAGTGTAGGTGTGTAAAATATTAGCCCTGAAACTGTTCACGTTTTCGGGTCCTATGCATGCACGAAGCGCAGAACGCGATGCCACACCCGCCTTTACGAAGGTACAGGTTACCGACAATGCTGCGGCGATGGCGGCCACATACAATCTCGCACTAACCCACGAATCCAATGTACCAGCAGGCATACCTTCCGTACGTAGGCAAAAGCGTGCACTAAAGCGAATTTCCGTACTACGGCAGTCGGGCGAGATAGTCGTACTTTACAGAAATAAAGCAACATCCGATACGCTTGGAGAGGGAAGGGGTCAGGGTGGAGATGGCGCCGATGGCGGCAGCTTTGTCGTACTGATGTACGGGCATTTGTACAATGGCTGCACTGCCTC
This sequence comes from Volvox carteri f. nagariensis, assembly GCF_000143455.1. Lineage (NCBI taxonomy): Eukaryota > Viridiplantae > Chlorophyta > Chlorophyceae > Chlamydomonadales > Volvocaceae > Volvox > Volvox carteri. The sequence continues at coordinate 4,789,058 of NW_003307545.1, read as the reverse complement.
GTCGCTTTTGCCGAGCCCCGAAACCAAATCAGCTTCTGTAATCCGTGGCGTTGACCAAAGAAGCATGCATGCCTGCGATGCTTTATCCTACCGTGCCCTCGTCGCCGCTTCAGCAATGCTGGCCTAACAGATATAGCTGGACCACAGCACTAACAGCTAGGATAGCGACGGCTCCGTGTTTGCCGTACAAACAGTAGGGTAATTACCTCTTGTGTACGGCATTACCTCCTGTCACGCCAAAACATCTGGAGCGCACAAATTACGTGCCATGGCCGAGTTAGTCGCTATCCGCAGGTGGTTAAGCCAACCGAAGGTAGTTGGACGAACCGCGTATTGATTTAATTGAGACTTTGGGTGTTGCCTGACTAGCGTATAAGGCGCTTTCCGTTGTGGTTTGAGGATGTTCCGTTGTTGTTCATCTATCGTTAGTCGGATGAGCGTTACGTATCCAGGATAGGGCCTCGTGTGATAAGGCCCGGCGCGGATCAGTCGGTACTTCGACATAAATGCGAGTGCGAAGAGGCCAAACATTTGTCGTTTGGCTCTCGAAGCAACTCTTCGTGAGCGTACAGACCAATAAATATTAAGGATAATATAATCATAGGAGGGTTGATAGGCCTGTTTTGTGTAACAAGACTGTGATCCTACCCTACCTCGAGACGCGCATCAGAGCAGGATTGACAGAGGGCATATACACAGCATTCCATAAGGTCCGCCCTTAGTGCTTATACCTCTAGGCTCGACAGGGATCCGTTCTCAGCCCGTCCTCGCCTATCACGATCGCGTTCATCAAGTTAATTAACTAAGCTGGAGTGAGCCAGCTGAATCAAGCCGGAGCTTTGAGGAAAGCTCCTATTGTATAATTGTTACCCACAGCCAAACCTACTCTCCACGCTTTCGTGCAGCGGGAGCGGAACACCCTTCTCGTCAAGAATCTCCACCTCCGGCTGCTTCCCTGCTATCTCAATGCCCTCCACGACCTTATATGGGAGATCGCTGAATTGCTCTCCCCAGTGATGTACAGGATCAAACTGCTTGTTCCGCACAGAGTACACCCCCTTGCAATCACGCACCGCCACACCACCCGAAACCAAATCCTGCAGTACCGTAACTACTTTGACAGGACGGGGCCGGTGGAAGCAGCCGTTGAAGACGGAGGCGACAAAGGGCTCCGCACCTATGTAGATGCGTTCGTCGTCTTGCGTCGCAGCGTCCTTGTAGCCGACTAGTTTGACCTTGGGTTGAGGCGTGGGCTTACTGGGCCACTGTACGGTCTCGGAGGTGGTGTTTGACGAATGGAAACGCGGGAGAGGTGCTGGTGCGGGGGACGATGGTCCTGAGTTGAAGTTGTCGTCCTCAGGCTCCTGCTGTGTGTAGACAGCTCCGGCAAGTTCTTCGTCTAGTAAGTTGAGCGAAGGCGACCACTCCCTGAGCTGTTCCCAGATGCTCAGGGCCTGCTGCTGCGCAGATGGGTCGTAC
>NW_003307545.1:4778953-4783913 GCF_000143455.1 Volvox carteri f. nagariensis | reverse complement strand
GTTAGTGTAAAAATGTAAAAGCGGAAGAAGCCTTCTCAAGTACCACACGGGGCCCCTTCGTCCAAGGCACACTCCCCTGCCTTGCCGCCAAACAGGCCCCCGGTCGCTGCCATCCGATCCAGCCACCCGCCACCTAGCCGTAACCCAACCCGACACCCCCGCCATCGCCCTCGGGGACCCCACGACCATGTCCCTCCCCCACCCCCCAAAACTCGTCACTGCCGCCGCCAGGCTGGCGGCAAATTTTACTCCAGCTTCACGTCAGCAGTTCTTTACTACTTCTCCGCCGCCTCCACACCTACTTTTTTACGGCTTGGCATTACTGTTTTTCTCCGGGCTGTTTTAGTCTTGGCGGCTTAGGTAGGTAGTTTTTCCGACATCATCTTCACTACATCATCCCGAGGTCGCCACCTTCAAGAACGCCTCTCAGTCAGTTCTACTCTTGGTACACTCTTGCCCTGGCAGCAGCTTGACTCGTTCGTGGTTCGTCTTTCCCACCCTGTCCCTCCACCACGACCCTGTCCCTCCTCCACACGCGTTTCACTCCGAAATGCGGTTTCCGATCTCTACTCCCTCCACTTCTGCCCCCGCTCCCTCCTCCCCGCTCCCTCCTCCCCCCTTCCCCACGAGCCCCCCTCCCACGCACCTTGCCCCGTGGAGATCCCCGCCCTGGCCCGCTCCAGCTCCCTCTGCATGTGGGCCATCTGGTGCTTGGCGGCCGCCAGCTCCCGACGTAACTCAGCTAGGGCCAGGGCGTGATCCTCCTCCTGGGGGAAGGGGGGGGGACGTTCGCGGTAGGGTGGGTTTTACTCGTAAGGGTCTGGGAAATTGGGAGGTTAGGGGGGAAAGACGAACCACGAACGGGTGAAGCTGCTGCCAGGGCAAGAGTGTACCAGACGTAGAACTGACCAAAAGGTTGGGGGAGACTAGGGACAACGGGGATGACAAGTGTAGAAGGGGACAGGGGTTAGTTTGTTGGGTTGCGGAGGAGTTTTCAAAAACGAGGGGACCGTGGCACATTGAGAGTGGGGCGAGGTGAGAGTGAGGCGCAGGTGCGCAGCGTGCAGCGGTTCCAGCGAGCCACGAGACCTGCCTCTCGGAACATCGTACTTACGACGTAGTGTATCGTACGACGTGCTATAGCGCTTAGACTGCGAGAAGGGTCTCCTAACGACGCGACGCAGCACGAAACAACAAGTTGTTACGCTTATGCGCGCTACTCACCAAGGCCTCGCGTTCTCGGCCCTTTTCCACCACTTCCCCACCCGCCGCGCGTGACCTCGCGACCTCCGCCTGCAGCGACAGAAGCTGAGTCCGCAGCCGCAGCGACGACTCCGCCGCCGCCAGCGACGATTCCACCTTGCCACCGTGTAGCTGCTGCGTCGCGGTATTGGAATCCCAACCGCCCTGTACGGCAGCGCCGCCCCAGCCCTCCGCCGTCATCACCGCCGGAAGGAGCTCCTTGCGCCCCGCCAACAACGCGTCGCGCGTCGCCACCGCCAGCGCCTCCCGCGCCGCCGTCATTGCGCTATCGGCGGCGGCAGTAGCGGCGGCATTTGCCGGCGGCGGAGTGCCGGTGAAATTCTGCTGGTACTGGTAAATGCGCGGCCCCGACTGTGACGGCAGCGAAGCGGCGGCCGCCGCAGGGGAAGGCGCTGGCGGCGGCGGCGGCGGCTGCCCTGTCGCCTGCGCAATCGCCTGCGCGATTCTCTGCTGGTGCGTCAGCGGCGGCGCTGGAGGCGGCGGCGGGTCCGTACCGAGTACGACCATGTTGAGTTTTCGCAGCATGGCGTGGCGGCCGCTCTGCCAGCGGGACAGCTCCGCCAGCAGCTGTGCGTTCTCTGCCGCCAGACGCTCGTTCATGTGAAGGACGGCGGAGCTGGCGCCAGCGGCCGCTGCCGCCGCGGCGGCGGTGCTGGGCCGGGCGCCGCCGCCACCAACGGGCGTGCTTGGCCGCGCCGCGCTCCTGCCACAGGACAGGACTCCCTTTGAGCCCAGGCGGCCAGCCAAAATAGCGGCGGTGCGGGACACAAGCACGTTGAACATGCGCTCCAAGCCCTGGAGGGAGAGCAGCACGACGGACGCATGGGTCGGTTAGGACTCCTTAAGACCCATTTAGAATGACCCATGGGTCATTTTTAAGACCCAGAAATGTGCTGTAAACTCGGGTCCACAGGTGAGGTAGGTCAGCCCAATGGGTTACCTGTATGCCATCCCGCACATTGGCTTCACACGCCGACACCACGTCGTCCATCTCCACGAGCCGCCTCGCGTAATCCTCGCGAATGGCAGCCACCTCCGTCTGCATCTTGCGAATGGCACGAGACTGCTCGTCCATCAGCGGCTGCCCACCGCCGCCACCGCTACCGCCCCCCCCGGCGGTTACTGAGCTGGAGGCGGACAGGCCGCGCCGCAGCGACGGTGGCGGCGGCAGTGCAGCCGCCGCCGCCGCCGCTGCGGCCGCTGCGGCCGACGTCGATGTGGGGGTGCCTGGCGCTACTGTTGTTACTGTCGTAGCAGTGGTGCTGGTGGTAGTGTTGGTGGCGCTGCCGGTGCCGCCACCAGCCGCGGCGCCGGCTGCGGCCGAGGTGGAAGCGGCGGCGGCCCCGGCGGCCGCTTCAGGGGCCTCCGTCGGAGCTCTGATGCGGACTGAGGGACTCAAGGTGAGCACCTGGAGACGATAAACGCGGAAGCGGCGAAACGGGAAGATGATGTTCCGCATACGGCATCCACAAACCTCAGCGACGACATGCCGGCATTTCTTCCTGGGCGTCACTTCCCCATACGCAATACACACACACATACACACAAGCACACAAAAACACAAAGGGAGAAAGAGAGAAAGAGCAGATCGCGCGTTGCCGCCTTGGGCCGTGGTTTTTCATCCCCGGCGTGTTGTTGGCCTCGGTCGCCCCCTCCCTCACCTCCTCGCTAACGGCCTCCCGCTCCCTGTCCGCCTGCGCCTGCGCCTCCGCCGCCTGCGCCTCCGCCATCCGGCGGCCGCGGTCCCGCTCGCGCTCCAACTCCACCTGGGAGGCACCCGTACGTACGTACGTACGTACGAACATTACCAATGCATACGAACAATACCAAGAACGATGCGAACCATGATGGCCCAAGTAATTCCAGTCCAGTGAAAATCGGTTAAACGGTTAGCGGGTCGGTTGGTGAAATGTTCGTGTTGTAACAGATGCTGTGCTGATGTTGTGCTGATGTTGTGGTGAAGAAAACGACGCCCATTAGACGGTCCGGTCCGGTTAAACCCCAGAGGGCCGTTTCCTCCAGAGGGCCGTTTCCTCCAGAGGACCATTCGTTCCAGTTTTACTTTTCCACAGAGCCTGCCTTGACACACCTTCCCCACATACCTGCTCCTCTTTCGCGGCCTTCCTAACATCCGCCCCTGCCCCTGCCCCTACCCCTACCCCTACCCCTACCCCTACCCCTGCCCCTGCCCCTGCCCCTGCCCCTGCCCCTGCCCCTGCCCCTGCCCCTGCCCCTGCCACAACAACCAACGACCATCGGGGGGCCCCACCTCCAGCTTCGCAATGGCCTCTTGCAGCTGCTCTATCAGTTTGTCCTTCTTCGCCCCGGCGGCCTGGGACTCCTCCAGGTCCGCCTGCAGAGCCAGAACCGTCTGGTTGCGTCTGGCCATATCCGCCTGCATCTTGGACGCGCCCTCCTAGACGTCGCGAACAATAACAACAACAGCACACGGACAGCAACAGGAGAGGCCAGGCAGACAGATAGACAGACAGACAGGCAGGGGAAATTTAAAAAGTTTATGGCAAGCGGGGGCAGAAGAAGCCTGGCGGGGTGGGGAGCCGCCGATAGATGCAAAAAAGGGGAGCGAGATTGAACCAGGGGGCGGTCCTCAAAATCACCCTCCATACCCGCACCCCTCTAAAACCCTAAAACAGCAGCCCCGCCGACAACCCCGGCCCTCCCCACACAGACACCCCCCCCACACACACACACACACCAACCACACACACACCTGCGCCGCGCTCCGTTCGATGTACATGTCCTGATAGAGCTTCCGAGTCTGGGCCTTATGCTGCGACTCCAGCGTCTCCAGCGCCTCCTCGTGGCTCTTACGCTGCTTCTCTAACGCGGCCTGTGCCGCCGCCACAGCCGCCTCCAGCTCCGAAACCTGCTTGTTCTTCGCCTCCAGTTTTTCCTTGGTTGCTGCCAGCTCCTCCGCCGCCGCCTTGGCGCGTTTCTCAGCGCCCCGACGCGCCATCTCGGCCTTGTCCCGGGCCGCCTCCGCAGCCCTGTCGGGGTCAGGACGGACGGGGAAGGTTGTGGTGACGGCGGCAGACCAACAAGATGTACTACTTCCCGCCCAAGATGCACTCCCGGCAGCACCAAAATGGTTTCTTCTAGGCACCCCTAGTTTCAATAGTAAATGTAAAATGATATTTACCAGGTGTATAAACTTTTTGTACTAGTCAAGATTTTTTGATCTTGACAGGCACTGAACTCACTTGAGGCCCTTCATGTACCTCCTCGCCGCATCCATATCCGCGGCCTCGCGCTCCGAAGCCACCGCTGCCGCAGCCATGGACTGCAGCTGAGCCGCCGCTAGCTCGCTGTCGCGCAGCTGGGCCGTCAGGCGGGCGACCTGAGCAGCCGGGGAGCAGTAGCGACAGCAGTAGCGACGAGTAGCAGCAGCAGTGATAGTGACGGAGATGAAGGTGGTCGCAAAAGCGGCGACGTCATTGACCGAGGAGACAGAAGCAGCAGCAGCAACAACAACAGCAAGGGCAGACGTGTTGCAACGTAGTATCACTGGCAGTCTCCAGCAGTCCAGCAGTCCAATAGCTGGCTTTTGTTCGCGAGTGAAAGCTGCCACGAAAGCCCACCAGCAGCACAGCAACATGCGCCAGCGACATGCAGTTCCTGTTCTCCCCTCCTTCCCCCCTCCTTTGACGTCCTCCTCACATGCAGCTATCCAACGCCG
>NW_003307545.1:4772116-4778903 GCF_000143455.1 Volvox carteri f. nagariensis | reverse complement strand
TCCTTGTAGATTCCACTCACTACAAATACCGTACCGGCGGTGTTTCCATATAGGCCCCACCATACAGGCTCTTAGGGTTCGCACCACCACGCCTTACCTGTCCGTTCAGCTCCGAAACCATCCGCCTCAGCTCCATCAAGTCATTTGCCGTACTGGCGGACATCAGCGGCTGCGCACCGCCGCCGCCGCCGCCGCCGGCGTTCGGTGTCCCTGCGGCCGCCACCGCCGACGCGACTCCCGATGGTCCCGTGTACGGCGACGGCAGGCTGCCGCCGGCGGAGGCGGAAGCCGAACTCACCTGTACGGAGAGCGTGTGCTGCCGTGATGCCGCTGCCGTACCTAGGGCGAAAGGGCCAACGGAAGTGGGCTTCAATTGGGGCAGCCATGCCGCACCGTGGCACCATGAAAACTTGACCAAGGCAACGCTTCACTTCCACCACATGCCATGTCGCACCATGGCATGTGTGGTGGTGGAAGTGAAGCGTTGCCTTGGTCAAAAGTCTTCCGTATTGTCTGCCGTGTGCGGGGTGTGCAGGTGACCCACGTATCACCCATATGTCGAAATGTGGGGCGCCTGACCCGGCCTGATCAGGCAATACCCAAATATCAAGAGGCGCTCTGGACAGCGCAAGGCAAGGTTTTATCATTGGGGGGGGTGCGGGGGTGCACACACCCCTGCGAGGTGGCTGAGCCCGAGGAGTACAGGCACATCTGGGTATACAGCCACATCCGCACGCCGCCACCCACCCCACCCCACCCCACCCCACCCCACCCCACCCCAATCCCAGTGGATAAGGTCCTCTTCCCCGGCGCTCAACGGCCAGCCAGGAGGCCAGGAAGCCAGACGCGCAAACAGACAGATGAACAAACATGCACGTATGTTGGGAAACAGCCACGCAGGCAGGTTGGGATAACTGAAACGTCCGACAGATAGGCAGGCAAACAGACAGGCAGACAGACAAACAAAACCAGCTCCTCACCAGTCGGAGAGGCCACAGCACTCTCCGCGGCCGCAGCCACACCACCGCTACTGCCAGCGGCCGAATGCTCAAACACGCCGCTGTCCTCCTCCTCCTCCACCACCACAAGCTCTCCCGCAACAGCTCCGCCGGGAGGCAGAGCGCCCACACGGCTGGACGGTACTCCGCCGCCGCCACCGCTTCCAGAGCTTCCCTCCGCTGTCGATGACCAGGCGCCCTGCACCGACATCGCTAGGGAAATGCCGGCAGCGTCGGCGGAGCTCGTGCGTACGGACGTTTCGGAGGACGGGCGATGGACGCCCGATGTACGTGTCGTACTGCTGGGCCGGACCCAACGCTGTTTGCTGCTAAACCCGCCGCCGCCGCCGCCAAACGCCCGGGCGCGTCCGCCGCTGTGCACGTTGCGGCTGCCGCCGGCGCTGTTCAGGTTCCTGCCGCCGCTTCCGCCGCCGCCGCCGGTGCTCGCGCTGGTGTTGCACTCCGCGCCACCGCCACCACCACCGCCACCGCCACCTGCAGCGATGTGGGGCTGCCACGCCCCCGCTGCGCCAACCAGCTCCGCCGTACCGCTGGCGGCGGACAGCCTGGTGTCAACGGTGCCGTGGTGATCTGCCGTACTCGCACCGGAGATAGACACACAGACGCCAGGGCTTCCGTACCAGGTCCACCCCGGCTGCTGCTGCTGCTGCTGCTGCTGAGTCGCATTACCGCCGCCGTCAGTACCGACGCCGCTGCTGCCCCCGCTCCGCGAATCACTTGGGCTAAGCCCCAGGCCCGAGCCCTGGCCGGTCCAGGCCGCGGCACCGGCTGTGGCCGCACCGCCTCCGGCCCCGGCCCCGGGCCCCGTCGTGCTAAAGAGCTGCGTCGAAAGAGCCGCTGGCGGCTGCTGGTGCAGCTGCTGGGCGTCCGCAGACGCATGACCCAAATCGGGCGTGCCGGCGACGGCCGGCAGGAAGCCAGATCCCGTGTACGACTGTACGGACGGTGCGCTGTCGTGAGCACCTGAGTCCAAGTGGATGCTGCGCTGGCTGTTGCCGCCGAGGTGCGGCAGTGGCACCGCAGCGGAGATGGCGCCGGAGGAAATGGGAGGTTCCGTCGGGGCCTCGCCGGGGCGGTACGGCTGTACGGCACCTACGCTGCTGCTGCTGCCACCACCGCCTCCGCCGCCACCGCCACCGGGGAAAGCCGCGTCAGCGGATAGGGCTGACACGGCGGTATTGGGGGTGACATGAGGGGAGGACCAGGCGACCCCCGGCGGAGGCCGGCCGCCGCCGGAGGATGGAGCGGCGGGGTTTGGGCTGCTACTGCTGCTGGCGAATCCGCTAGGGAGGGGGGGTCTGTTGAGGGGATGGTGCGTGTTAAGTTGTGGACAAGGGGCAAGGGGGCGCGGGAAGTCTTGGGCCGTAAAGCTGATCTGATGAAGAGAGGGTGTAAGGGATTCAACTGCGTGTTCTCATGCGGGAGTACAGCGAAATGACGTGAGGCTTGTCTCTGACTTTGTGGAGGCGGGTCGCTGGTTTTCGCACCTTTCGCGGTGGTCCCGGGCGCTAGCACTCCCAGCCCTCGCGCCGAAGTGGTACAGCACAGGCTGCGCAGGACCGTTGATACCATCCTGCGCGTGCAAGCTGGAATCCTTTGATACTAGAGCCATGAGGTAACCCATGGTGACGATATGGCAAGCTACGCAGGCACGGGGATAAGTGGGGCCGCGGGCGCTTGACCTGCCTGGCTGGATGCTCGCCGCGTAACCCCGCTAACAAGCCCAGAGCCGGCAATTAAATCTGCGAGCTGAGACTGTTTTTTCATCCTGTTATAGTCGAATGAAAGTGCTATCTATTTGGATCACTATCCATTTTGCAGGATGTAAAGTTACAAAATGTAATCACCAATTTCAGGTCGTATTCGAAGCGTTATCATAAACCCAGCTAATACATCAGTACCATGTAATGGCATGTTACAGCCTTGTCGCGAACAAAGCGCCCATGCCCAACTTTTTCCCTGTTCCCTGAAAGGACTCCTTTACACAGCTTTTAACAATTAAACGAGTAACACTGAATTCCCGTCATCCATGTCAGCTTTTCTGCTGCGTGTCGTAAAACCACAGGACACAACGACCAACGACTTCCACGGTAGGACGAGTGGGGTTACTGTCCAACAACCAATACGACAACAAACACGAGCGTCATATCGATATCAGGCATAGCTACAAAAGAACGAGCATTACATAGGAAGCCATCGGCCCAAGCCCTTGGCCCTCCGCCATTCAAAGCTGGCAACGTCCCAAGCCTGAGCCAGAGCTTTCCTAGCTCGATACAGTCAGGTGTACAAATCTTGTGAGCATCGTTGCTGCCAGAGCTCTCTGACGGCAACCCCATAGCCCAGTTACGGGCGACATGCGTGCACTCTCAAAATTAGGGGCAAACTCTCCGCCTTACTCCTCCATCGCTTCCTCCACCTTTGCCCCCGCTTTCTTTTGCTTGTTCTTCGGCGCCATAACTGGGGGTGGACCCTTGATCTGCAAGTCATATGTAGATGTCGTCGATGGCAGCTTGGACTGGACGCCTATGCATCCAGCCTGTATATGCGAAACCCAACCCACAACCCACCACTTTGAGCTTGCCTCCCGACTGCTCCGCAATGCCAGCCGCTGTGCTTTCGTTGCGCTTGTTAATGGCTTTCGATAACTCCTGGCACACGCAAGACGGGAAGCCCTCGTACGACAAAAGGGCCGACCACGCATGGTTCCGGATAGTGCCCACCTCACCTTGTCATCCTTGAACAACTCAAGGGATCTTCCCTTTTTCGGAGGCTTCTCAAACTTGCCTGCGCCACACCAGTGGTAAAGTGCTTGCCGGAGGCGGCCATCGACTTGTTGACCCAGTAAAAACTTTATCACACACCTTTCCTTGTCACTGATGTTTTGCCATGCCTGTTTGCGGCTTCCTTCTTTTTTTCAATTTTCTTGTTGGCCTTCAAAGGTTTTTGCGGCATGGTCTCAAGGTCAGCGCTGAAGGAAAATGCTTATCAACAAAGGTTATAAGAGAGAACGCGTTTGCTAATATGATTACGACTTTTTTGTGTAAAAGGCAAGACGTTCGTCTCGCTACCCGCAATCCGGTCCTGCTGCGCATGCTGTGGAACCATCCGGTCGAAGCCATTATACAGCAAGACATATGGAGGAGAAACAGAAAAGCTTATGCAACTTAAACGCTTTACCATAAGGTATGCACTGTCCGCCAATAGTAACATAGCGGCGTGTCAAGGAATCATGTAACGCAACACCACAAAAGCGGCCAGCCACTAGATTGGCCCGCTACTCTATCTGCCCAAATCCACATGAGACGTAAACCTACCCGGGACCCATCACCATCAGGCTTGAGCACGAGATGGCATCGCAAGCCCTTCCCCCCCACAAGGTCATCCCCGGCACCGGCGGCACAATTGTGGTTGACGCCTTCCGTTACGCGCATCCTGGCATAAAAGCTTACTTCCTCACGCACGCTCACAGCGGTACGCCTAGATCTCCCCTCGGACCTGGGCGCGCGTTGGCACAGGGCCCCGCCAACCGACAAGAGGGATGTCGGTAACCTTATGAACCCAACAGCACGGGGAGGGGGGAGGTGCGCCGTGCCACGACTCTTACAACGCATCCAACACCAAGTCCGTAAATTTCCACCAACCTATTGACTGTTGCACCGGCCTCCACTTTGCTTTGCTTGCTAGCGCCGTATCTCCCGCGCGTGTTTAGAGGCATTCGTCGAACCCCTCCCCAACTGGGAACTCCATCCTCACCCTCTTCAACCTATTCTTTCACACATCCCTCAGGCGTCCGTAGAAGACCCTCAACCCTACACCCTCCCGCCAGTTTCCCCGATCTAGTGTGTTTCCCAGCCTGCAGCTTTCCTTTTACGTCCCCAGCCTTTTCCCTCTCCCTCTCATCTCTCCCCTCCTCTCGGCCCGCGGTTCCCGGTCCTTCTCGCCACTCACCCGCAGACCACTACACGGGTCTGAGTGACAGCTGGTGCTGCGGCCCGATCTATTGCTCCGAAACCACCGCCCGCCTGGTGGCGCACCTTTGCGGCGTGGATCCCGCATACCTGAAGCCGCTCCCCATGAGGCAGCCGGTGATGGTGGCGGGTAAGTGTGCGTGTCTGCCTGTCTGTCTGTCTGTCTGTCTGTCTGTCTTATATGCGTATGTATGTATTGGGATTCAGGGAATATTGATGTTGTTTGTACTTGTATATGTGTATGTGAACGTGTGTGTGAACGTGCAAATGTGTAAAAGAGTCTGGTTGCCCTCCACCTCCACCTCCACCTCCACCTCCACCTCCACCTCCACCTCCACCTCCACCTCCACCTCCACCTCCACCTCCACCTCCACCTCCACCTCCACCTCCACCTCCACCTCCACCTCCACCTCCACCTCCAAACCCTCCCCGGTGTGCACCAGGTGTGGAGGTGACGCTGGTGGATGCCAACCACTGCCCCGGGGCCGTACAGCTGCTCTTCCGACTGCCCGCCAGCGGCGCCCGCTACCTCCACACGGGCGACATGCGCTTCTGCGCCGCCATGGCCACCTGCCCGCTGCTGGCCGCGTGGAGGGGCTGCGAGGCCGTGCTCCTGGACACCACCTACTGCAGCCCCAAGCACACCTTTCCGCTACAGGTACTGGGGTTGGGGGTGTGGCCAGGGCGTCAGGTACTGGCGGTGGGAGTGTGGAAATGTGGAAGGTGGGGCTTTTGGGACCGCGGCTGGGGGAAGTCTGTGGCGGGCTGTGGGCGGGTGCGGAGAGGAAAACTGCTCTGCAAAGAGCGGTCCAAAGAAGAGCAGTGCACATCGCAGGCAGGGCGAACTAGGGACCCTTTTGCCCTTTCCCAGGTAGCTAGGTGGTATCATGGGATATGACACGAAATACAAAAGGAAGATATACTCAACTGCCGACGTCCTAAGTGCCAATTCTGTGGGGGCCGGCCCCGGCCCCGGCCCCGGGGGCCATGCTACCGAAGCTCCTTCTTTTACACTCCGCCGGTATCCCACGAGGCAGTGAAGGGGGGTGAGGGCCCGGTTACCCCGATGGCCCTCCTCATCAGCCTGGGGTGCCCCCCCATGTGGCCTTGCCCTCACTCGCGCGCCTTGCCCTCGTGTGCTCGTGTGCGACCCGTGGGTGTCTTAGGAGGAGTCCGTGGACTACTTGGTGAGCACGCTGGGGACGTTGCTAGACGAGGATGGCAGGGCTGCGGCTGCGGCGGCGGAGGAAGCGGCAGTGGCAGTGGCGGCGGGGCGTGGTGATGGTGGTGGTGATGGTGGCTGTTTGACAGCAGCAGCAGGAGAGACAGCGGGGAGGATGCTATCGCAAGTTGCAGCAGAAGCAGGAGCAGGAGCAACGCCAGCAGCGGCTGCAGTGCCTGCGGTTGTTCTAAGCGGGCCCGCGGTTGGCAGTGGCGGCAATGGCGGTGCCGGTGGTGTGGAAGACCCCGCCGCCACCACCACCGTTGCCGCTGCTCCTGCTCCTGCTTCTAATGCTGCTCCGAGTAACTCTTCGGCTTCTGGGAAAGGAGTTTTCACTGTGGGCGGTGGCGGCCGGATTGCGGAGACCCCGGCAGCGGAGGCAGCGGAGGCAGCGGAGGCAGCGGAGGCAGCGGAGGCAGGGGGGGGGTCGGCGGTGTCTGCTGCTGTGGGTGGCGGAGGTCGCGGAGGTCCTTTCCGGCGGCTGTACCTGGTGTCCACGTACGTCATCCGGAAGGAGCGAATCCTGCTGGCGGTAGGTCCGGGGGCCGGGGTGGGCCGGGGCGGGAGGGAGGGAGGGC
>NW_003307545.1:4701634-4771678 GCF_000143455.1 Volvox carteri f. nagariensis | reverse complement strand
TGTCTTGGTGTCTAGGGACTTTGTATGGTAGGCGTCAGAGGGCAACACAGTAAACCCTTTTCCAACAACCCGTTTACCTCCTTTTTAGCCCCTATAAGAACCCAACTCCCCTAACCCCTCAACGACAGGCGCACCTTGTCACCTCTTATCACCTCAACCCCACCTCGCGCACGCCTCACGCATTGCCAGATTCGTCAACGTTGCGGAGTACGAGTGTACGTCTCCGAAACCAAGCTTGCCGTACTGAGCCTGCTGGGGCTGCCCGAGCAGCAGCTGGCTGATACGTTCACCACTGACCCGCGGGTCACACCCGTGCACGTAGTGCCTTGGGGCACGCTGGGCGAGACGTGGCCTTTTTTCCGACCCAACTTTGTCAACATGCAGCGCATTGCGGAGGAGATGGGCGCGCCGGCGGTGGTGGGGTTTTGCCCCACGGGTTGGCTGTACGAGATGAAGCGGACGGCATTTCCTGTACGGACCCGTGGGTCGCTGTCTGTGCACCTGGTGCCGTACAGTGAGCACTCGAGCTACTCTGAGCTGCGGGAGTACGTCCGCTGGTTGCGGCCCCAGCGGGTGAGTGGTGGGTGGGAGAGTGGGTGGGTGGTAGTGGGTGGGTGGTAGTGGGTGGGTGGTAGTGGGTGGTGAATGAAAGTTGCGCAAGGTGGGAATTGTATACGGTACAACCTAATACGGTATGAGCTTGCTACGAGCTTGGCTGAGTACGCGATCTTGGTGCCACTTCAGATCTACCCGCGTACACATGCTACTGGCAGCACCTCCGCACTTCCACCCCCCTCCTGGTCTCCGGTGTGTTCTTATTTCTACAACCTGACCTTCAAACAAAGATGAGCAACTCGCCACGTGCCATGCCACGTGCTCCCTCCTCCATCCATGTCCGGGACATATGACGGGATGGCCCATGACCCGTGGGTCGCGTCACTCGGCCCTACGCCACAGGTCATTCCGACGGTGGGCGTCGGCGGCGACGATGGCGAGCGCAACCGAGCCGCCATGCTCAAGCACTTCCGCACACTCGTCGACGAGACCGCCAGCAAGGCCAAGTTCCTGGCCGGCATGCGCGGCCGCGCCACCGCCACCGCCGGCGCGGCTGCGGCAATAAACCCATCCGGTCCGCATCCGGCGTTGGCGGATACGGAGGTAGAGGGCACAGCGACAATGCCATGGACGCCGTCCCAGCCGCAGCAGCCGCTCGCCGTACCTCCGGGTCCGATACCTTCGGAGCGGAGTGTGGGACGGCAGCTGCAGCTGCATGCGGGTGTTGAGGGGCCGATGTGCCGGGGCTCGGAGGCGCAACTGCAGAGCGGGGGCCGCGGGGTGTCAGGCAGCCGGACGGCAGCCGGGCGGCGGGGACCAGGGGATAGGTGGGGGCGGCAGCAGCGGGGCGGTAAGAAGAAGGTCGGCAGTAGCGGCAGCGGCGGCGGCGGCGGCGGGGCAGGAGGCGTGGGGCGGGGTTGTCCGGTTGTAAAAGAGGTGATCGTCATTGCCAGCAGCAGCAGCAGCGGCAGTGACAGTGGTATTTCGGGTAGGGATGGTGGAAGTGATGGCTGCGAGGGTGAGGAGCTGGTGCAGGAAGAGGAAGAAGAGCGAGAAGTGAGGAACAGTGGGAGAGCTGCTCGCAGCTGCGATGGAGGCGGTAGCGGCGGTGACGATAGCCGCGGCGCTGCGGAACTCGTATTGCATTCCGCAGAGAGGCCGACGCCGATGCTGCCGCCGTCACTGCCGCTACTGCCGCTGCAGCGGCAGCAACACCAGCAGTCTGTGAAGCAGCTAGGGAGGTACGGCAGCGGCGATGACTGTGGTGGAGACGGCTGTGGAGGTGTGTGTGGTAACCCACACGAGCCCGACTTCAACGGTTTCGGAGCTGGGGAGGCCAACAGCGGAAGGAATGGCGACAACCAATGCAGCGGCGGTGGCGGCGGAAGAGGAGGGAGCGGTGAGGGCGGCGGTGGTGGCACCCTTGTGAAGCCGGAGGCGGAGGTGGGATGTGCCCAGAATGTCGGCATCTGCGGGGCGTTGGAGGAGGGGTTGGGGGAGGTGGAGGAGGTGGAAGTGAAGAACGAAGCAGAAGGGACAGGGCCTGGCGGCGGCGTCGGCGGAAGTGGAGGCGGAGGTGGAGGCGGAGGCGGAGGCGGAGGCGAGGTTGGCAATGATCGCCCGAGCGGCGAGGCGGGAGCAAGGAGCCGCGGGGAAGCGCCACAAGGCTGCGCCGACACGGGGCCTCCAGAGTCGTCTCAACCAGCGTCGCCGTCGCCGTCGCCTTCGTCATTATCGTCGTCGCTACAGCAATTGATGGCCGTACTTGGCTCCGGAGCCAACCTTCAGGAAGCGCAGCGGCTTCTAGCAGCCACACGCAACGACGTCGCCGCGGCGGCGAACCTGTATTTTGATGGTGGGCTGCCGCCGTTGCCGTCGCCTAGCGTTGGCGTTGGCGGCGGCGGCGGCGGCGGCCGGCGCAGCGCAGGTGCTAAATCGTCAATCAGATCCCGTACACCGGCCACCGCCGCCACGGCTGTTGCGACTGGCGGCGGAGCTGCTCGCCCCAGTAAAAAGGCGCGCTTGTCACATCCTCAAGGATCGGCGGCGACGGCGGCGGCGGCGGCGGCGGCCGGTAGAAGCAAGGGTCTCCAGGGAAGGCCCGTCCAGCGCTCCATTGCGTCGTTCCTTGTACGACCATGCGGCGGCAATGTCGGTGGCGTCGCGGGTGCTGCTGGTGGTGCCGCTAACGGCGGTGACGGCACCGTTGGCGGCGGCAGTAGCACCAGCGGTGGCGCCGGGCTCCACGGCAAGGACGTGGCCGTCAGCGGCGGTGCTCCGATAGGGGTCCACGACACACCGGCAGCAGCCCTGCCCCAAGAGTCCCGCTGTACGGTGGCCGTGGTTGGGGCGGGAGGCGAGGCGACGTCAGCGACGGCGGCACCATCGGCTGGTGCAGCTGCAGCTCCTGGCCACCAGCACTACCCTTGGGGGACAACCGCAGGCTGCTTGCACACTAGGCCTATACTCGGTACCGCCCCGACCGCCCCGACCGCCGGAGCCGTAAATGCCTACACAGCTTTGCTTGCGACGCGGGAAGATGAGGATAGAGAGGTGGCGGAGGAGAAGAGGTATAGCGTCGATTGTGCAGAGTCGACTGCACCAGATGAGTTCCTCGCACTGCCCTCCATGCCACTCTCTGCCGGCGCTGTACCCCAGGGCGGCAGTAAGTCGGAAGCCGGTCCGGGGGTGAGTGCCGGCGGTGTGGCGGCGGCGGCGGTGACGGGGCTCAGCGGGCCGGCGCTGTACGCGCCCCCGGCGGGTGCATACATGAATGTGCCGGCGGCAGGGCCGGCGCTGGACTTCATTGGTACTCAGTCCGCCGCCCCCGATGCTGGCCTTGGATCCGCCGACGTTGCCGCCGCACCGTTACGAAGCCGACGGCACGGCCGCCTGGCGGCAGCCGCCGTGCCAGCGGCGGTGGTGGCGATACCTCAATTCCGGGCCGTTTACACAGCTTGCGCCGGTGCCGTGGATGACCTCTCAGCTGGTGGTGGCGGCGGTTTGGACTGGGTTGAAAGCATTGGCGCTGGTGACGGCGACGTGGCAGCGAACGACGGTGCGTGGGATGCGGCGACGCTGCCTCCGCCTCCGCCGCCGCCGCCGCCGGGCTCGCCGGCCGCGAAGCGTCCCCGGCTTTGTTTGCAGCTGCCAAAATACTCTCCGACTCCCGGGGCGACCGTGACGGCGCCGATGGCGTGCCGTACAGCCGCCGATGGTGTGGCTTCGTCGGGAGCTGCTGCGGCTGGTGCCGAGTGGCCGACGTGTACGGCGGTAGACCCTAGGGACCCAGGAGATCGAGCCGGCCTGCCACCGCCGCCGCAGGCCCCGGCCTGCACCAGAGATCAGCCCAGCGCCGGGTTTGGGTTTACCAGCGACAGCGGCAGGGGCAGCGGCAGCGACGGCGACGGCAAGGGCAGCGGCAGCGACGGCGACGGCAAGGGCAGCGGCAGCGGCAGCGGCGACGGCCTTCCCGGTTTAATGTCCGGCCCCGGCCCACCTGCCTTACCTCCGCCGCCGCCGCCCTCCATTCCGACGGCCATTACTGCAGAACACGCAGGACACCCGTCCTCAACCCAAACGTTGCAAGGATCCCAAAATCAAAAACAGCAGCAGCAGCAGCAGCAGCAGCACCAGAGGACCCTGCATTCGTTCCTCAGCAATCCGCGAGGCGGCGGCGGCCGGAGGGGTACGGCGGCTAATCGTCACCTGGAGCATGACTCTGCCGCGGCTGCTGCCGCTGCCAAGATGCGACATTCAGGAATGGCGTCCCACCACCACCACCACCAGCAGCAGGGGCGGCAACCTCATCCACAGCAACAACAGCAACACCGGCACGAGCGCTCTACGGCAAATTTGGTTGAAGATCTGCAGCGCCAGGACCGCCAACTTGGCCACCTAGAGACCCAGACCGCGCAGGCGGCGGCGGCGGCAGTGGCCAGGAACAGCGGCTTTGTAGCAGAGGCCGAGCAACAGCAACAGCAGCTACCGCCGCGACGGCAGCAGCTAAAGCTCACCGTTACATCCGAAGCCACAACGGCCGCGGAGGCGGGGGAGGAGGAAGATGCAAACGTAGAGGCCGGGGGCTTAGCCGAGGGGGCCCCCGCCGCCGCCGCCGCCGCCGCCACGGCAGTGCCAGAAACGATAGCTGCAGCGGCAGCGGCGACGGCAGCACCGGCACCGGCACCGGCACCTCCCATTGGCGCCGCATTGGACGAGCTCCGCGCCGCGGTGTTGCTCCCACTCGGCAAGTATGATCCTGTACGGCACGCTTGTTGGGGCCCCGCGCGCGCGCCGACGCCGTACCTCCACGTCGCGCTGTCTTTGGCCGCCATAGACTCCACCCCGAAACGCCTCGCCATCGCCGACGCGCTTACCAATATGTTCCGTTCCATACTGGCGCTGGCGGCGACGCCGGCGGAGGACTTGGTGGCGGTGCTTTACTTGGTCACTGGACGCATCGCACCCGAGTACGAGAAGATGGAGTTATCGGTTGGCGGCGCGACGGTCAGCGGCGCGCTGATGGCGGCAACTGGCGTCAGCGCTACGGGGCTGAGGCAGCTGTACCGCCAGTTCGGCGACCTGGGTGACGTGGCGCAGGTTGGTACGGCGGCATGACCGGGAAGGGGCCCCACAACATACTTCGTCTCCCCTCCCTCCCTGCACCCTGCAACACCCTTTGCCCCCCCCCCCCATGCGCTCACGGTGGTACCCCACACCCGTTCCAGGCCTGCCGCCGCAAGCAGTCGACACTCCGCTCCCCGCAGCCCCTGTTGGTGGGCCGGCTGCTGCAGCAGTTAAGGGCCATTGCGGCTGACCGGGGCAGTGGTGTGGCGGCCAGGAGGCAGGCGGCCGTGCTGGGCATGCTGCGTGCCTGCCGGGACTGCGAAGTCAAGTACCTGACACGCACACTTATATCGGTGCGGACGGGGCGGTGGGTGGCTGGTTAGAGTTGGCGGTTGGATTGGCGGCTATACATATATACATATATACATACATACATATGCATACATACTTAGGGTTTACTTACACACCCATACCCCACATCCCCCCGAATCCCGGACCCCCACGCCCCGCCAAACGCACACGCACCTCTGCCATGCCCGCGTATTCTCCTTGCTATTCCCCCCAACTACATCGCACTACTACTCCACGCCGCTCCAGAACCTGCGTGTGGGGGCCAACTGGCGCAGCGTGTTGGGGCCCCTGGGCCGAGCAGTGCTCGTACACCAACATCAGGCTAAGGGGGAGGAGGAGGCGGAGGCTGCGGCGGCAGACACGACGAGGACTATGGCGGCGGCGGCGGCGGGTCCGGGCCCGAGTAATGGGCTGCGTGGCAGCGGTGGCGGTGGCGGTGGCGGTGGCGCGCCCAGTAAGGCGGACCTCGATTCTGCTGCTGCTGCGGTGGTGGCAGCCTACCATCTGTGCCCCGACTTCGAGGTGCTGGTGCCCGCGCTGCTGGAGGGCGGAGTGGAGGGACTGAGGAGCAGGTAGTAGGGGCTAGGAGGGCGGAGTGGAGGGACTGAGGAGCAGGTAGTAGGGGCTAGGAGGGCGGAGTGGAGGGACTGAGGAGCAGGTAGTAGGGGCTAGGAGGGCGGAGTGGAGGGACTGAGGAGCAGGTAGTAGGGGCTAGGAGGGCGGAGTGGAGGGACTGAGGAGCAGGTAGTAGGGGCTAGGAGGGCGGAGTGGAGGGACTGAGGAGCAGGTAGTAGGGGCTAGGAGGGCGGAGTGGAGGGACTGAGGAGCAGGTAGTAGGGGCCAGGAGGGCGGAGTGGGAGGGAGAGAGAGAGGATGTTAAAAGTATCCCCAAAACCCATTTCTCCTCCCCACATACGTGTCCCCAAACCACCCACCCACATGTTCAATCCTCCTTTGACCGGCAGGTGTGTTTTGACCCCGGGCGTGCCCATCAAGCCCATGCTCGCCAAGATCTGCGGGGGAGTGGCCGACGGGCTGATGCAGCTAGGCCCGGGGGTGCCGTTCCTGGCGGAGTACAAGTACGACGGAGTACGAGCACAGATCCACCTACTGCCTGACGGGAGGGTAGGATGGGGGAGGCAGGGGAAAGAGAAAACGGGCCGGGAGACGCTTTGCCTGGGCTGCGGCTGTTCTAGCTGTAGTGGTGGTGGTGGTGATGGTGGCGTACAGGCGGGTAGCTCGTGGTAAGCTCTGAATGATGGTTGGGGCCTAAGGACGGGAGGGAGAGGGATGAGGTTGAGGATCACCACAACATGGCCTTCGCCTACTCAGCCTCTTTTCCCCCTACTCTCTCCCTCTCTCTCTCATCCTTCTCGTCAATCTTTCTTTGGCATCAGCCTCACTCGTTCGTGATTCGTCTCTCCCCCTTCTTCCCCCCACTCGGCCCTTCTCCCACCCCCCTCTGCCCCCCCCTCTGTCCCCCCCCCTTCTCCCCCTCTCGTTTAGGTCCTCATCTTCAGTCGCAATGGTGAGGACCGCACGGAGGCCTTCCCGGATGTGTGCGCCCTCGTCAAGACTGCGGTGAAACACACACAGCTGCAACAACAACAACAACAGCCGCAGCCGCAGCCTCAGCTGCAGCCTCAGCTGCAAGGCACCACTACGGAAACGCCTCCCAGTACTACCTCCAACCCCGCTTCCACCCCCTCCACCAGCAGTTGTGTTTTAGACGCTGAAGTGGTGGCGGTGCAGTGGCTGGGCCCTGGACAGCAGCCGGAGGAGGAGGATAAGGAGGAGGATGGAGAGCAGGAGCAGCAGGAGGGTGGTGGCGGGGAGCAGTCAGCGGGGGGCGAGTCGGAGCCCCGCACTGCCGCAGCTGCCCCCCGGAGTGGGGATGGGGGTGGAGGTGCGGGTGGGGGTGATGGGAATGGAGGTGGTAGTAGCCGTACTGCTACCCCAGCCACAGCCGACGTTGCTCCGTACCGCCTCCGTGCCTTCCAGGAGTTGGCCACACGGGCCCGGGGGCCGGTGGAGGAGCACCAGGTGGGGCCACTGGGGGGGGGGGAGGGGGTTGGAAGAAGGGTTTAGCTGGGAGGCTGTTGTTGCGGAGATATGTGACGGGATGAGAGGACGGGGATGCGCCCGGCAGCCACCAGCCAACAGAAGCCCGCACTGCCACTGCCACTGCTACTGCCACTGCTACTGCCACTGCCACTGCCACTGCCACTGCCACTGCCACTGCCACTGCCACTGCCACTGCCACTGCCACTGCCACTGCCACTGCCACTGCCACTGCCACTGCCACTGCCACTGCCACTGCCACTGCCACTGCCACTGCCACTGCCACTGCCACTGCCACTGCCACTGCCACTGCCACTGCCACTGCCACTGCCACTGCCACTGCCACTGCCACTGCCACTGCCACTGCCACTGCCACTGCCACTGCCACTGCCACTGCCACTGCCACTGCCACTGCCACTGCCACTGCCACTGCCACTGCCACTGCCACTGCCACTGCCACTGCCACTGCCACTGCCACTGCCACTGCCACTGCCACTGCCACTGCCACTGCCACTGCCACTGCCACTGCCACTGCCACTGCCACTGCCACTGCCACTGCCACTGCCACTGCCACTGCCACTGCCACTGCCTTACTTGGGATGTAGGAAGTGGGGGAGAAGGGAGGGAGGGGGCAGGGAGAGGAAGTGAAGACTCCACTTCACATCATTTGCCTGATATGCATGTGACTCCCTTTCCCCTCTCTGCCCGAGATACCGGCCGTTGGCAGTACTCTTGCATCTTCCCCCCTTTCCCCCTGCCCCCCTTGGTCCTTAGGTTACCGTACAGGTATGTGTCTTCGTGTTCGACCTGCTGTTCTGGAACGGCAAGGCCCTTCTGGACAGGTAGGCGGCTCCAGGGGGGTGGCCTGGGGGGAACGAAGAAGGGGGGTTTGGGGGCTGATGAACAGCAGCAACAATTGCAGCAGCAGTGGTAGTGGCAGTGGCAATGGTAGTAACGCCGGTGAATGGCTGAAAGCCATGTACATCTCCGTCAGGGGGGGATTCACACGCACACGTGCGTGCACGTATATGTGTGTTGTTGTGGTAAGCCCTGCCTTCCGTACACGCAACTAAACCCTCTTTGGGCCCCACCCGGTCCCTTCCTACACCCTCAAAGTATCCCGTCTCGCCCTCACTCACTCACTCTGACTTCCCGCCACCCGCCACCCCCTTCACCCCCCATTCCCCCTACTGGTCAGTTCTGCTTCTTGTACACTCTTTCCTTGGCAGCAGCTTCACTCGTTCGTGGTTCGTCTTTTTCCCCCCCTCCCCCCCTAATTATCATCACGACTTGCAGACCTCTACGGGAGCGACGTGCCTTGCTACCCGCCGCCCTGCCGGGGATGTCCCCGGGGCGAGTCATGTTGGCAACTGCAGCGGAGATGGAGCCGCTACGGGAGGCGCCACCACCTCCGGCTCCGGCGGCGGAGAGGAAGGGGAAGGGGAAGGGGAAGGGAGCAACAGCGGCGGCGGCAGCTAAAGGCGGTGATGACGAGGATGCGGCGGCGGCGGCGGCAGCGGCGGAGCCAGTACGGCTATGGCCGGCGCCGGGGGAGCCTGGTGCACGGCGGGTGGAGGACGTGGGACCGGTGCTGGCGGCTGCGCCTTCCGCTCGCCGTCCGGGGCGCGCGGCGGCTGCGGGCGCCGCAGCGGTGCCGCAGCGTGCACCAGCCTCTGCCGCCGCTGCCTCTGCCGCCGCAGGCTCCGACGGTGTCGTAGACCTCGTCGACGACGGCTCTGACGGCAAGGAGGACGAGGCGGCGGCGGCGGCGGCCCCGTCGGCCAGTGACGCTGTGTACGACATGTTGCTGCAGGCCTTCAACGCGGGTGCCGAAGGTGTGATTTACGGCTATACACACATTGCGCTGAAGGGTCGACATAAAGGGTTTGGGAGAGAAAGCGGGGGCCGTCCCATGGGTCCCATTTCCCGAGTTGCTGTAGTGGTGGGTTCGCTCTCACCAATCAACCCTTCACACTGCGGATGATTTTGTTTTCTGCCGTGTGATGACTACGACCTCGGATCCATGGCCAGCGCCATGACAGTGTACACGTGTGCTCAGCGGTGGTCCGTGCGTTGGTGCGGTCTGGTGGTTCAGGTCTGATGCTAAAACGGCTGGATGGAGGGGCCGCCTATGAGCCCAGTCGTCGCTCTGAAAGCTGGATAAAGGTATGTATGTGTGTATATATGTATGTATGTTTCTACGTGAGGGGTCTTGGGAGGGGGAGAAGGGGTGGGGTGAGGTGGGTGCATCACGGGCTGAATGAAGACGTACCCTCAGCTTAGCGCCGGGCTGAAGGGAAGCAGTCCTCAGCCGTCTTCAGATCCAGAAGGATAAGAACTCTCGTTCCATTCTTCCCAAGGGTTCGCCGCTTCCTGTGAAACTCATCTGTTGTTTTTCTTTGTGTTCCGCTCCCCCCCCGGGTCACGGAGGGGAGTAAGGAAGCCAAGCAGAGGGCCCTCCCCCCGGTGTGAGCCTCCTGCCTCCTGCCAAGGTCCCCCCAGGGCCACCACCCCGCGGACAGATCAGGGCTCTTGAAGCAAAGACTTGGCAGGGCACATACTCTCTCAGGTCACCTTCGTTTAGAAATTTCAATTCAATTCTTCTTTATCATAACTGACACCCCCCAACCCTATCCCCCCCTTCCGAAACCCCACCACCACCACCACCACCACCACCACCGGCCGCTGCCCCAGATCAAACGTGACTATGTGGAGGGTCTTAGGGACAGCGTGGATGTGGTGCCCATAGGGGCCTGGTACGGCCAGGGGCGCAAGGTCAAGTGGTTCAGTCCCGTACTGCTGGCGGTGTACGACCCTGTACGGGAGGAGTTTCAGAGCCTGTGTCGCTGCATGAGCGGGTTCAGTGACGAGTTCTACACAGCGGCCCGGGAGCGACTGGGAGCCGTCACCATCCCGGGTGAGGTCCTCGCCGTAGCGGGGGGGGAGGGGGAGGGGCCCTTGCTGCTGCTGCTGCTGCTGCTGCTGCGCCCTCCCCACTGCCGGGACACCCTGCTGAGGGGCGCTGCTTGCCCCTTTTGCCTGGGGACGTACAGATGCAGATGCACAATTACACATATGTAGATATTACACCTACAAGTACTCGTAAACCGAGTCAAGGCGGTTGCTATTCCTACCTCTACTTCCACCTCCACCTCCACCGCACCGTTTACACTCCGTTTCCCTGGTTTTCGGTTTTCCCCCCTCCCTCGCCTCTCCCCCCACTCCTTAATTTAGTCTTGGCGGCTAGGTAGGTGGTTTTCCGCTATCGTCATGACTACTAAACATCATGGCTAGTTATGCCTGGTTCTTTACTTCTGGCGCAGCAGTCTTTCTTTGGCATCACCTTCACTCGCTCGTGTTTCGTCTTTCCCCACTCCTCCCCCCTCGCCCCTTCCCCCCCTCCTGCCCGTTCACCTTGCCCAGGTCCCAAGCCCTACTACAACACGGCCGAGCGCCCCAGTGTTTGGTTCGAGCCCACTGAAGTGTGGGAGCTAAGGGGGGCAGGTGAGGGGCAGGTGGGGCAGGTGGGGGGCACCTGGTGGCCGCCAGGCCCAAGACACTACTGGGGCCAGACGACCTGCCACCACCCCAACACCGATCCCTGTCTGTCTATACCCCCCGCGGACCCCCCAACCCCCCAAAGCTCCGCCAGCCCCCCCAATCCCAAAAAGGGGCCTCCTGTGACCTGTGTTCGGCCTGCTGTACCACAACCACCACTAGCTGGGCTGTGATGTTCTCAGGCCCCTCGCTTTCCCATATCCCCCTCCTCCCTACTTTACAACCCGTCTACCCCCTGCCGCGCCTGGCTTATGCGGCTGTGGACGACTGACGGCTGACGATTGCTGCTGGTGCTGGTGCTGGTGCTGGTGCTGGTGCTGGTGCTGGTGGCGGCTACGGGTGGTGATGGCTGCGGGTCCTACGGGCGGCAGATCTGACTTTGTCTCCGGTGCACCGAGCTGCTGTGGGGCTGCGGCACCCGGAGAGGGGCGTAGGGATGAGGTTCCCGCGGTGGGTCGGTGCGGGTGGGTCGGTGCATAAGGCCCAGAGGGCCCCGCCTGGGCGGTATCGGATGAGGCTGCATCTCTTTTGACATGGTGGTTATCGACAAATGAACCTAACTTGTTACGTTGCTAACCCCGTGTAACCCGGGCAGCTGCTTTCGGACTGACCGACCCGCGGGTCAGGCCCTCCCTTTTCATTTTCTCTATGGAATGGACTTATACGAGAGAACCTTTTGACAATTCCATGTGACCGGGTGGCCCCCTAGTCGAACTCCGAAATGTGCCAACTTCCGAACCACTTTGAACCACCCGCCCACCCAGAGACACACACACACACACACTCTCACACTCTCACACTCTCTCACACAGTCTGTCGGTGTGTCTCTTGTGTCCCGCAGCTTCATCCGCGTCCGGGAGGACAAGCGCCCTGAGGACGCCACCACCCCACAAGACATCTGCGACCTGTACGACAAGCAAACACGCAAGGTGGTGGTGAGGGCGGGGGGAGCAGGGCGCACCAGAAGACAAGACGCCACTTCACGAGGGCACGAGGGAGGCGGCGGCAGCGGCGACAGGGCTGAGACCGAGACCGAGGCCGGGACCAAGCGGGCGGTCACGGCAGTGGCTGGCAGCGGCGGGTCAGTGCGGGGCCCGCCAGCGGTCCGCAGGCGTGCAGGACTGGACAGTGGCTCTGATGGGGGCGAGGTTGTTGCGCTCGAGGAAGGGGGAGAGGGGAGTGAGGTAGATGTGGGAGGAGATGGAAGTGGGGGAGGCAGTGGCGAGGAGGGCTGGGAAGCAGCAGGGGGAGGGGAGGAGGGAGGCGGTAAGGGAGGTAGCGGTGGGAAAGGGGGGAGAAAAGGGGTGTGGGGTTAGGTGCATGGAGGATTTTGGGGGGGAGTTAACGCATTAACGTGTTCCGTAAATCGTCCTGTAATGGAGGTTTACCAGCTGCCGTGATCTGCTGTAGCATATATGTATGTATATGTGTACACAAATGTATATATGTCTGTCAAGCGTGGTCTATAAGGCCCGGGGGTTATATGGCCCCGGGGTTAAAGGGTTCGGGTCACAGGAAGCGAGAGGATTACCAAGAGTGTCGTCTTGGATTGTCGTACCCGGGGAAAGGGAACGCCGTGCTGGGCTGGACTGCCCACTAATTAATTGAATTTATTTAGGCTTTGGTACGTACGGATAGAGAACATGCAGACATTTGTTCAGGTTGATCTTTTGGTTGATTAGCAGATTGCATTGTGGGCCTGTGGGCATTGCCACATTGCGGAACTTGGAAGCTTTAGCGCAGGAGGCTGTACTCTCAGGACGGTGCACACAGCATTGCGCCCAGATGCTGTAAGAATACCCTAAGTACTTGTATACACAACTTGCGCCAAAACCCGAAACGTTACATTTCTTTTGCGCTTGAATTAATTACTCACGCGACAAACATTCCTCCTAAATAAAACGGTTTTCAATACGTATATAATATTACACAAGGCAACAACGACGCTCAATCTTGACTGGTCCGTTTCTGCCTCTTTTCCTTCACGCGGGCTTACCCAACCCCCGGGTCGCCCATCCCGCGACTACACTTAGCGCCGAACCGCTGAGCTGAAGAACCCCCCACCATCCCCTAACGTATTTGCACTCCTGCAGGACATGTGTCGTACACACTTGCTAGAAATTGCGCTCCTTTTCACAGGCACCTCTTGTAGTAGCTGTAGTAGCTGTAGTAGCTGTAGTAGTAGCAGCAACAGGAGAATAACGTGTTATAGAAGTTATAGGTTCGGTTCCTGTCGAGCCGTTGCAGCTATCGCCAGGCTCATGCGGGCAGGTAGCGGTAAGCAAGCGAAGAGGGCGTGCGGACACGGCGGCATTGGACGTCTAAATTACCGGGTCATGTACAGCCGGTCGGCAGTACGGCGTAATACAGCAGGCTTGCACCGTTCGAAGCGTGTGAGTACAACCCAAGGACGACAAACCACGAAACAAACACCGAAATGTCGTACGCTTGCATGAGCTGTTCCTCTGATGGTCGCAACGTCCTGATTGCAGCACGCCTCACCTCGTCAACCCATATGCCTTCAACATCTAGAAGTGCGACACATCATATCGATGATGTGGGGAATATTCGTACGCATGCTTGAAAGGGCCATCACCCGGGCCGATCAAAAAGGCGCAACGTGAATGTGAAAAGTCAGGCAGAAAGTCCCTCTCATCCACTGTTGCAGTAACTTGCTGGCCAGCCTTGCCCTCATATCGGCAACCAAACCGGCTTATCCTATACGCGGCCTCACATACACACGCGCCCCGGCAAGCACGGCAGGCGAACTTCCCTGTTAAGCAGAAATGCAGTTAAGTCCCGCAGCTGCCGACTTCGTAAGGCAGTCCGTGATAAACCTCTAGCTCTTCGAGGGAATCGTATCACCTTTAAATTTATAATGGTTTTCACAGCGATGGTAGCGACTGGTGGCTGCTGTTGGTTACAGCTGCGAAATTTCGTATCCCTTGGCGCACCGAGCCTGCTGACCGCATTCGAGCCGAATTTGGCATTCTCAACAAGCCAGCAGTCTCAACACTCAGTGCTCTCCGCCGGGCTCACACCTGTACCTTCCACTCAGCGCCTTCAGCAGCTCGCACGGAGCAGCCCACATCGTTACAGCCGTACACCATGACACACACCCCGATACATAGCACAACTCCAGTGCTCTGCATCGCCCTTCCCCCACGGGCCCTATGCTGTCCGCCACGCATTCCCATTACCGCCCCCACGCAAACACCTTCCTTTCACCATCTTCGACTATACGCCTCCTCCACCTTCCAATGCCTTTTTTTGGGGTGGGGTTCAGGGCCCCGAGGGTGTCGTGCGGGTGCTGAACGTTTTCTTTGCTGGCTCAGCATTTTGATAGTGGCGTTGTAGATAGAGGCGTATATCGGGGAGGGCAGTTTTGGTACCAAAGGTGGTCAACGGACCTTCGGTGTTCGCACCTTCGCAACTTTCCTGCGCCCGTACAAGAGACGAAGACCTTCGCGCTGCCTCTCTTCTTGCTCCTGGTGCTGCTGCTGCTGCACAGGGGTTTTAAAACCAAGAAACTGACAAGGGAATGGCCGGCCCATCGTTCAATTGGCAAGCTGCTACCGTGGCCCTGTTGTACTCGCTGAGACGCCCTAAGTCCGGGAAGCAGCAGCCAGGAGATGGGGTGAGGGTAGGGGTGGAGCCCATCAGGTGCCCCCGAGGGCAGGGAGGCTGCCAAAAGGACTGGCATGGTGTTGTGGAACACACGGAAAGGCCCTAACGTGGACCGAGCAGAGCTTAGGCCAACATTGCACGGAAGGGCTGTATGTGTCTAGGGGTTTGTGAGTGGGTGTACCTTCCTAGCTACTTACCTACCCATCTAACCCAGCCCATCCAAAAGCGCCCGCTGCTAACCGCCGTGCCAACAGGGGGGAATCGCGGCCCGTACAGGACCCCATACGTTTTAATGATTCCCCCCGGGGAGTCTCCTCCTTCCCCACACAACAGCGGGGATTGGGGTAACCCTGAGGCAATAAATGACCACTTGCAGCCATCTGGACGACGACGGCACATACCAACACGTCAGCTGCTGCCTGCATCCAGACAGAGAGATGGCAAAGCGGCAGAGTAGCAAGTCTACTGCTCCCCCAGCGTGGGCAGCAGCATCCCCCTTTGAGCCAGTGGCAAAACGCTCCAGAAACCCTGCTCCGAAACTCACAACTCTTAAGCAAAGCCTCCGGCAGAATCCTAATAAGCATTCCCGGATCCGCCTTTTACCAGCCAGCCACCCTTATGGCGCGACTCTTTTTAAAAAAGATAAGCTCCCACACACATACAGACAAACCAGGTGCCAAAAGCCTGCTACTGCTGTTGCTACTGCCATGCCGCCTAACATGCCGCCATATGAAATATATTTATTTTACTCGTATATGGATTTTTGCGACTGCACAGTAGATAAGGAAAACATGCAAGGCGCATATTATGATTGCCCAGCCAGCGAGCCACGGCAACTGGCAGCAGCACCACTGGCAGTAGTGGTCGCTCGCGGCAGTGGTACCACCACCCCCGGGCGTAGCTCACCTTGCGCACGGCGTTCGCCGGTGACCGCACAGACTTCGCCCCGCCAGTCCACACCACTGTTGGCTCTTAAAGCCGACACCACCGCACCCACCATCGTCACATCACCACGCACGCAGGCTTGCCAAGTGGGCTCGAAGCAAAAGAACTCACACGCCTTTGCGCGGCCCCTCCCCCCCCACACACACACATGCATACGCCCGTGAGCCGCACTCTAGGCACATCCCCACCAACAACCCGTTTCACTGCGCCCGTCACACGTCCGCATTATTTGTTTTATATACTCGGGACGAGCAACGACCTGCCACCTCGCCCTCTGCCTCCCCTTATGCTGCTGTCTATGTGTGTGCTGCTCCTGCAGCCCCCAACACAGACAACAGTGTCGTTGTCGTGCCGTTGCTACCTCCGCAGCCATACAGGCTCGTAGCTAAAGCTGCCTTACCTCGGTTTCTGCATGTCTGTCTGTCTGCATGTATGTTTGTCTGGTTGTTCAAGCCAGACACGGTATGGGCCATGGAGGCCAGGTGCAAGCGCAAGTTCGCAGACCCGTTCCACCTCCATCACCACCACAGCCGAGTTCCAAGAGGACACAGCCCTCAGCGTTACGCGGCGCTGCGTTGGCAACCGTCACAAACAATCCCCCAGGAGGCGGAAGCTCCACATAGCCATGTCTACATCTAACTACCTATTACCATGCATCATTCAGGTAAGGATGGGCACTGCCCGCCGCCCGCACCCGCCAAGCGCCGACAGTGCATCTCCCTCACCCCTCTTGCATGCACCCTCCTCTCTAAACTATCGGGGTGCCGTACGAGGCTGCCTAATACGAAACCCTAACCAAAAGGCCTACAGAGCAGTCTGGTCACCCAGGGACCGTCCTGGCGCCAAGCCTGACGTGTTGGCCCTGGCCCTGGCCCTGGCTCTAGGCCGGGAACTGCTGCATTACACCACAGCGCGGAAACCAGGACCCCGCCCCAAGCCATACCACATCGGGCCAGGACTCGGCGGCAGAGGTTACACCGGGCCGGCCTTCCTCCCGCATCTCTGTGTCCGGGCCAGGACCTCCAAAGCCCCCCCACACACAAACAAACAGTCCGGCGGCACAGTCCCTCTGCCTGTCTGCTCACAGCGGCCGCACAGGTCATCATCTCCTCCTCATCCACCGCAACTACCGGTTACCCTCGGCCACACGGTCGCTGCCGCCATGCGCATCCTCGACGTCCGCCACTGCCGCCGTCAGCAGCGGCGCCTCCAAATCCCCTAGCTTCCGACTGCAGCCCTCCTTGTTGACCTCACCAGGCCGGCCGCCGTGGGCGTGGGTGTTGGCACCTCCATAACCATGTCCCTGCCCGTGCTGGTGGTGGTGGTGGTGGTGCTGTTGGTGACCGTGCTCCCCCTGCCCTAGCGTCATAGCCTGGTAAAACAGCGTCATGTCGAGAGCAATGGTGCCAAAGGTGCCGCACATCCAGGGCAGCTGCTCCTTGAGCTGCTCCAGGGAACGTAGCCGCAGTACGATACTGATTCCCGTACACAGGTTGGCGCTGCGGAGGAGGAGCCGAAAGTGCGAGGTGCGGGATGCGAGGTAAAAGGTACACAGTGATTTGATGTGGAGGAGGGGGGCGCGGAGGGGGACGAGGGCTAAGACGAATCGCAGGCGAGTGAAACAGATAGGGGGACGGAGGGTGAGGAGGAGGAGGAGGAGGAGGAGGGGGCGTCCTGCCACGTTGCCCTGGTAAACGTGCCAGGGGATTACCCCCCACCTACCTCCCACGCATCTACCCACACTCGCCTCGGCCTCGGGTAAGGTTAGCACACCCACCCGCCCGCACACATGAACCACATCCACCTACCCAGTATATACCTGATGCAGTATCTGTCGTCTAATCCTGGACTATATCTATGGTCTATCTCTGGTATCCGCTTCATTCGCCAGTGGTTCGTCTTACTCCCCCCCACCCCCATCCCCCAATCACGTGCACCTGCACCCACCTCATTGTAAGCATGAACATGAAGGGCGACAGCCCCTCGGTGGACTTCCGCGCCAGGTTCTTACGGATCTGACTGACTCGCGAGGCCAGGTAAAAGCACGTCGACAAGTAGCCCATGGCAGTGCCCGCCACCAGAGCCACATCGCAGTTCAGGAACCTGCAGCCCACACCGCCTCCCCCTCCCCCTCCTCCTCCGCTGTCGTCATCATAATCAGACCTGGTCCACGCGACAGCAGCTGCTGCAGCGGGATACAGGACCGCGGTGAGGCTTCGGGCCCCGGAGGATAGCGCCGCGCCAGCGCTTGTGGCTGCCGGCCGCAGGGCGCTGGAGCTGCTGTGGAGACCATGTGGGTCTAGGACGAGGTCGTGGTCGCCGCCGAGCAGGGGGAGCAGGGCATCAGGGCCTTGGTAATTGTGCAAGAGCGGCTGGGTGGCGAGGAGCTGGCGGCCCCCGGTGGTGCTGCCTGGAGGCGAGGAGGTTGCCCCCGGGTGTAGCGTGAGGGCCGTCACACACATGACGGAGAAACCAGCAGCAGTGGCGATGGTGATTGTCCTCAAGGGGTTTGAGCAAAGGGGAGCATCGCCAGGGCTCGCCGCGCGTCCGTGGTTTTGTGGTAGCTGGTGATCTTGCAAAGGGGCCTCGTGGACAGAGGGGCCTTCCGCTGGCGTGGGCAGCGCGGAGGAGCTGCCTAGGCTGGAGAATAGGTTGCTGAATGTTGTGTTGGGTCCAACGTTCTGCAGAAGTGGTGAGGCTTGCTGGTGGGCGTCGCTCCTGCTGTGGTAGTGCTCTGCGCTGGCGTGACGATGGCCATGACGCCGGCGGGACGTTTTGGCGCGCAGGCGCTGACGTCGGGCCTGCAAGGCGCCGTAGTAAATGTATTGAAGTAGCATGATGACGTCCATTAGCACAAAGTATGCTGCCAAAATCGTTGTAGTTGGCAGCTGCTGGCCTTGAATCAGGCAGCCTAGCAGGTTTAACGTGTCGCCAGCGAACCATTCCACCAGGAACCAAATTGACAACGCCTCAGAGCTCTGATTTTTAACATTGCTAATAAACTGCGGAAGCTGTGCCGTCAACCAAACCAAAATGCTGCATAGTCCCAGCACAAAGCCAATAGCATCCCGGTAATCCATAACGCAGTCATGGAAGTATTTTTCAACCCATGCATTTGCCCCGGGATCGCAGCCATCAAACGTCAACATGGTTAACGGTTCTAGGGTAGGCCCCCAGCAAGCTCACGGGCTATAGGCAGCTAGAACATCTAGGTGCCATTGCGACATATTTTTAAGCCAAACGCCATAATCGGCAGCAAGAACTATTAGCAGGCAGGGTGTCGTAGCTGCAGTAACCGGCACAAGAGTTTGCATATCGTAACGCGCGCCACACATAAAGGACAGGAGACAATGTAAAGTTACTGATCTGCAAGGCACACAGATGGGGAATGTGCATCGCACATCGCCACACTTCCAACCGTACGCTCCGGATCCAAATCACCGCGGTGAACTTGACGCAAGTTGCGCGACTGGCTTCGTGGCCCGGGTGTGTAAATGACAAACGCCGTGTTAACGTCTCCTTCCGAGCTGAGTTACTCAAATCAAACCAGCAAACCTTCCACTAGCCAGTTAGCGTGGTCGTTTAAGAGAACTGAGAGGCTGAAAGTTTGTGCACTTGAAGCACGCGACAGTTAACCATATTTAAGCTAACAGGGCCCGCCTGCCGCCCTCAACAGTTAGTCCGTATTCAGGGTCGCGCAAGCTCAATTCTGCAAAGTAAGCAAGCTTAAATATGATATAGATATAAGCAAATTGTCATAATTTCGATTTGTTTCGGTGCACGGTGAACTTACCACCTGAGAGACCTCAGGTGGTAAGCTTGCAAAATCTACTTAACAATTCAGAATAATAGTCTTTAGGGAAAATTACGCTTGCCGCTTTAGTTAGCTTTGCGAATTCAATCCATGTAAAGAAGCGACTGCGGCGGACATCTTGAAGATATTATCTTTTATGGCAATTTTAGTCAAATGAGAAATGCCGTACGACTACAGGTGGCATAATTGAGCTACCGTAAAAGCACACGATCGTTAGCCGACATTTAGTAGGGTACAACGCCAGTAATCTTACCCTAACTAGCGGGCGCTAACTGGCTAACGGAAGCCGGCCCTCTATTATCTTTCGAGAAGGAAGCGTTTTGGCAAACTATGCGCTGTTCAAAACCGCCCAGCTCATAAACAACAATATTTTCATATATAATTACGTCTTTTAGCCTGAACGTAGAATACAAGTCGCGCGGCAGCCTTTTATGCGTACCACAGCCGACATCACAACAAAGCCTGGCCTGTTAACTGACTGAACCCACCAATCGCAAACGAGAAGTCAAGCATACCAAGCAGGGCTCCATGGCAGGGTTGCACTCCGTTCCTAAACTCTCGGCCCGGCGACCGGATTGGGAGCTACCGGAGCTTCATGGCGACCTGCAGCTCGCACCCCTCGACCCCCTACACAATAACACGGATCGGATCAAGTGCCCTAAATGGTAAGGAGCGCGAGGGAGCCCCCTGAAAGATCGTCCAGTCCAAAGTTAAAAAACACCCTCTCGGCCAATATTGGCCCCTCCGTACTGTTGCCGCGGGCCAAGTCGTCAGGAATGACTCCTCCAAATCATTTGACGACCCAATTCCACCAACCCAAGCTTTAATTGCTTAGCAATACTAGCAGAAGCGACCGCAAACTCCCAACTCATTCTCCGCCATTTAGGGCGGCCCGGCACCCCGTACTTGGATTGGGGAACGATCACTCCTGGTGCAAGTGTACGCCGGCTTGGTGATCCCAGTTGTGCGCTCGCCCCCTCATACGCCATAAACCGCCTGCAAGTTGATCGCATGTACCAACCTACGTTTGTCTGTCCTGTCCCGAGCCCGGCCCTCCCGACTCCCCATGCTGCCCTGCTACTGCTGCTGCGGCTGCTGCGGCTGCCTCTGCTGCCTTCTAAACACAGCACCACCATCATCACCACTGGCGCATCATTTTCACTGTCACCACCACCACCTCCAAGCATCGCAGTCCACGCCCTCCCTCCCTCCCGCCTCCCGACCCCTTATGACCAGCCCCTGTACCACCCAGTATCACCTTTCCAACAATACCCTCCCCACCGCTATCCTGCTCAAACCCCCCTCACCCCTTCCCCCCCGGCTCCTCCCCGCCACCCGGGCTCCCTCCGATGACCTCCGCACCCACAGCGGCCGCTCCCGAGCCCATTACTGCTATGGTGGGTGCCGTACGGCGGGCAGACGGCTCTGGGCTCTTGGGGCCCGTAGTCGGTGTTCTGTGTATGGCAGTGGCAGTACTGGTGCTGGGGGTGCCGTACATGTTCTGTTGGTGAACTATTTTGCCGCAAGGTTCCCAAGGTGTAAGACAGTTCCTCCCCTTGTTTCTCTCTATTAATGAAACCTGCTGTCTCCTACGCCCTGCTGTGCCCTCCGTCCTCCCCCCGACTCCTTCTTCGATCGTTACTTCTTTACGGCTTCGTTCTACTTTACTTTTCTTCCGCTCTTACTTAAGTCATGGCGGCTAGGTAGGTAGGTTTCCACGGTCATCATCATTACATCATCCCGAAGTCGCCGCCTTCAAGAACGCCTACTGGTCAGTTCTGCTTCTTGTACACTCTTCCTTGGCAGCAGCTTCACACGTTCGTGGTTCGTCTTTCCCCTCCCGACTCCCCGCTCCCGCCCTCGCACCTCGCCCTCAACCCCGCGCTCCCACCCGCGCAACCGCCTCCCTATTGAAGCTGCCCTTGCGGCTTTTGCCTGGCTTCACAACTTTACAAACAACAACATGAACAACAACATGATTGTTTTCCCCCTCTGCTATCTCACCTCTCCCCCCATACACCCCCTCTTCCCCCCTCCCCCCGGCCCCCCAGACTGCCTGCAGCCCCTGGTCCCCTTCCCGATCGTGGAGCTGCCGTTCCGCGTGTCCATTGTCACCCACCACGAAGAGAAGCCCTCCAAGAACACCGGGGTGCAGGTGGCGCTGCTGGCGCCCGGGCAGGTGGACCTGCACAGGTGGGGGGGAGAGGGGGGGAGAGAGGGGAGACGAGACGGGAGAGAGAGAAATAGTGACTGGGAATGGATGAGGGGTCGCTGGAGAGGCCGGGAGGGTGTGAGTGTGTGTGTGTGTCAGGTTTTATTGAATAAGGTGCTTTCGTTATTTTCCCCCCTCCCTCTTCCCTCCGCCCTCCCCTCCTCCCCCTCCCTCTCCCTCCCCCTCCCTCCCTCTCCCCTCTCCTTCCCTCCCCTTCCCTCTGTCCCAGTATGAGCCAGGTGCCGGACGATGTGGACCCCTCCCGCTGCGTGGTGCTGTTCCCCAGTGACACGGCGCTGGAGGTGGAGCAGCTGGAACCTGATTCCATTGACCGGCTGTTCATCATCGACTCCAGATGGTGGGAGGAGGGGGGAGGTGGAGGAAAGAATCACGCCATGAAGGAAGGGGGGGTGTCAACTGTCGATACGCCCAAGGCAGCAACTGTCTTCCTGGGGCAGAGGGGGAAGGGGGGAGCGGGGGGGTTAATAAACCCAAATGTGAAACACGAAAATGTGAAACACGAAAGGCCCACTGGGGTGATATGTGGGGGGTTGGAGGGAGGGAAGGGGAAGGTTGTACAGGGTGCGGTACAGTGTTGCCGCGTGGTAAGTGTTGGTGCTGAATCGTTCGAAGAGAAAAATGCGAGTTGGTCGTCGTGTCATTGCGGGACACGAACACACAGACGGGTCACCTCACCTCACCTGCCGCTGCCGCTCCAGCGCTAAGCAGCTCGCCAAGCGGACGCTGGGAAGACACCGACATACATACAATCATACTCCTCTGATGTACACAAATAAGAGAAACATACCACTTCACCCTTGCTTGTTGTCAGTTGATGTAACCCTTTCATCCCCTTTTATAAAGACAAGAGTCTGGCAAAACTACGCGTACTCACAGACATACAGAGACACTCATGATACCATGATACATACATATTTATGCAGGCGGCTGGCAGAGGTTAAGGCCTGACTTCTGCTCCCAGTCGACCCAGTCGACCCGGGTTCAAATCCGCCTGCCGGCTCCTCGGGTGTTTGAGGAGTGATGAAATGGGAGGTGGCCCCCCATCTTATGGACGGTGTAGGACGTGATAATATCAACTTG
Source organism: Volvox carteri f. nagariensis (assembly GCF_000143455.1). NCBI lineage: Eukaryota > Viridiplantae > Chlorophyta > Chlorophyceae > Chlamydomonadales > Volvocaceae > Volvox > Volvox carteri. Next base: position 4,748,888 of record NW_003307545.1, on the reverse strand, counting down.
CGAGCTGACCAGGAACTAAGTTGATGCGCCGTTGATCCGCTAGATTTGGTTGGATGCTGGTGGTGAGTTGCCGAACCCAACGAATACATTCTGAAGTCGGATGGGGTGACGGATTAGGGTGCCCCTCTAGCAGGGGAGAGCAGGGACTGCCCCGGGAAAGGGGGCCGCTGGCGAAGTTAACCACCCTGTAACAACATACATACATACATACATACATACATACATACATACATACATACATACATACATACATACATACATACATACATACATACGACCCACAGTGTAATCTAAGTCATACATACATGCATACATATATATAAGGGCTTGGCACCACTGCTAAGGCGCGACCATTGCCCCCGGGAGATCCCGGGATCGATACCCGCGTGGAAGGGCGCGGACTTGTGCGGTGTTACCCCCTCGACGGGGGCTATCTCCCCTGGACTAGCCCAGGGAGGGAGAGGCGGAGGAGGGTAGTAGTCTCAGGAGGCTGTTTGGCGTCTTGTGGTGTGAGCTCTTTGCGCTCTTTTTTGCGTGAGGATTTTTGAGCTTGGTGACCTCCCCAGCCCGGGAAGACTCGTCGGGCTCCCGGTCGCCCAAGTCCTGGTAGCGAGCTCTCTGAGATGCTCGGTTCGTTCGGTCGGCAGGAAGAGCCCCCCAGTTGCGACTTCGTTTATGTTAGGAGACCAACGGGCATAGATCCCGTCTAGTTGGAGCGCCAAACAAGCGCTGTTGCGTGCCGGCCGTCGTTTCCCGTGCGGCCTGACCCGGGGGCGGAGTGCATGAGACTAACCAGCCGTATGCACCCGCCCCCCGCGCTGTGCTTCGGTCCTGGGCCCCCGGCTTTTCAGCCCACAGTGTAATCAACGTCATACATACATACATACATACATACATACATACATACATACATACATACATACATACATACATACATACATACATACATACATACATACATACATACATACATACATACATGCATACATACATACATACATACATACATGCATACATACATACATACATACATACATACATACATACATACATACATACATACATACATACATACATACATACATACATACGACCCACAGTGTAATCTAAGTCATACATACATGCATACATATATATAAGGGCTTGGCACCACTGCTAAGGCGCGACCATTGCCCCCGGGAGATCCCGGGATCGATACCCGTTAGGGTCAAAAGTCCTTCCGATGGTGGAAGGCATTGCGCCCCTAGTTGATGGACGGTGGTGACCTGGGATAAAGTTAACCCGCGAGCCGACCAGGAACGGAGTTGGGCCGCTGTCGACCCGGCAGATTCCATTGGATGCTGGTGGTGGGTGCGGAACCTGAGCGATTCACTGAGAAGTTGAATAGGGTGACTGGATGAGGGTGCCCCGAAATACCGGGGAAGGCAGGGTTTCGCAGGGTAGCTGCCACGGGCGAAGATACACCCCCCTGTTTCACACATCATACATACGTACGTACGTTCACATGTCCCGTCCCGTCCCCCGTGCATCCGTGTGTTGTGTTTGGAGTTGCGTCCCGCCTGCTTACCCCACTCCCTCACTCCCCCGCCCTCGCACTCTCTCCAGGAAGAAGGCGGGGGCCCTCATGCGCACCGAGACGTTCCGCTCCATGTGCGCGGTACGACTGAGCCACACCCGGTCCGCCTTCTGGCGCTTCCACACCAGGGGCGTGTCTGACGAGGGGGTGTGCACTGTGGAGGCCCTCTACTTCTTCCTGGAGGCGCTGGTGAAACATGTGGGCCTGAGCTTGGGGGTCTGGGTGGGATTGGGTGGAAGGGTGGGATTGGGGGTCTGGGTGGGATTGGGTGGAAAGGTGGGATTGGGTGGAAGGGTGGGATTGGGTGGAAAGGTGGGATTGGGTGGAAAGGTGGGATTGGGTGGAAGGGTGGGATTGGGTGGAAGGGTGGGATTGGGTGGAAGGGTGGGATTGGGTGGAAAGGTGGGATTGGGTGGAAGGGTGGGATTGGGTGGAAGGGTGGGATTGGGGGTCTGGGTGGGATTGGGTGGAAGGGTGGGATTGGGTGGGATTGGGTGGACCGGGACCTGCGGACCCGCCCACAGTGACCGCGCAAGCGCGGGGGGAATCTTGGGTTCGCAAGGCTGAAGTAAATTGAAGTAAACTAAACTGGGGGTGGGGGAAAGGGGGGCGCGGGGGAATTGGGGACGCTGCCAGTTTCGTGGAAGGAATATTACTATTAGCTTGATCATTTTCGTGTGTGCAGCTTGCGTCCCTAGGTGGCCCTCACTCAGAGCTTCAGGTACATCAACACGTATCCCAACACGTGGTATTCCTTTTCCTTTTCCGAGGAGGTTGCATGTGTACTGTGTTGCAATGAACTGAGCGGGGGGGTAGAAGTGCTGGAGATGAGATCGCATGATATGACGTGTGTGTGTTTGCCTTGTTGGGAGCCCTCCCCCTCCTCCCCCTCCTCCCACTTGCCATCGCTACTCCGCTTTCCCAGGCGCGCCCAGCTTCCTTGCTGCACGTAGCCCGCCATGGGGTGGTGGGCATTAGGGGGGGCCATATCGCACATGAGAAGATCAATCACCGTGTCGGTGTCAGACAGCGGGAGTCACCGGGTCACCGGGTGGTGCTGGTTGCTGCTGCTCGTGCTGCAGGGCAAACTGAGCGACCCACGGTTCACTGCGCCACACACGTTCGACAACCTGCTGTGGTATTTTGTGTACCAGCACCAGGTGGTGCAGCAGGCGGCACTGAAGAGGCTGCAGGAGCGGGGCACAGCAGAGTTGCTGGGACAACAGCCGCAGCAGCAGGAGGGCCCTGGGCGCGCAGACACGGAACAGGGTCAGGACCAGCCTCACCAGCAGAAGCCTCAACAACAGCAGCAGCGGAAAGGTCAAACAAAGCAGCAGCAGCAGCAACAACAAAAACAAAAACAAAACCCGATGCGACAAACCCAGAAGCAGAACGAGCAACAACAGCAAAAAAAAACGCAGAAGCAGCAGCAGCAAGGACAGGGGCAGGGGCAGGGTGACGGGCCCCTCACGAATCTGGGAGGGGTGGGTGGACCGGAGGTAAGCGGCATCTCAGAGTATGGCGGTGCCAACACGCTGGCCGCCCGGAAGGGGCCAGCAGGTAACGGAGGTGACGGCACAACCGGTGGAAAGCAGCAGCAGCAGCAGGTGCTGCCCAGTGGTGACCAGCCCGAGGAGAGCAGGCGACAGCTGCACGCAGCGGAGGACGCGGCGGTGGCGGTTGTTGCAGGTCCAGCCGGTAGGGAGGGAAAAGGTGAAGCTGGCGGGGGAGTGGTGCGTGAGGACGAGGAGATTCGGTGCGGGCCCAGCGGCATTGGGCCAGCGGCTGCTGGGGTATGGGAGGCTGGGGCGCCAGGAGCTGTACACGGCGATGGATCCCGCAACGACGGCGGCGATGTGGATGATGCGGAAGGTGGGATGAGTTGTAAACAAAATGGCGGGGAGGGGGGTGTGTAAAGAGGCGTTTTTATGTGTTTCGCACGGGCCAGTAACCATTCCCGTTATTTGGCGGTCAGCATAACACCTGCTTTATCAAGCTATAGGGCCTTTCTAGTTGCACGCACTTAGCCACCATCCAAGTCTCTTGTCAGCCAGGTGTGGTGGGAATGTCGAGGCCCCGGCATGGCGGTCAGTGTCGGGGGGTCCACCCCGGTTGTACCCCGCGCGCAACCGTTTCACGCAGCACCGGCCTGACATTGACACAAGTGCGGTTGAGGTGCAAATGGCATGGCCAAATAAATAGGGCCTTCAGTGCATGTGGTGAAAGCGGACGCCGGTGATCAGGTAATTGTGGAGAGAGTGACGCTGCGCGGCCTCCAAAATGTAACTTTACCACCGGCGATTCGATTGCAAGAAGACTTCAAAAATTAGAAGACGATGTGGTGAGAACATCCCAGACGGCCCTGTGACGCGTCTTGTCCCTTCCCGCCTGCTATACATTTTTGTATGATCATTCATATAGCGCTCGTGCGACTGACCCGATGCAGGGCACAAGGCCAAGCGTGCACGTACGTGATGGCAGCAAGCCGGGAAGCAGGAGAGGGAGAGGGATGAGCGCGCAACTGCGCGTCACCGGACTACTGGTACCCATGCTGGCGAGGCCGAAAGAGGCTCTGCGTTACATGACGCAAACTGCATACCTTGGCCTTTCCCCTGAATTTCAATTGTTTAAAGTATACAAAGTGGCTATCGTTAGTCCTCGTCCCTCAGCTTGCGAGATACCCCTTGTCCGTAAATCGCCTTCGTTCACAGAGCCCGAAACATTCGAGGTCTGCTCAAGATGACGTGATGAGCGTACTGAAGCAGAAGTCTGGGTATGGGAGCTGAATAGGTTCATTAGGAGGAGTAAATTTGTATGTGCAAGCAAAGCTGCCATGCAAAACCGCCATCCGGAACCTTGGACGCCATTTAGGAAATGATTTTATGCTTGCGGGCATACACCGGAGATAGTACTTTACAATACTCTACAGGCCTGGATGTAAAATACAATAGAGGTGGAAGGTCCTATTTCGAAAGCGCGCAGCACTGTTAGCGTCTGCAAATAAATCCGCGTCACTCGCTTGCATTTTTTAATTACTGCAGACCAACCTAAACTCACTTTCCATTTGTCCACACCGATAGTCAGTCCTGAACACCCAAAAGTGACCCACGGACCGCGCCGACTGAATATGACTGAGCCGCCGGCTGGCCTCGATGCCGAGGCGCGCTGCTCACCGGAAGCTTCCATCAGCGACGAATCTCATGGAGGACCTGCAAAAACAAGGCCCAAGAGTTGCGCTGGTAGGCAGCTGCACACTGTGCCTGGCGAGTTCGGAACCCATGTTCACTAACCCCCGCTTGCTGACTGTTAATGGACTGGGTTGTATTTTTTATATCAACGTAATGCGCCATGGCATGCTGTGCAGAACCTGGGACTTCCCGGCAAAGTAACTACAGTTGTCACTTTAAAGCTTTTCGGTTGCCTCCCCGGGCCGTCGCCCCTAAGGCAACGGTATCCTGCTAATGGTTTTGATGATAATTGCGTTTTCTACTTTATCTCATAGCCATGTACGGGGCTTTTGCATTACGTCCATGCCTTTCTGCTTGCAGCTTGCAAACTTGGGGCTGCTCAAGACCGCGGAAGTCCTTATGATAGTCCACGAGAGGAGGTAAACAACTGTAATAATAAGCCTTCGACTGCAAAGAAATTTAGGAATGCGTCACCGCAACGTGCGCATCTAGTCGGAGCAAATAGCTTCGGAATTTATACAAAGGGCATTGGGCCTACGGAAACTGCGCGCGAACCAAAGGACAGGAGTAAAGCGAGGCGTTCAGAGCTAAATCGGGCTGGTGTCGACCAGTGTCCGTGCAAGCGGGCAACATCCAAGACCTCTCTGCGGACTCCCTCCGACGGGCGCACGGTGACTCACGCTTCAGGACAGCGACATGAAGGAACAGTAACCTCTGCTATAGCGTCGCTGCCGACCCGGGACCATGCAAGCATGCTCCAACAACTGGCTACGCAAATGCAGTCGCAGCAACATCTACTTGGCAATGCCTCGCCCTACGTCTGGGAGCAGCAACCACGGCCTGCAGAGCTTGGCGGGAGCTTAGCGGTTGTTTCGTCTTCGGTCAGTCAACGCCCCTTCTCAGTCTTTCCTGTGGAGCCTTCAATAGACCGGAATGCACCTTATTTCTCTCAAGGTTTGTTTTCGAATCCAGCGGCATAACAAGAAACGCGCGGGATAACTAGGTAGACGGCAACTCGCCGGAGTTACGCCCAAGCCAGGGAAGTGAAAGCTGTTCACAACATGGGGGCGTAATGTCTTCATGGCTGAGCGGGGAAGAAGCCACAGGGGTGCTGAACTCGTTGACAAGGGTTTCGCGCCCTGTCGGCCCTCTGGCCGCTACTGTCGTATATTGCACAATCACCGAGCATCCGTCCCTTGTGACTCTTGCATCCTTCCCCGTTTTGAGGCACACCTTCTTTTCCCGCCTATGCTCCAGGTTCTGGATCCACCACACTCCAATCCGGGTGGGCCGACAGCCGCGTCCTTCCGCACCCCTTCGCCAGCAGCAACAGCAGCAGCCTGCAGGTGCGGCATTGCATTGCATTGCACACACCCTTAATGCCGCGGCTACTGCCGCCACCACGGACATACATACACCCGAACAGTCCCTCTCCAACCGGCGGCCCCGCCTCCCGTTCGACTTCTGTGTATGTCTTTATTCATTATAGGTTTTATGGATACACATGCGTACGGTTTTCGGAATTGGACGCCATGCTAGCCGGGCAAGAGAGCGGCATTGTTACCGCGGCATATTGCCCGCGTGCCTGTGTGTGTGTGTGTGTGTGTGTGTGTGTGTGTGTGTGTGTGTGTGTGTGTGTGTGTGTGTGTGTGTGTGTGTGAAGTGGGGTAGGAGGGGAGAGGCCCCCTTCCAATAACCCCGTCTTCACCACACCTCGCAAGATGTCCAAGGGATGGACTTCAAAAAAATACACAAACACATGTGTGTGTGTGTGTGTGTGTCTCCCGCCAAACCTACGGCCCGCAGGTTTCCCTGGAGCTGCCACCGGGGCAGTTCACCTCCCCAGGCACTCTGCCCCTGCACTCGCCCGCCACATCGGCTCCGATGACCGCCACCTCAGCTGTGCCCCAGCCCCAGCCCCAGCCTGAGACGCTGGCAGCTGTTCCGGGGGTGCGCGGCGTCAGCTGCGTGATCGTTGACGGGCAGCCATCGCTGGGGTTGTCGCCGCCGGCTGCCGGCGGCGGCCGCGGCGCGTCTGCATCAGGTGCTGCCCTCCCGCTGCTGCCGCAGCCACCGCTGGGTTCCGGCGGAGTGCTACAGCTGGCGGCGCCGGCCGCTGGTGCTGCTGCTGCTACGGGGCCGACAGCGGCGGCGACGGCGACGGTGCAAGGCAGCTCAGCCCCGGCCGAGCTGACAGCGCCAACATGCGCTTCGCTCCCCGCACTCTGCTTGCCGGCGGTAGCTAGCGATGTATGCGGGCTCGCGCCAGTTCCGTCGGGCGCCAGCGGCGGTGGCGGTAGCGGCGGCAGAGTTGGTATTGACAGCCACCACGCCACTGGACAACCGGCCGCAGCTGGCGGCGGTGCGGCGGTGGTGGCGGCGGGTGTGGCGATGCCGCCACAACAGCAGCACCCTAACCCCGCACCGCCTCAGCATTCCGGGGGCTTGTCGCTGCGCCGGATAAAGCCCGTGGCGGCGGCGATAGATTTGCACTGCGCGTTAGCGGCGCGCAAGGAACAGCACCCGGTGCCGCCTCCGCCGCCACATCCGCAGCCGCAGCAGCAGCCGCTTCTCCAGTCGCCAAGCAGCGCCATCTGCGATGCAAGCACCAGCGGTCGACCCGGGCCTTATGTCCCGCAATGCGGCTTAGCTGGCGGGTCATCAGTTCTGCCGATAGCGCCGGCAGTGGAGGGCGTCCCGTCCGCCGCCGCCGCTGGCCCCGCCCATAGCGGCAGCGCCGACGGCGCCCCCGCCGCAAGTGCACGTGCCGCCGTTGCTGTTGGATTGAGCGCCGGCGTCGACGGTATGAAGGGCATGAACGCCGCGCACAGCACGATGCAGCAACTGCCGCCGCAGCAAGCGGATGGTGGGTCCAACGAAACGGCCGGCGAAGGCCAGGTACTTTGGGCGCCGACCGCCGCGGTCAACACGACCGCGGATACGGCTCCGTGGGCCGGCGTGGTGTCATCGGGACACATGGGGCCTTACCCGGGGGGAAGGGCCGATGCCGTCGGCGCCAGCGGCAGTGGGGGCGGCGGCACCGCCACCACCTTTACAATAGGTTGCAACCTGTTGCAGCAGGGGACGGGGACGACGACGGCGCTGCCGTGCACGTACGGTTCCCAGGCCCGAGCGAGCGGTGGCGGCGGGGGACCCGACGCTGGCGGCGGTGGCGGCGGCGGATTGGTACCCACCGATTGCGTCGGGCCGCCGGCTGGGGCGCCCATCCTGTCTGGGCGGGCCTCGGACCCCGGGGTGAGCTCTTTTCCACAGCAGCAGCAGCAGCAGCAGGTGGTGCTACTGCCGCCGGGTGAATCTGCCAGCGCAAGTCCGGCTGTCAAGAGCTCAGCACACAAAGCCATTGCAGCCATCCCCGTGTCCTTGCAGCAGCAGCAGCAGCAGCAGCAGCTGGCTGGCGGCAGCACCTCTGGGGGGGCCATTGCAGATCGGTTCTTAGCGTCCTTGGTTCTGCCCGGTGTCGGGGGGCTGACACCGCCCACAGAGCCCGCATCCGGCGGCTTTTCGCTGCCCGCGGAAGCGGCACAGGAGCCCCCGCACCCGCAGCTGCAGCCGCAACACCTGCCACAACCGGTGGCGGCGGCGGCGGCTGCACCTCAGCCGCAGCCGCTGCTTTTTCCCCCGTCCCTCGGGATCCCTCCGTTTAGCCCGGCAGCGCTCCAGCTTATGGCATTTAGTCAGATGGGTCAAGCTGTCGCAGCTACTGCTGAGCATCAACAACATCATCAGGCGCTGCAGTCTGATCAGCAGCAGCAGCAGCAGCAGCAGCTAGCACAGCTGCAGCAGCACCACCAGGCAGCCGCCGCTCTCAGCCTCATGCAGCACATGTGGCAGGCTCCGTTTGGTTTGGTGATGCCACCGGGCATGATGGGGATGGGGATGGTGCCGGGGATGATCTGGCCGCCAGGGCAGATGGGCCTTACGCCTGCGGCAATGCCGACGCCTGGCGGGCCTCTGAACCCGGCGGCGGCGGCGGCGGCTGCCGCGGCCGCGGCGGCGCAGTTCCCCGCGCTGTTCAACCCGGCCATGATGTTACCGGCGTTGGCGCCGTTTGCGCTGCCGTTGCAAGCCGCGGCGACGGCGGCGGCAGCGCAGCAGCTGCAGCAGCAACAACAGCAACAGCAGCAACAGCCTGCCGCCACCGTCGCCGCAGTCAATGCCGCCATCAGCGGTAGAAGTACTGCAGGTAACGCTGGCATGACGGCGGCGGCGGCGGCAGTTCCCCCAGCACTTGTCAAGGGCTCATCGAGGCCGACCAAGAGCGCTGTGAAGACGGAGGCGGCGGCGTCTGTCAGGGGAGCCTCCGCGACCCAGGAACCTGCAGTACAGAAACAGCAACAGCCGCAGCAGCCAGGCGGCACGACGAGCTGCGTCGGTCCGGAGGCCGCTGTGCGCGCCCCGCCCACACGGTGTCTAACTCCGCTGGTGCCGTCGGCACTTCCGTCAGCAGCGGCGGCGACGACAGCGGCAGCGGCAGCGGCACACCCTCTGGTTGTCCAGCAGGTCCGACCGGATTTTACGGCCTTTGCTGGAGCGCCAGCGTTTTCGGCAGCGGAGGCGGATTCACGGCCAGGTCCTCCGCCACAGACGGAGGCAGACGACGGAGGCGGCGTGTTGGCGGCGCCAGCGGCCGCGAACTGTCGCCGCGGCAACACAGCCGCGGGGGCTGCAACCCGCGATGGCGCCAGCGGTGACGGCAACAAGGATAACTCCGCGGTTGGTGCGGCGGATGCGGACGCAGAGGCGGAGGTTGAGGTGGCGAAGAAGGCGCCGAGATCCCTGCCAGGATTGGAGGTGACGCGGCTACAGTCGTTCGCCAGTGCCGATCTAGTGGTGGTGGATGCGTTGCAGCTGCTGGCCGCGAGTCCGCCGCCCAGCCCGCACCGGGAGAGACGCGCGTCGGGGACCTCGGGTGCGAGCGTTACGACGGCTGGCGGTGGCGGGGGCAGCCGCCGCTCATCCGACGGTGGCGGCGCCGCCGGCGCCGCCGCTGGGATAGGCCCAACGGCTACGGCTGATGCCGACACGACGACGTCAGGCCGCCCGCACACGGTACCAGCTCGTCGCATGTTTGAGCTGCCGGACCCTGTGCCCGTCAAGCGGGAGCCGCCGCAGCCGCAGTCGGGGGCAGCCGGGCTCACCAGCGCAGCGGGGCAAGGGCCTAGAGCTGCAGTGACGAGTGCAGGGGAGGTACGGGGCCCTGCAGCCACCATACCGGCTTCAGCCCGCTTGCCTTGGCTGGCTACGTCACCAGCACTGCCGCTGCCGCCGCGGGCTGCCGCGGCGGCGGCCGGTACGTTGGATCGACAGCGGCTGCTGCACCTGGCGGCAGTCGGCGCGGAGAAGGTACGGCGGCGGGCATCGGGGCAAGGCGGCAGCGGCGCAAGCCTGGTGGGCTTGGAAGCGGCGGCGACCGGCGTTGCGGACGGAAGGGAAGACGAGCCGCAGCTGGCGCTGCCGCCGGGTGCTAGGCGTCCAAAGACGCGCCTGGCCCGCGCTGCGGCGGCGCCTGGCGGCGCCTTCCTCGCAGTCATACTCGAGGCGACGGAGGCCGCCGCGGCTGCATCCGCCGCCGATGCGGAGATTGGTGGCGACGGTGAGGAGATGGAGACGCACGCAGGTGCCGTGGCGACGGCCCAGGGGCTGGGCTTGGGTCACTCTCGGGCTCCTGTCGTCGCGGGCAGCCAACCACTTTCCGCCGCCGCCGTCGCCGCCATCGGTGCCGGCCGAAGTGCGCGGCGAAGCACGGGCAGCGGCGGCGGCGGCGGCACCCGGAAGGTCCAGTGGGCGACGAGCGAAGAGGCTCCATTCGGCTCCATGCGTTCCGCGGCGACCGCGGGTGCGGAGGAGGATGAGGGTATGGTACAGGGAGGGGAAGAGGAGGACGTGGGGGAGGAGGATGGAGAAGAGCTAGAGGAGGTGGCAGCGGCACGCGGTGTACGGCAACGGTCACGGCGCTGGCGTCACCCGGCGGCAGCAGCGGCCGGCAGCGACGGTGGCGGCGGCGGCGAAGGCGACGAGGACGACAGTGATGAGGATTACAATCTGGGGAGGGAGGCGCGGCGCCGCGCACGGGGAGCGCGGCGCGGTGGCGGCGGCGCTGGCGGAGCTACTGCAAGTGTGTTTGCCGCTGCGCGCCGCGCTGCACGCGGCGGGGGCGGCGGCGGCAGCGGCGGGTCTGCCGTCGACAGCGACGACGGGGAAGGCGGGTTAACATCGGATGACCCAGCTCACGGGTACACTGGCGACGGCGACGACGACACAGCTACTGCGGAAGGAGCCGCGGCGGCGGCGGCGGCGGCAAGGCGCCGCCGTAGCGGCCATGGGCGGCCGCCGGGCGCCGGCAACCTACGGAAAATGAAGCCACGGCGGCTGCAGTCAGACGGTCGTCTGGGGTTCGCAATGCGCTCGTCCAGGTACACAGGCGTTTACCGCACCCCCGGCGGCCGCTGGCGAGCGCAGTTCTGCTACCGCGGTGCCGTACACCAGCTTGGGATGTACGACACGGAGCGCGAGGCGGCTGCAGCTTGGGACCAGGCGGTGGTGACGTTTCGAGGCAGCTCCTCGGGTGTGCAGCTCAACCTGCCGCAGCTGCTCAACTCGTACGACTTGCAGGTACGGCCAGTTGTACGGCCATGCTGCTGTGCCGTGCTACCGTACGCCTGCCTGCGGGCACACGGTTGGCTACAGTGTCTTTCTGTCTGTCTGTCTGTCTGTCTGTGCGTGTCCTGCTCTTTTGTGAGGCCGTGGACGTGTGCGTTCCTGGGGGTGGGGGATTCTCGGAGGGCGAGAAGTTAAAAAGACTAGCCCTGCCGCCACTCACCGCCACTTCCAACTCTGTGCGCCAGAACGTCCGGGAGCACATTCATCGCATCCTGGACTCCAAGATCGCCACCACGCGTACCAAGCGCTGCCTGAACTCCTACGCGCGGAACCCGCCGGGGCCCAAGAGCCCCTCCAGGGTGGTGCCGGCGGCGGTGATTGAGAACATCACGACGGAGCCGGGTACGGAGGACGGGGGAGACGTCCAGCTGTACGACGGCGGCGGCGATGCCGCCGCAAGCGGCCACGTGGATCTGTCCGGTTTACCAGCAGCAGCGGCGGCGGCGGCGGCCGGTGGTGGTGGTGGTGGCGTAGGTGAGGTTGGCAGCAGTCAGGGCCGCGTACGGACCGCGACGGCCGCAGCCGGTAGGGCGTGTCGGCGGCGCCGTAGCCCTAGCCCCAGCGGCGACGGTGGACCGGACGACAGTGGTGGCGACGGCGCTAGCGGCAGTACGGCAGGTGGGTGCAGGGCGGCACGGAAACGGGCGCACCATGACGTTGGCGGAGGCGGCGGTGGCGGTGGTGCTGTGCTTGGGAATAGCTCGGGCGGGCTGCAACCTCACACAGCAGCCCAGGACAACACGGCCGGGGGGCAGCAGCTGCTGCTGCAAGCGCAGCCTCAGCGGCTCGGAGCATTGCCGGTGGGCGATGCGGCGCTGCTGGGGCTGGCGGCGCTGCGCCGTCACCTTCCGCTGCCGCCGCCACCTTCAGTTGCCGCCGGTGCGGCTGCCGACACGGCGTCCCTACCGCCGCCGCCGCTCCGAAGCCACGACCTCGCTGGTGGCGACGTCACTGCCGCTGCCACAACCGATATCGCCGCTACCGCTGCCGCAGTCGCTACAGATGCCGCGGTTGCAGCAGCGTCTGCGGCGGCAGCAGTAGATGACGTCCTGCCGCCAAGCAAGCGCTCGTCAGAAACCACAACGACGGCGGACGCCGCCGCCGCCGCCGCCGCTGCCGCTGCCTCCCTCGTCCAGCCGTCGACCCATGAGCCGTGGGACGTCGAGGGTCCCGCCGTGTCCAAGGTCGCAGCGGAGGCTCAGCACCGCAGCAGCAGCAGCGGCGGCGGGGAGGGGGGTGACGCCACCGGGGCCCGGTCGGGCCGGGCCGCCTCGCCCAAACGCCGCAAGAGCCTTGCCATCCGCTCCAGAGACTACTGAGGAGTCGTACACACACGTACGGAGAGGAGGCGGTCGGGGGCCGGTGGGAAGGTCCTCCTCGTAGCTGATCACACCCTTGATCTGAGCTGCTCACTGGGGTGGGGTGGTGCGGGGTGCGGCCTCTTGAGATGCCGTCCTGCACATTACCGCCAAAAGTGGCCCACTGGTAGTCGGCGAAGGCGGAGGTGGAGGCGGCGGAGGCGGGGCAATCATGACGATGGTCCTTGTAATTCTGATGGTGGTGGTGGTGGTGGTGGTGGAGGGCGGTGAAGGGCTGCTGCTTGGCTGCCCCTTGGTGCTGCCATAGCTTGCGGAGTTGGAGTCTACAGTGGGCTTGATAGGACAGAGCGGCGTTTGCCAAAGGACGCGCGGACGGGGAGGGTGGGAGGGGGAAGAGGGGAAGAGGGGAAGATACCTCCGATGCCGCACATGTGGCCGAGGTGGAGCGACGTGTTGGCGGAGGTGGTCCGCGGGGCGGTGGTCCGAGGCAGCTGTTCATCGTAGGCTGACTTGCCCGGATGTTTGTCTGTTGGGGATTCATCGTGCAGAGCACGACATGTACGACACAAGTGAGTGACGCAACTGCCGCCCGCATTGCGGTGCAGTAACGCTTCCGGAATGTGCCATCGTCCATTCATCCACCCGGCCCCCCCATGTGGTGTGCCCTGTCCTGTCCTGTCCTGTCCTGGGGAGCTCGTTCCGCTGCTGCTGTGTGAGTTTGCGAGGCGTGCGCGGTGTTGCGCGGCCACTGCCCACAGAACGCAGCGCTGTGCTGCCTGCTGTGTGTGTATGATTGCATGTATGTATGTCAGGGTGTTGGGAGGGGGGCTTCGGAAATGCAGGGGTGAAAGTGGGTGGGTGCTGTGCGTGGCTGGGTACGCGGCATTGCATTCTCCCGGTAGGAGGGCCCCCCGATGCGCGCCTGTGGGACCTGAGGGGGTGGGGGTGGGGGTGAGGTGGATGAGGTGGAGGACCTTCGGAAGGCACCTTGAGGCTGTGCACATGCACCTACGTGTAGTACGTCTCTCTGTCTGTGTGTGTGTGTGTGTGTGTGTGTGTGTGTGTGTGTGTGTGTGTGTGTGTGTGTGTGTTTGGAAGTTGTGTTTGCAGGAGCGACGAGATACTGACGTGAGGTGTGAGATGCGTTGTTGGGTTCCGTGAGATTATTGTTTTTGTGCAGCACACTTTGCGTATGTGTGGATTGTTACGGATTGTATTGCGTAGTCCACCGGTGGGGTACACCAGGTGTTGGAGTGACAGGAGAAAAGAGGCGTTGGCGACTGATGCCACGCTTCCTTCTGGCCGTGCTGAAGAGTTGCTGTTCCTGCCCTAGTTGCTATTTAGCGATGGTCGTCGCTCCTTAGTTCTTAGTTCACTACGAAAGCGGTTTTCGTCGTTTGAAACATGGTGTTTGCTTTGTTGATGCAAGTCAGTCGTGTTTCGCAGTTGGCAAATTAGAATAACATGCTCCGGACACAAAGTCGCGTGAGGCTGGACTTAATAAAACAAAGCAACAGCGCATCACCATCATCAATCTAGCGTCTGTCGTTTAGTCGTCGGTGTACATTTGCTTTGTTGCGCTTTTGCGCGGCTATAACTTTGTTGGGAGTTGGTTGTATGAGATTCGAAAATTGTTAGAAAAGATTCGTGCTTTGTTCATTTCTTTGTTTGACGTGGTAGCTCTTACGGGCTCTCCTCCTCATGTACATTTCCCTCGTTAGTTGCGGTCGCGTAGCATGTACTCTTAGGTGCTGTTCGCGGCCTGAGGTGTCACGAGGACATATGCGACGCAAAACTTCGCTGCCCTTCACTCGCTTCCTGGTGCTGGTTTTGGCTTTCGCAGGCCTTGCTTAAAAAGGCAAATTGTCTCACGTGTATGGTAGTACCGCCCGGTGTGCTGCTGCTGCTGCTCTGCTCTGCTGCTCCTCATCGCTTGTTCATGGCTGTCGGTTGAGTTGTAGCTTTGGTCGGTGAGATGTTTCGTTGTCATTTCTGTTATGTGGTTGGTTATGAAGAACTGTTCATGGCACTGTGTAGGAAGGTCAGGTCAGTTAGCGGCATTGCGTGTAAGGGGAGAACTTTCCTTAGCGGTTGTTACATTCCGTACATGTCGTACATGCCGTACCCTTACGGGGAGGTCCTGAGGGTGGCAGCTCAGTAAGGGCATCAGCGCCTGTCTGTTATGGGCGCTTTGCCATGTCATAATTCTGGGCCGCAAAGAAAAGACTGGGGCCAAAATTTGGCGGTGGCAAACGTTGCGGCGCCTGGTGATGGTGATTGCCGTACAAAAATGATGTACGGCGTTGCGGCGAATAGATGAGAGCGCCCTGTCTGTTTTCTGTGGGATAGATTTCGAAAAGATTCTTTTGTGCAGCTTTGCTTCCTTTGTTTACTAATGATGTGGGACAGCTCTGACATTCAGGGGCCTACTTGTACAGGGCTCTTTCCTTTCGGGGGGAGGGGCAAAGTGGGCGGTGGTGTTGTGGCGCGAGTGCACCTGAGCGGCAACTTCAAAAGAGGGGTTCAAGGAATGTCGTTAAGCTCCGTCGATAGCTGTCTACCAAGTACTTCGGTGCGAACAGAAGAACAGCTTCAGGGTGTCTGTGTGTGTGTGTGTGTGCGGGTTTGCAGAGGCGGCCTCCTCCTTTGACTGAATGGGTTTTCGCAACGGGAATGCGCGGGGGAAGGAGGGAGGGAGAGGAACAGGTGCTGAGCGAGCGCGACGTAAGGAGGGTATGAAGGTTGCAGCAAGGGTACATTTTTCACATCCTCCGGTGCCGCGCGGTCGTCCGGACTGAGGACAGCTACCAGGTGTTGTAACTTGTTGACCCCGTTGTTGTTCGCATCTCTCCAAGCCTGCTGGACCCCGCCGAGGACCTCCTGTTCAGCGCCCAGCAGCGGCTGCTGTCCGCCCTGGACGAGCATCCGGACTTCTGCAAGCTGTCGGGGAGCCTGTTGGTGAAGGCACGAACCAAGAGCCTGTTCAGCGTGATGAAGAAGCTGCTGCATCTGGGGGATATGGCGCGGGGAGGGCGGAGCCGTGACCAACCCCCACTTCGCATGACGAACCCTACTGCGACCGACCCCCCCCCCCCGCGGCCTCCGTATTATTCTGTTGGAGATACCGCCTGCGTTAGAGCGCACCTTTACTACCAGGCCGCAGGAATTCAGGACTTATCGGAAATGTGTCTCAAGAGCGCTTCAAGGACACCCTTCGCCCCTTTGACAGATAGGCCTCCGTCCTGGCTTGGGAGTGGGAGTTGTGGCAGGGTAGCCCGACCGGCGGCTCTCGTCATGTGCCGCGGGGAGCGCTCATGTGCAAGGCCCTGAGACGAACACCAAACGCACCGCCTTACGCGGCCAAGCAGACTGACAATAAAGCCTCATCTAGCACACCACACAATTAAAGTCAAAAAAAGGACACGAAACATTAATTAAGTTGCAGATTGCCGGGTGCATGTGCACATGGGCCTGGCACCCTTGGGCAGCATGCCCCCCTTATATGCAGCATCATCTTGGGCGCCCAGGACTTTCATCATTATTGATAAAGCATATCGATGTCTTCGCTACATAGCCAGGAAAACATCCACATTCCAAAGTTGTTCATGTTTAAATAATCGCCTCCTACTAGGTATCACCACCATCACCGTTCTAGACCTGTCAACGTTGGTCTGTGGTGGCTTGTGGCCGGAGAGGTTGGGAGTTGTGCCCACAGCTTGAGCAGGAGTGTTGTTGACAATCAACGGCGGTGTTGCCGGCTGTTGTCAGCTATCATTGGAAGACCTCCCTGGCCAAGGAAGAGTTTATATGGCAGCCCTGCAGCTTCCATCGAATGGATGTATCACGCACCCGATTGGAACATCTGGATAAAATTGGTGCGCACAGTGCTTGAAGCTTCTGCTGGGAAATACGTTCCTGCGGAATGTGGGTTGCTTGCAGCAGAGGTATGCGATGTCCTAGTCGTTGCTGAGCCCACTGATACACGGGCTGGGCTGTGTGCTTATATATGATATCCCAGTATCCTGAGCCCATAAATCCATGTATGTTGTGGGGCCCTATATATCCTCAGGAGTTAACAACGCATCATGGACCCATGGGTCGGAACCAGCAGAAAGACCTGCTAGACCCCTATAGGGATCTTTAGGCTGTGTTTCCAAACTGGCTATTAGCATTTTTATTACCAGTCCAGTACACATACCGATTTTGTTAAAGCTCTATAATTGGTCATGCATCATCTTCTTGGCGCAGGCCAGCCCGCGCCCCGCATGGGCGCTTGCAGAGATGTCGAAATCGGCCCTGTAGCGGCGGGATACAGCGAGGGTTGTCCCAACCGAATGCAAAACGCGGCAAAACCGGCAAACTAACATGGAGCCGATGGCCATTATGGGAACTACCAAGATGTGCTGCGAAGGGATCAGGATGGAGTTATACAAGTACCCCGATAGTAACAAAAGTTGTAAGTTGTTTTACAGTAGTAACAGCGCAGAGCCAAAGCCAACAAATTATTTCGCGTTTCCGTACGATGACATCACGATGCCCTCGGATTCACGAAAACTCTACGCGGGAGAGCGCACCACCTTCATGCCTTCATGCAAAACAGAGACTGACTCTCTTCCTTCAGCAACAACTTTGTCACCATCGCTATCCACTAAAGAAAAATCGGACCAGCAATAATATCGTTGTTCGATGGCGCACACCGGATAGGCTTTTGTGTCGCGTCCCGGCTCACTTCCTTGGTTCCCGTGGTCCCGGCCAGGACATTACCCAGCACCACCATCAAGGCCCCTAACTCACTACGACAGCACAAGCAGCTCTCTTCCGTCGCGGTTATGTTCCCCCTGCACGGTCCGCCGCCGACGAACCTGCCCCTCGTCTCCACGGCCAAGCAGCAACAGCAACCGCAGCCGCCGCAGCCGGCGGCGGCGGCGGCGGCGGCGGCCAACCCCCTGCTTAATCAGTCCCCAGGGGCCCCTTGCTGGCCGCCGCCGCGGCCCTCTAGAAGCGGGCATGGTGGGGCTGCAGCTCCGCCGGCGGCGGCAGCGGCGGTAGGCCTTACTGCCGCGCAAGCTGTAGTGCGCGGCGCGGGTGCCGTGGGCATCGTGTACGGCGGCTTGTGGCTGGCGCTGGCGGCGTATCGAGCGGTCAAGAAGCGCCTGTTGAGACGGGCGCTGCGGGAGATCGTACCGGCGCTGCAAAATGTGGGTCAGGATTGGTTTCGGAAAAAAAAGACATCATTCATGGATCAGGCCGTTTTCTTTCGTTGCCGGGCGGCGACCGCCGGGTTCCCCCCTCCCGCCTCAATGCCGCCGCCAGGTCGGCGGCAAACTTTATTCCAGCTCACGTCATCAGTTCTTTTTCGCCGCCTGTACACCTACCTTTACTTCTTTACGGCTTTGCTCTACTGCTTTTCTTCCGTTCTTATTTTAGTTTTGGCGGCTAGGCAGGTAGGTTTCCGCGGTCGTCATCACTACATCATCCCGAGGTCGGCTCCTTCAAAACCGCCTACTGGTCAGTTCTACTTGTCTTTCCTTGGCAGCAGCTTCACTCGTTCCTGGTTCGTCTTTCCTCCCTCCCTCTCTCCCGCCCTCCCGCCGCGTCCGCAGGCGGGCATTACTTTTTGGGTGGATTTTGGGTCGCTCATGTCGCTGGCACGAAACAATGACGTATACGAGCACGACAATGACGTGGACCTGGTGGTTCTGGAGCCAGACTTTCCGGCGCTGCTGGAGAAGCTGCAGACACCGGGAGTACTGCCAAAGGTACATGTGACGATTGTACGGCAGTGTACGGCGCTGGTATGGACAACGGGAAACCTGGCAGAGGGTGGGGCCACATTGGGGTTCAGAGAGGACTCGCGGGCTCAGAGCCTCGCTTGCTCTGCAATCCGCTTTGGACGGCCACCTCCCCCCGGCCCCCCCGTGCCGCCCGCCCCTGCCTGGGTTCCTTTGGGGGTTTAGAGTCGCGTGATGCCCCTCGCCTCTTTCCCCCCTCGTGTGGAGGAGGTTTCGCAAGTACCTAAGGCTTTGCAACCCCGAGCCCCCCTACCGGCGCCCCCTACCTGCCAGGCCCTACTCCGCCCGATCCCGCCGCGCTATCCCGAAGAACCCCCCCCACCATGTCGCGCTCCCCTAGGGTTTCACGGCGGATTGGATCGGTAAGAGTCGCGACCTGGGGGATGGGCTCGTCCAACGATGGATCCGGATCTACCTGCCGGGCAGGGTACGAGGAGGGGCGCTTGGGGGCCGGGGGGGATGTTACCCGCCTAGTAAGCCGGTGTGTTTGGCCGCCCCCTACCTTGTCAATGCCTGGCGGGGTCGCAGGGGCCCCCGCTGGCGCAGTACGGCAAGAACGGCCAGCCAGGGAATGCGAATGCATTACTTCACTCGGCACCTCTCACCTTGGCACCTCCCTCGGCGCCACAACAATGGCGCCACAACAATGAAAATCAACCAGCCATGGGGACCCCTCGAGGGGGGGGGGCGCCTTTAAAAAAAACGGATGTCACGGCACTTTGTGCACGGCACTTGTGTAACTTGCCAGCTTGTCATGCGGTACTTGACAGGCGGTCATGCGGCCTGCTTCTGCAGGCCGCGGGGTGCGAACTATGGCACTTGCCACAGGTTTGAATGTTTTGTTCGGAGGACCCTCCTTTCTATGCCTGGTAAAGCTGTGGTGTTTCCCTCCGGTCCTGTCCGGCAGGTGATGTGGGTCGACCTCTTTGGCGGCTTCGATTTTGGATCCAAGATCCGGATCAACAAGAACGCGCACTGCGATGTACCCAAGTGCGTCCTCCTCCTCCTCCCCCTCCTCCTCCTCATGTTGCGGCGTCCTGCTGCCGCTCCTGTCAGTTCAGTTGGTCAATCAGGCCGTGTGCCTGCCGGTCTATATCTGTTTACCTGTCAGTCTGTCTGTCTGCCTGCCTTCCTGCCTAGTGGTACTTGGTCCCCCTATCCCCCTAGCTCTCACACAGAAGGCTCTCTGGCTGTTTAGCCATCACTATTGTTAAGGAGACCGCCACCACGCCGCAAGTTCTCGCTGTTACCCGGTTCCTGCGCTGCCACCTCCACCTCCACTTCCCTGACTGACTCGCCCTATCACCTGGGTACTCCGGCTACTCCCCTCTCCCCGGCAGGGAGCTGGTCCTGCCCCTGGGCACCATACCCATGTTCGATTCCACAGCTCCCGCGCCCCGTTACGTGGAGGCCGTGTTGCAGCACCGCTACGGCCCCGACTGGCGCACCCCCAAGTACGCCAGCAAGGGAAGCGACCAGATAGAGCACAACAAGCGCTACCTGCGGGTGATGCGGTGGCTGGGCAAGATCGGGCTGCGCATCTGACTCCGAACCATCCGGAGCGCGGGGGAGGTCTCGGGGGGGGGAGTTGCAGGATGATGGCGGGGGAAAGGCGGGGCTGGGGCGGGCCTGGTGGGAAAGGTAGGGATAAGGTAGCAAAAAGCTGAACCACTCGAACCACAAATGGTCTTTATTCAGTATTTAAATGGCCAAGGTGTCCGATGCACATCTCATCACCACCAGTCACCAGCAAAAGGGGCAGGCGGAAGGCCTCCCGAGGATATGTGGAGGTGGCACATAAATCGCGCGGTCGAAACGCCTTTGGGAGGTTGGGGTGTGTGGGCCTAGGGTTTGGATTGAGGACATTTGTGACGATGAGGAACGGGATATGTGGACTTCCGGAAGGTAATTTTTAATACTCCCGACCACTGTCCCGACCGCTGCTACCGACCTTGCCGTATGGTCCCGAAGCGAAAACATACTCGAGCCCTTGCCAGTTGTGTCTGGAATGTTCCCATTCGTTCAGACTACGTTTTGCTCCTATTCCTTCATCCCGTATTGACGAAAGCCGTGGGGATGTCATCCTCCCGTGCCCTGGAGATGCTGGTGCATGGTCATGACCAGGTTAGCTTTATCAGCTGCTGCACATCCAAGCCCTGCCTAGGCTCACGGGCAGTTTGATATCTACCCGTACGATGGAGCTCGGTGTGTCCGTTCAGAGCGGTGTGATGCACCAGCGCATGCCTTCCGCATCACTTGGCCGCGTACACGCTTGGCAGAGCTGTACGACCAAACCGAACTATGCAAACACCAGTACAAAGTGGCCAGAGAAGCCCACGTGTAGGCACGGAAATAAAACATTTACGAATGCCAGTAGCGTTACTACTGATCTGCTTGAGCCCAAAACTTAACGCACACATCGCGCCTCTAAAAGCTACCGCTTGAATTGATTGTAGCCATACCTCCGCTTTGAGTAAGCCAGCCTCGTGCATTCCATAAAAAACAGTTTAGTAGATCACGGTTCTACAGGGTGGTCCTGGTTGAATGTCTCTCTGGGCTAGCATCAAGCGTAGTAAAGGAGGCCTAGCGCTTGTCACTATGGGCAGTATAATGACTTTGGCTTTCGGTCCAGTGATATATTACATGAATTTCGCCCCAAAGGTGTGAGATCGTGGCCTAAGTTATATGACGTAAGATGAGAGCTGATGGCATTTTCGGCGTGTTTTTCTGAAGCGCAGCCAGATTTTAACAAGCCTCTATCACGGGGGATGCAGACAAGAGGTATGCCCTTAGTGGCGTGCTTTGTTTATTATGTGCACGTATCCCGTCTCCGCTTATGTCTCCCACGTCTGCAATCGCCGGCTCTTCGCAGGGGCGTATGTGAATACCGGTTCGCGAGATGCTGGTCCGGATCGCCCCGTCTCTTCAAAGGACTTTGATTAGGCTGTAACCTGGGGTGACACCAGAGGGGGTATTTTGCTGACGGCCTGGCTTGTGGCTTTGAGAGCCGTCATCCCCATCTTGCGCAGTTGGAATACGGCCAGACGTCATGGATCACACTCATTCATTATCGACGTCATGCAGCACATTTGCCGGGCCCCAACGAGAGCCGCTTCCCCGCTGCTTTCAACCAATGAAGCCAGGCGGGTCCAGCACCGC
This sequence comes from Volvox carteri f. nagariensis, assembly GCF_000143455.1. Lineage (NCBI taxonomy): Eukaryota > Viridiplantae > Chlorophyta > Chlorophyceae > Chlamydomonadales > Volvocaceae > Volvox > Volvox carteri. Next base: position 4,727,173 of record NW_003307545.1, on the reverse strand, counting down.
CAGCTGTACCGTCTGCGAACAGCAGGAGTGACGGAAGCAGAAGCAGCAGTACACAGCGGCAATTCCAAGTCAAAAGACGGTGGAAAGCAGCTGGTGCAAGAAAGGGCGAGCGGCTAAGGTGGGGTTCTCGTCAATCCCCAGCCTCCGGCAAGGGGCACGGGGTCGCGACAGAACGACAGAACGATAACTGCGTGAAGCAGGGCGTACAGCGACACACCTGGCAGTCATTTCCAAACGCACATGGCGACACGCATTCTGTTTCAAGCCTGGCCAGCTCGGTATCATCCAGCAGGTGCGTGCAGGCCGCCCTCACCCACCTGGGGCATAACGCCTGGCTGATTGCGGCTCATATAACTCTGGCGGCGGCTGGGGCTCTATGGATGCGACATTGGGCGGAGCTGGGGAATGCCCGTTGCAGCTCGCTTCCCAGCACGGGTGGCATCACATTGGACACGTAGGCAACCTTACGACGGGGTGCTGCTGCGTGATTTCTTAACGGGAGTCATCTTTGGTGGAGGTGGTGGTGGTAAGGGTATGGTTATGCGACTGCGCCCTAGCCGCCAGCGACCAGTCCACCACCAGGGGTTGTATACGAATAGCCCAGCGTGGACATTGATGCCCAGATTGATGCCCAGAAGTCTGGATGCCGGTCGCTTGCGAGTCGTCGCAAAATCTCCTTGTGCACAGCGAGATGTCCATGGAGCCTGGCAACATGTGAGGCCAGAGCGGAGCAGGCCAGGGTGCGGGGTGTCAGGAGCAGCAGGCAGAGAGGTTGACGAGAGCTTTAGTGCGACATGTTGCAAACCTAGAGATGGTCAAGGGTATTACACATGCTGCCATACGTGTAACATATACTGCTTCCTGCCCCTCGCTAAAAATGGCTAGTCGTGGGATACCGGTAACGGATGAAACACAAGTTATCATCATCCCAGAGCTCCCCTTTCCCTTCTTTTCCAAAGCAAAGCCTATAGGCAACCGAAATGAACCGTTGCATACCTCGTTGCGTACCTCGCGTGTCCCACGTGTTGACCAGACACGGACAGGCCCGCTCCAGCCTGGTGTTTCCATCTTCGCGCATCTGGCATGCCGGTGAGGTGAGCTGATGCTAGAGCTGCCAACAACAACTGCTCCCCCACCGTAACGGGGCCCCGTGAAGGCGGCGGCTCTCCCTCCCTGGACCCAGTAATGCAATTGGTGCACCCCTGCAACCGCCCATGACCTGCTGCTGCACACATGCACACACGGGCGGCACGGCCTGGCCCCAGACATGGCCCTGGTTGCAAACACACATGAGCTCTCAGTCCACCCCTCTGCCCCCAGCAGCACGATCTGCTGGGCCTCTGTCGCAGCCCGAATGCGGACAGCACAGCTCCCCTCCCGAAGTTTTTGTGTGTTGAGTCATCGCGAGCTCTACAGGTTTGCCAATGTCGTCCGCAAGCAACGTTACCACGTCATACACCCCAAGGGGCAGGAAGAGCTCTCGCATCCCCCGGAAAGCACCGCAGCATGGCCAAGAACGAATGCACGTACATTGACCGTACATCCCAGACACCAGTGTATGTATACGATGCCAACCTCCACATTTCTTTTAGTCTTCCGCACCATAACAGGACAAGCAACTTCTCCCCTCGCGCAAGTTCCTAGTCCAGTACAGTACAGCTAAGCTTTGACATCACATCCTGATCATCTTCACCATCTTTTCACCTTGTACTGTACGGCTGCAACACACTCGATCCGTAAATCACCCAGTCCGAGTCGACCTTGCGTGCGAGGGGGCGTGCAAGTGTGCGGGCGCCCCGTGCGTGTGGTGGGACACTCTTGCCGGCTGCGCCTGCGGAGCAACCGCCTTCCGCCAGTCGTTATACAGGTATTCCGGGAACACTTCCTGGAATTCTTCCGCGCTCAGCGATAAGCCCTCCTTGAAGCTCATGATCCGGTCACGTCCCGTCGCCGCAAGGTACTCCAGCCGATCGTATCGGTCGCTGCCGAACGACAGCGCCACCGCCAGGTTGCGCGGCGACGCCAGCAGCCGCGGCAGCGCCTCCCTCCAGGCCGCAGAGTGACTTAGCACCGCCGTCAGGCGCTGCACGACCGCGCGTAGCACGCCGGGCGACCGAATGAGCAGCTCCGGGGCGCGCGCTGCCATCTCGGCCAATTGCTCGGGTTGCAGCTGCAACCGCGACCGCAGGAGTGCGCCGTTCGCATGCAACACACCGGGAGAGACCGACAGGAGCTGTGGCTCAGCCGCCGCCAGAGCCGCCGCAGCCGCCGGGGACAGGCCCAGCTGCTCCCTAAGCTGCGCCACACTAAGCGCGAAGAACCCAGGCTGGTGCCTGAGCAGCTGCGGCTCGCCACACAGTAACGCCAGGGCATCAGCCGGCGGCAGCACCAGCGCCTCCGCCAGCGCGGCGGTGGTGCCGGCAAACTCGCTGCGCCGCAACAGCACGTCCGGAACCGCCACCACGATGGCGGCGAGTGGGCCGCCCCCGCCGGGCCCCAGAGGCGGTGGCAGCTGTAGCTCCAGCGCCAGCGCGGCGCCGCGACGCGCAAGGACACCCGGCGGCACGCGCAGTACGTGGGGTTGACGCAGCAGAACGGCACATAGCTGCGGCGGTGCCAGGCCGAGATCTTGGACTAGGACGCCGCACAGCGCCGCCAAAGCCGCAGGACTGAGCTCCAGAGCGCGCAGCTCCGAGCAGAAGCCACGATAACGGTGCAGTTCCTTGACAGGCATCTGCAGTAGCGCGGCTGCGGCTGCCAGGCGCTCGCCGGCGACCGCACGCGCGTCGGCAGCCAAAATGTCTACCCCTGCTGCCGCCGCTACCACACGTTGACTGTGACGAGCCGCCGCTCGCCGCTGCGGCGACGGCTGCGGGTGTTTTCGTTCTTGTTGCGAGTGGGAAGTTTGAGGGGGGATTGGCTGTTTTGGCTCTTGTTGCTGCCCAATTGATGTGTCCGTGGAGGCGAGGTGGTGTAGCCGGCTGACGGACACGGGAATGGCAGCATCGCGCATGTTGCTGGTCCTATCAGGGACATTGACTGTGGTTTGGGTCGGCTGCTCGTCGGAAGGATTGGTTGTGTCCGGCCAGGATGGCACCCGGGAGGCATCTGCGGGATTGCCCTGTCGAAGCGGACACTCAGCAGCAGCAGGCGCCATCCTAGAAGCCACAGGCCGGAAAGAGTTCCTTCGAGATTCCAAGGTACGGGCTGCGGTACCAGGGCTGGTGTATGCCCTGGGGCCGGGTTGCTTAAGCTTGGCTAATTGCCTGTCTGCCCGTCGACGTGTGCGGACAGGGTTTGCTGGCGTCTTGACGGTGTCGGCAGTCGCGGTGCTCGCGTCGGTGTTGCCAAGCAGAGCTGCGGACTCGTGTTGCTTTATCGCTCCAGAAGCTGCTGTGGCGTTCCCGCCGCCCTCTGTGGACTCGAAGAGAAGTCTTCGATCGCCTGATACCATCTCAAGCGTGCGATACGCCTGGCCATCATCGACTTTGCCAAAGATTTTCTTAATTCCACCTTGATGTTTTGTATTTGCGGTGACGCCTCGCTGCTGCACCTTGTTGCGCTTGGACCGCGGCTGCGAACGGAAGGCGACCGCCACATACTCAAAGGCTGGTGCCTGCTTGAAGGCTGGGCCCAAGTCCAAGGAACGCTGTAGATGTTCTTGCTCGTTTACTACTGGCAAAGGTTCAACCTTTAGCTGCGCAGAGCCTTTCGCAGCGCACGCCAATCGTAGAGCTCGGCCGCCACCCGCAAGACGCACCCAGCTCCCCAAGCTGCAGGATACACGAGTTGACATTACAGCTGGCTTCACCGGCCGTATGGAATTGAAAGCATGATGATTTGGTACGCAAAACTTTGGCCCGCACGCACGGCCCGCCCGAACGGGTCAACCTCCAACTTCACAGCCCAAATAGGCTACTTTCATACCATAAATCTACGGAAACTATGTGTCTTGGCCACCTCTGTAAATCCTAGCTGGGTAGTATTTCGGTTGGTAGGTACGGCAAGGCCACGACTGGACAACTTCCGTTGTTCAGAACTCTTACTCTTTGCTGCATCAATACAATCCCTTGTGTGACCGAGCATGTGGCTTATATGCTAGAGGTGATACTTTGCGTAAGTGCTTTTGTCTTCACTTGAGCCAACGTGATGTTGCTCTGGAAGCATGCGACCACTACAAGATGCTTGAAAGGCAGCCCAGTTAGACAGCCCTTTATCCATCGAGCCAAAGCTTTCAAATGGATGCGTCAGGTTGGCCGGGTCCCGCCCGCGACGTTCCCCCGAAGCCAGATGCCGTTCCTACAGGCCAGTTCCTCGGACAGCGCCACCAGCGCGGGCCCCCAGGGACCTCTGGGAACTGCATCACATGCAGATTTGAGCCAGGCACGCGTGGCCGTTGTATCCATACCTGCCTGTCCTTATTGCAAGAAAGCCAAAGACGCTTTGACCAGGGCTGGGATCCCCTACGTGGACGTCAACGTAGCTTCTGACCAATCTTTGAGGCAGCTGGTTCGCGACATCACCGGCAGCCGCACTGTACCTCAGGTAGAGGCCGGGCCGCAGCGGTTGGAAGGCCCGGATAAGCTGTGTGTCAACAGCCGAGGTTATGAATCGGTTAACAGCATGGTGTGCGTGTGCGGCCTCCTCCCGAGGGTTCCCCTTCCTCTGTGGGCGCCTGCCGACCCAAATCACCCATCTGGGTCGGCGGCTCTCCCCTGCCTGCGACGCTCAACACCTGGCAGCTAGCCATGTAAAGCAGCTGCTGCAGCTCTTCGCCCACCTGTCATATGCCCTCTTCCGTTTGCATTCGGAATTGCGGGGGTTCCCGGCCCGCGTCAGTGTTCTCTTGCCGTCCTTCCAGTTACCTGCCATGTGCGGTAACCTGCGCTGCATCCGCTGCTTGGCGCCGTGTGAGCACGCGGCCACCGCCGTGCTTGAGATGGCTATAAGCCTGCCCGACCATGCACTCACGTATTGTGCTAAGGCTGCAGCTGCCCAGGCTGGGTCCCAGGCTGGGTTAGGGGTGTCGCGCGGGCGCTGACCCGGCATCATTTCAGTCCATCGCCTCTGCTCACACCCCGCTGTGTCATCGCATGCCACCCCCCCGCCGAGCGACAGATCTTCGTGGCAGGTCGCAGCGTAGGTGGCTGTGACGACCTGCTCGCGCAGCTTGCAGACGGCACCTTCGCCAAGGCGATGGCGATGGCGGAGGCCACTGCTGCTGCCGCCGTACCGCCTGGCCTCCTGGAGTCGATCCGAAGGGCACGGCTGCAGGCAGAGGCAGAGGCCAGGGTGCGGCTGATGCAGTATCGCGTGTATTTGTTGGCTTGTGTCTTGTACGGTCGGTGGGGAAACATGCTGTACGGCAAGGTACGGTAGGCTGCACGGACAGGGCCATGTGGCCAATGCGGTATGGACTCTGAGCTTTTGCTGGCTAACCGGCTGTTTTGCTGATCCGCTGTCAGAGCATTACAGTTGTTTGTTGAGGTATGTTGCGGTTGTTGCGGTTTCGTGAGGTTCTGCGGGTTGGAGAAGGCGGGTGGTGGTGGTCGGGTGAGGGGTGTCGTGGACTGGTGCGCCGGGCCCATGGGCTTTGCCGGTTGTCGGCGATGGATGGGCTGCCTGTGGCGAGGGCCTCGGGACTCACATGTGGACGGTTGAGGAGCTTAACCGCTGTGTAAATGTGTTAACCCATTGAATCCGCACCCCACCGAAACAGATTCAGGAGACCAAGGAGGACCAGGCCGATGCGACTACATCCCTTTTGGCGGATTTACGGAAGCGGTTGGTGCTGCCTGAGAGCCAGGGCGGCATTTCCCGGAGAGAACAAACCATTGGGTGGGTGCTCTTTCCCCGTTCCGTAATCCCCTTTTGAGGCTGGCCATCTTTGGCGGCTCCTACTTTTTGTATGCGTGTCGGAAAGGACGTCAAACTGTAGATGGCATGTAGATGTGCTATGGTTACATAATGATGCACTATGGTTTGAGTATTGTCCAGTTGCTGTTCCTCCTCTGATTCCAACCGTTGTGCGGGAGAGAGGGCGAGGGGCGGGCGCGGGCGGGACTGTTGGTTGCGGGTAAGGCGAGTCGGGAACTGTCTAAGGAGGGAACCAGGGAACACAGGGAGGAGGGCGAGGGGGATACCTCAGATGGCTGCCACTTGGTATTCGCACACAGCGACCTGGCTCGGTGAGGCCTGGCCTGGCTGGCTGGGCGCTCTCTCCCACTTTCGGACGAGAGGCGGATAGCTTTGTGAACCAGCTCCTGTTGGGGGAGACCGACCGCCGGGCACTGACCCCGCCATAAAGTCAGGATACATTCTTCTCGCAAAGCACCAATGCGAGATAGAGGGATTAAGTCAACCGCAGGCCACCAATACCATTGCCCCTGCCGGGCAATCCTCCATCCCCGGCGCCCCCACGCCACGTCACTCAGATCACACGGCACCTTCAAGGCCTTTTCCCTCCGCCAGCTGATCGAGTGGATTTCAGCCGCCGGCTCCGGAACCGATCCACGGGTCGCACTTGACCCACGAGTCATCGCAATGCAGCTGCTGGACGCCAATTATGTGGTGCCCGCCGCTCTGGACCCGGTTGATGCGGGGCGCATCAGGGCGGTGGTAGTGGCCGCGGCAGGGGAAGCAGTCCTCGCCTCCGAGGAGCTCGCCACCACGAGAGCCACCGCACTTGCCGCCGCCGCCGCCGCCACTGGGACCCAGCAAAAGGCCGCAAAGTCGGGAAAGAAGGCGGAGGCTTTGGAGGCGAAAAAGCAATGGGAGGCAAAGGATGAGGAGAAAGAGCAGCAGCAGCAGCAGGTGCTGCTTACGTTGCCAACGGAGGTACCGCAGCCGCCGGCGGGGAAGGCCCTTAACACCCAATTCTGGTGGCAGGGCCCGGCACGACCACCCAACGAGGTAAGGAGGAGGCCAGACACGTCGACATGTAAGTTTGGAGGGTTGTGCGTACATAGTGTTAGTGGTTACCAGGGGGGAAGGGTGGGGAGGGAGGAGTCGTTTGGGCCCACTTTGGGTGGGTGGGTGATGGCGGTTGGGTACTTGGATTGCATTGCGATATAGGGCGGTATGGCTCAGGCAGAGCTTCATGGCAGCAATAAAAACAGCAGCAGGCGTCTTCTTTCGGCCTGCCTGTGTTAAGGGTCAGGTGTAGTAAGCTGAGGTAGGAAGGGGGCAAGTCCCAATCTTGTATGGTAGTGGTGGGAGATTGCAAACCACCCGCCTTTGCACAATCGAGGAGCTGCAAAACCTGTGTGGGATGTATTTGCCGCATATATTGATGCATCCACAGGACGTGGAGCTGGATTCTTTTGTTAGAAGGATGCATCGACCTTAAGTGACTTCATGGGGCTCCGTTGGGTTTCGCCACTGTTCTTTCCCGTACGGTGACCGCGCCACGTCCCTTACCCCCGCAACTTCCAGTCTCCACCTTTTACCCAGCAAGCTAGTGCCAACGAACAACGGACAACAAACAAGTGAAACGATGAAACAACGAATGAACGGATCCTCGCGCTTACGAACGTAACGCCATCCCATTCTTCCGGGCCGTATCACTCCATACCCAAACCTTGCAAACACGGCGCCCCGCACGGCAAACCCCGCACAGCAAACCCCGCGACCTACCTCCCCAGGTCGCCGCCAGCCTGCGCAACCTGATCCTAGAGCTGTACGACAAGCATCTGAGCAAGGATGGTCGCTCCTTGAGCTACGGTGCCTTACGGTCCGACCCCAACTTTGCCACCTTCGTTGCATCCACTGCAGAGCTTCAAAAGGTGTGTGTATGTGTGTGTGTGGAGCGCACATACTGGGTTGTGTGCCTTGCTACGCAGGGGAGGGCGGAAGGCCGGAAGGTTCTGTGCCAGCCGTATGTGGAGCACGCGGGCGCCGAAGTCTGCTGCTGCTGCTGCGGGCTCTCTTCGCGCGTCCTCACGGACTCCTAACGCATGCTTGTGTGAGCTCTGGACGATGTGTCTTTCTCGTGTCGAACCCTCGTGAAAGTCTCCCCGCTGACTTGTCCGCCAAAACCCTTAACTCCCCACACCCAGCCCAGTTCCCTCGGCCCTCCGCCTTCGCACAAGCTGACGCCCAGTCTCACTGGTCTTCCCCTCCCCGGTTGTAACCTACAGAGCTCTTTATCGCCTCTGACTCGGGGCACCGCTCCGTCCTTCCACTGACCCCCTGCCTTCCCACTGACCCCCTTCCGGGCCATCCTTCAATCATTGAATGCCGGACAGACCGCATATCTATACCCAGCCAACCAATGAATCACTGAATCAATTATTCCTTCAACCGCTACACCATGTCGCACACAGGTGGATATTTCTCCGCTGAGCCGCGAGGAGCTGATGTCCTTCGGCATCAACCTCTACAACGCACTCATCATTCATGCGCTGGTGGCACTCAATCTCACACAAATGAGCGCCGCGCAGCGAGCCACCTTCTTCTCTCGCACTGCCAAGTACAATATCGGTGGGTGGGTGCGGGTGGGCGGGCGGGCGTCTGGCGACACGGCTCGGCGCTGTGCCGCGATATCCTCCGTCCTCGCTTAGGCTTTTCGTACGCCGGCTGATGCCGTGTTATGCAGCTGATCATCCGTGCATTTTACCCATTATATTCCTCCTCCCCCTCTTGTCTAACCCCTCAAGGTGGCCTGGACTACAGCGCCGACGACCTGGAGCATGGGCTTCTCCGGGGCGACCGGGCGGGCGCCGGTAACCTGTTTAACGTAGTGGGCCTCCACGGCCTGGCGGGGCCACACTGGCGGATGGACGACCCGCGGCGAGCCAAGGTGCGCGGTGAGGGACCCTTCTTAAGGTGCTGTGCTGTGCTGTGCGGGGTAGGGGCAGGGGTAGTGTAGAGGGGGAAGGCTTAAGAAGTAAGAAGCATCTAATCGACCAGGTGGGCCAGGTGATGGATGGTGGTGCTGAAGGGATGCTGAAGGGGACTGGGTTGGAATTAAGTTGAACGAGCCTGTTTTGGGGGGTGTTAGTCTCGGTGTGTTCCAACACGCTGTAATTGGTGCACCCGGGCGCAGGACTTTACGGATTGGGGGGTATGGGAGGATGGCACAAGGCTCGAGTGTGTGGGGTTGGGGTTATGATAACACGGAAAACCCAGGCAAGACCCGGACAAGGCTTGATCTTTGTGTGGGTGCCTTCCAACGCTGTGTGGGAGCTGCTTGCTCGGAGGCTAGCACGGCGGATGAGGTCCGCAGCAGGGCACTACAGCGCGAGCCCTGGGGAAGCCATGGCTGTGTGCTGTGAGGTGGTGTTGGTGGTGCACGTTGGTTAGTAGGCGCAGGCCATCTGTAGGGAAATAGGGGCAAAGCGTAGCTTCCCCACCTGGGCGCGTTCAACCCCTCACCTGGGTGCTGCTGCCCCCCACCCCACCCATCCACCCGCGCTCCTGGCACGGCTTGCTCGGTGCAGGTGGTGAGTCCGGTCGATCCGCGTATCCACTTCGCGTTGGTGTGCGGCGCCAAGTCCTGCCCGCCCATTAAGCTCTACACGCCCTCAAACCTCGAGGAAGGTCTGGCAGCGGCTGCGGAAGCCTTTTGCGCCAACGAAGTGCAGGTGGACCAGACCCGGCGGGAGGTCAAGCTGTCTAAAATATTCAAGGTGGGCGATGCGATGCGATGCGAGGGTGGGTGAGTGGGTGGGTGGGTGGGTGCTATCCCGCTAGGGCAGTAGCTCGCGGCAGGGGCCTCTGCAGGCCTGACAGGAGCGGGACCGCCGGAGCGGGCAGGGCCCCCCATGATGTGAAGGGGATGGCCGCAGCGTAGACCACAGCGTGTACCTTTGAGCTCTCGCCTCTTTGAGCCCTCGCGTCTTTGAGCTCTCGCGTCTTTGAGCTCTCGCCATCCAGCTCTTTCCGTTCAACTATCGCGACGGTCATGCTTTCACTTCGCTGACGGACTGCTGGCATGATGATTGTTGTTCATCCAGTGGTACGCGATTGATTTTGGGCAAGACAAGTACAAGCGCCTGTCGTACATTGCAAGCTTCCTGTCGGAGCCAGTTAAGGGCGAGCTACTGGAGATGGTGCGGCAGGCCCAATCGGGGCAGGGGGATGTGCGGTTAGCGTACCAAGAGTACGACTGGAGCCTCAACGGCACAGATTAGGTGAGAGCGGCAGAGCGTGGCGTGGCAGGATGCTATCCTCGGGTGTCAGCAGTGCGACTTCTTTTACCGATTGCTTTCGGGCCGTACCGGATCGCCATATGGTACGTGCCATATGGCCTGAACGGCACGGTTCAATGTTGGATAGCGCTTGAGTTGCAGTGGCCAGTCATTTCATGGATTTGTTTAATTTTGGAGTTGTACGACAAAATAAGTGGTTTAGAAGTTTACCGTACGGTACGGGGTGAGTAGGAAGGTCCGGTGCCCAATCCTTCTTTGTCCTACGTTTTTGAGGCGCCATATCACCAATTATAAGAGCTGCTTTAAGTATAGGGCAACAGGGCAACATTTCCTTTAGCAAATTTCCAAGTGGATGCGTGACCAGCAGTCGGTGGAGGATATCCTAGGTGACCCAGCCAACCAAGGACCCAACATTTGCAAGTTGAACCCTCCTGGCCCCTCCTGGCCCCATCGGCATCCGTTATTAGTTTCGTGTACGCGTGCTGCATGGATCATGTGTAGCATTATTGCACGACTACAAGGTACTATGTGTCGTACGGTAACACTCCAACAAGAATGTTAACCGGTAACAGGCCCATGATGTCCACTAACCGCATTGCGGACCAGTTACCTCCATTGCCCGGCACAAGTCGCCGGTTATCTACATCACCTGATACAAGTCTTTCAATATACAATATCTGCTATTCGGCACCTCGGCTTCCTCGACCTTCTAACACCCCGGAAGAAACACTTCCTACCGCTTCTGTTTCTTTTCTAGGGTTCAGTGAGATCCATTTTAATAAAAAATTTCACCAATCCTGCCCCATATTTGTTTAAGAAGCATGCGGTTTCCGCGTTGCCCAGTTTATCCGACCCCCCTCTCCCTACATGCGATTAAAGAAGATAGCGCAGCACGGGCCCCATAGCATTAATGTCACTGCACGTACATGATTGAATGTGGTACGGTGGATACGATCGGATCCCCGATATTGCCGGCACCTAAACACACTGCATAGTAGGCCAGGAAAGGCCTGAACAGGTTCAGCCACCACCAACCAAAGGAGTCACTTCCTTGCCCACCGCTTCGAAGCGAAGACTGTCGGCACGGACAGTGATTGTGGCCAGATGATAAGGATAGGCGTCCACCGTCCAAGGCCCCACCCAGTGTACAGTCCAGGGTGCTGAAGGGCTCTCGATCTGACCAGCCCATGATGCACATAACCACCAACCCACCCACCAGACTATTTTCAAGCAGGATGAAGACTGCGAGGGGAAAATATTCCGGAGGCGAACCTCTCGAGGCATGACGCAGTAAGCCTTCATACATATCCCCACGATGACTAGTGGCTGCCAAAACCACCACATCCAGAGATGAGTGCCACCGGGACGAGCACTACTCATCCCGTTCCCAATCTGCTACTGCGGCTGGCTCTGTCCTCCGCTCTGGGTGTCCATCCATAAACAACTACCCAGCGCTGCATATGGGGCCCCAACCGCATGCATCGTCTTCTACACAAACATCACCTTGGCCCAGACCTCCAAGCCCGCTGCGGCCTTTTATACGCGTCAATATCTTCCTGCATTGCTGCCATCGTATGGTCCACCTCCTTCCTTGCGGACTCCACCTTCTGCTGCGGACTCCATCCCGTCTTCCAGCCTCTTCTGGGAGGCCTCCAGCTCCTTGGTGATGGGCTTCACCCAGCCTTTGCCACAGCTGCTAGCGCATCAGCGCCCTGCTTCACCTGGGCTGCTATTTCGGAGGCGTCCAAAACAGGGTACAGCACCTTGTGCATACGGGCTAAAACATGAGAGAAGGACCGGGCGCACGCGCGCGTGTGTGTGTGTGTGTGTGAGTGTATATGTGTGTGTGTGTGAGTGTATATGTGTGTGTGTATATGTGTGTATGTACAGGGGGCCACTTACTGGGATAGACAATAGCAAGATAGTTTAAGCACTGGATGGGGCTGCCCTTTTCGGGAGCCGCAGCCGTTATGTGGCCAACACATGCTAAGGTTTTCATTCCTCGTTTAGCACATCGTAAACTAATGCAGTTTCGTTTATGTTGCTGGGCTTTGGAGGCAAACAGAGCACGAAGGGGCAAGTACCATGTCTCCAGGGAGCAGCGGTTTTGCCGCTGTTGTGGCAAGTCGAGGATGAAAACACGTGTTATTAAAACGCCCAGCCTATAATGATATTCGTGCGGAAGAGGTATTCAATTGTCAACAGAGCATGATGGAGGCCATGAAATGGGAGCCAGCACGTTTAGTTCCCCTAAAGGGGATGAACTAAGGCGAGGATGTTGGAGCATATGTGGGCTCACCGCAACTCAGGTATCCCCCTTGGGCCTTCGGGTCGTATGGGTAGTTTTACAGGTATGGGGTCACGCACCCTCAACCCTGTAACACACACACGCACACACAAATAGCAAAAGATTGATCCGATTGCAACTACCTGGTAACTACCTGCATCTAAAATCCATCTTTCACGAACGACCTTGCCCCACACTTCCAGAGCGAGCGACGGACCTTTCCGACCAGTTGCACGGAGACAAAGTACCCCTGCACGGCATCCGTGAGTAGCTTAGTCACCGGGTCTCGACTGCCATTGCGGATCGCCAGCTGTATAGCTATTGCATTGGCCTGCCACATGTTCTTCTCAAAAATCACGTTGCCCTTCACCTTAGTCACCAGCTTTGTTGCCTTGCAGCCGTTGTCCATCGCCACCGCCGGATGGGCTTCCCGCGCTACCAGTGCATCATCAGGTGCCCGGACGACAGTCAACAAAAAACTGCATCACATCGGATCACGACCTGTAATTTTGATGCGATTTAGCTGACTCGGGATTTGAATGGGGGGGTGGATAATCGCGCCGAAAACTGGAAAATAACAGGGTATAATTCCTTGATGTGCTATGCACTCACCGTGCTCCATAGCAGCACGGTGACTTGCACTTCTCCTGCCGCTTTTCTTTCGCCGGGCACCCTTCCTTGGCATCGGTGTGACCTAAAGACGGGGGACTGTGAACCCGACATCCATGCTGATGTATGCAATGGGGTCATCCAGCTAGACCAGCGATGAACCCTTGGCATGATGATTCATGCAAGTGTATGTGGTGGCCGCGCTTCTTGCCCATTGTGTCTTATTGCAATGGTAACGCTCGCAGGTGCGAATTTGCAATACATCCCCTGTTCATGGGTTTCATTTTCCGGGGACATGGGTTCCCACGGACTGACAACCGTGATTTAACTTGTTAAATGGTGTAGGTTCTCGCGAAGCTCAGCAAGGCAAACTAGGGTTTTCTAGCAACAGTAATATTTTGATTGGAGTGGTTCCGGAGGATGGTTCCGGGGCGGCTGGAGAGGCTCCGCTTGCGTAAGGTTTGGTAGTCGTTGTGAGGGCTGCGTTTGCTGTCTGCTTCGGTAATCGTACCCGGCTCGCCCACTGCAGCGAACTCTCTAGCATCGATAACCTGGTGAAGAGAAATGACGTTGCACAGAAGATAGTTTCTGCGCTAACGTCCAAGCATGGCAGAACCGGGCGCAAACTGGACGCCGGCTGAGAGCAGTCTGCACCAGATCTCTAAGCGGTCGATCAACTCATTGGGTGCATGGGCAAGGCCGAGGATGCGGAGAGGAAGGATGGGGAGAAGGCGCTCCACACTGGGCTTGGGACGCATAGACTGGCGGCAAAGCTGGCGTTCACGCATCTGTTGGGATTCGTCTCGTGACCCGCGCTCACAATTAATTAAATGTTCGATATTCCATCCCGGCGCGATCATCTCAATGTTTATAATCTGTTAATGAGTGTTATAGCTGTCAATTGGGATTTTTTATGATAACGGGCGTAACAGTAACAGTTACCACGTGGGATTCTCTTCGATGCGATCCGAGGCAAGAATTTTCCCTTAGTAGACCTGACCAATATGCGGAGCAATATTGCAATGCGATGGCACTATCATCGACTGCATAATGTTCAGCAGCCGCTTCGTTCGTACCATTTCCGCATATGCAAGCAATACGAACGCGCTACGCCCTTACAGACACACACACCATATCAGATTTAAAATTTTCCTGAAATAGGCATGGAAAGGCTGATGTATACATGCTCGTCTGATGTCGAATAGGTGAGCCGGTTGGGAGGCCAAGAGGCCAGTAGGCCGGGCGACCGACAGGCCCACCAGCCGGCAGGCCCCGGGTAATGTTGCCCGCCAACATTACTTGGCAGGTCAGGAGGTGGCAGAGCATTATGACCCTTGACCCAAGCGTCTCAGCGGAACCTTGGCCCATGCACAGATGTATGCATTTTTCATGCACTCTCCCAGTATTAGTGTGATGGCGTGCGCGACGTCTTGTCGAAACCACCTTGGGGCAAAATTCCTTCGCGAATTTGAGGTAGGCCTCCAGCCGACTCCCGCCCTGCATACGCCCCGCAGAGGTGTGGTCTGTGCCAAAGCCCGGCAGGCTCGTGGCTTACAGATGCAACGCCAAGTAGTTCAGTTTCTAGGCTCTTGGGCGACAACGATTCCAGTATATTCTTTGATCGAATTACGGACTGTGGATTCGGGGAAGCTTTTGCATATTTAAAGCAGAACCACGTTGGTGACGCAAGCATGCCAATCGTTCTGTCCGCAAATTACAGGAAGGGTTGCAGCCAGAAATGTTGCCATCACTGCCATGAGACATGTTGATAACAAAAACAGGGTCTGCATGGCCATAAGCATGTAGGCAAAGGAATGACATATAATAAAAAATTACGCATACCTACTTGGCGCACACCCTTGCAAAATGCACAAAGTCATGGTCTGAACTACACCCTGCGTCCCTTTGTCAGCTCCCACCAAGTCCTCGGTTTCAGTACATAAAGGAGTCGAACTCGCCAAAACGTCTCTTGACACTCATACCAATCCGAAATGCCATTAGCGTAAGTTATCAGTCGAGCGGTATACTATGGTGCAAAATTTCACGCCTTGATGGGATGTAGGATGTATCTGTACGAGCACACCTGCGCAAAAAGCTCTATTGCACCGAAGCAGTAACGGGCTCCTGAGCACAGGAGCGATAACCCTTGCCTGCGCACGCCGCTAGGCCCCAACGTTTCCATGGACCCCGCCCGTGCTGCGGTAAACATTATCTGTAACGCATTGCAATCCCACAACCATTCAAGGTTCAAGTGCCTATCTGCCAGCTGCCGATGCCCGCATCCTTGTAGCATCCTTACGCGTAGTTCTTCTGCAAGAACGCGTCCAGAGGCTTGCCCAGGGCGTACACGATGAAACCAATCTCGCGGAGCTTGGCATGGTCCAGGATGTTGCGGCCATCAAAGATGAAGGCAGGCTTAGTCATCTTGTCGTACATTGCCTGGTAGTCGTATGTCTTGAAAGCGTCCCACTCCGTCAGAACACAGATAGCGTGCGCCCCCTCTGCTGCAGCGTCCGCATCCTGAACCACCTGCACATTCTCCAGCATGTGGCTGGCAGAGCGGCTGTAGTTGGGGCGGTCCCACTCGAACTTCGGCGCCGAAAGATCTCGGAAGATCTGCTCGGCAGTCACCTCCGGGTCGTACACGCACACCTTGGCGCCATCGCGAATTAGGCCCTTGCACACGTCGACGGCAGGTGTCTCACGGGTGTCGCCAGTGTCCTTCTTGAAGGCAAACCCAAAGATGGCAATCTTCTTCTTGGAGACTGTGTTGAACATGGCGCTGATGACGCGCTCTACAAAGCGTTGCTTCTGATAGTCGTTCATGGACACCACCTGGTACCTGTGAAAGCGAACAATGGAGAGAGTAATGGAGAGTACACAGTCAACACGTCACGGCTGAGGTTACCATAGACCAAGTGGAAATCAAGTGGAATCTGCTACAGCAAGGCGGTAGCCTTGCAGGCTAGCAGGTTTGCATCAAGACCTAAATAAACTGGTCTACGCCCCTGTCCCATTTCTTCCCCCACTTACCAATACTCAGCTACCTCCTTAAGGCCTACGGACTCGCACACATAGCACAAGTTGAGGATATCCTTCTGGAAGCACGATCCACCAAAGCCCACAGAGGCGTTCAGAAACTTAGGGCCGATGCGGCTGTCCGTGCCAATTGCATGCGCCACCTGTTGCACGTCAGCACCGGTGGCCTCGCACAGGGCCGAGATAGCGTTGATGGACGAGATGCGCTGTGCCAGGAAGGCATTGGCTGTCAATTTGGCAAGCTCCGCCGACCAGAGATTGGCTGTCAGGATGCGCTCGCGTGGAATCCAGTGGGCGTACACGGAGGCTAGACTTTCAATGGCCTTCCTGCCGCTCTCGGTGTCAGAACCGCCGATCAGTACCTGTTTTGTAGGGATATAAAGCATTAGTACTAGTACAAACACCTGCCGCCTGCATGCTCAACTAGACATGCAGCTGCCCTGCACAGGAACATACCGACTAAATTGAGATGCGACGGGAATGCAATTTACAAGCTTAATGTTCCGCAGCAAGTAGAGGGAGGCATGTTAAGCACCCATGAAGAGCTTCACATGAGGGCGCAAGTACGTAGCGCGCTCTAAAGGGCTACCGTCAGCACTCACGCGATCCGGATGGCGCAGGTCCTCGATGGCGGTGCCCTCCGCCAAGAACTCCGGGTTTGACAGAATCTCGAACTGGACATTTGGGTCCTGGCAGTTGCGCTTCAGCACCTGCGGGCGGACATAAAAGGTGAAAATTGCAAGTCCAAACAGCAAAGGTTTGTGCGTGCCGAGTGGCTTAGTTCAATCCCTCAATCCCTCTTGCACTCGCGATAAAATTAACTGTCTCATCGCTCGGCGCATAAATTCCATCTTGAAATGTCATCCTGAATCGGTAAGGCAGCAGAAGGGAACCACGTTTTACAACCGCCCACGAATGATCACCTTGCCAATGGCCTCAGCCGTCTTGACGGGAACGGTGGACTTCTCCACAACGATCTTGCTGCTGGTAGACACCGACGCAATCAGGCGAGCAGCGCCCTCCCAGTAGGTCAGATCAGCAGCCTTGCCGGCGCCGATACCAGTGGTCTTCGTAGGGGTGTTGACACTGCACAAGGGGAACGGGAAAAGGGAATAGCGACCGCGATGATCAGCCGTCACCAATAAACATTGTTACACTCGCGTCGTTCTCCTTTGTGCTAACCATTGTTTAGGGCTGATATGCAACACACACACTTAGGCTTAACTTCCCTGTAGTTCATCCGCACCCCGCAATTGCACATGCCGACCCAAATCACCCTTCAGTCATTACCCTGATGCTACACCAAAAGCCGCTTACCTCACAAACACAATGTCAGCCTCGCCAACGTGCTTCTTGGTGTCGGTGGAGAAGAACAAGTTGCGGCCGCGGCACTCCTTCACCACTTCAAGGAGACCGGGTTCGTAGACTGCAGTATTGAAAAAGGTCCAGTTAGTCGCATCCGTGGGGTTGGCACGGGAATTTAGCTGACCTGTGTGGAGGGTGTGATTCCCCCAATACACAAGGCCTCGCGCACTTACTGGGTAGCTTGTCGCTGTTCCACGCCTTGATGCGCTCCTCATTAATGTCGACTACCACGACCTACAGCAAAGATACAGGTAAGGAGCCAACACCAAACCTTCATGAACTGTACGTGTAGCGAAGCTTTGGACGTGTTGCTACCGTCAATGACGCTATGTCTTTCTCATCAGGTTGAACTCCTTACCTCAATCTCAGGGCAATGAAGCGCGACCACTGCAAGAAGGAAAATGACCAAACACAGTGTCAAAGGCGGTAGATGTATGTCCAGCACAGAAGTCCCCGCATAACAGAGTGAACTTGAAAAACTCCTGGATTCACTATCACAACTTATTGAATAGTAACCCAAAATCAACGGCCCTTTCGCCCCTGAGCACGCAACAGAGCATCTTACACGATCAACCAGAGGCGACCCGAATTATGCTCGATTGTGAAAATGCAAATAATAGCTAAAGAATGTCTACACATGTCGTTAGGAGTAGAATAACTCTTTTATGCTCGAGCACCACCAAGCATGCACCGGACCCCATCGCATTGACTCAGAACAAGTACTTACTGGCCATGGTTGGGCCGCCCACATAGCCAGCACCAATACATGCGATCTTCATTCCTCTGGAAGGGACGAACGGTCAGGAGTCTTGCAACGGCGTGAAGGTCTTGGCGATCGGTACAACTGTTACACAGTTGCTAAACTATAAGGAATAGTTTAAATAAATAGCTCACTGAACCGTTCTTCACGCTGCTACAAAGCGAAGAGTCTGCAATAAAAGACCATGGTGGGGCAATTCTTTATAATGGCTGCAGCACAAGCGAGTCGTACAGCTGGCCAGGCCATCGAACCGTCATGGACAACTGTCACCAACCGACAAGGCGCTTCCAGCTCGGAAGACTTCACAACAATATGTGCAATCATTATCCATGTTTGGGTGCCACCTGCGCTCTTGTGGACCTCGCGTCCGTGTTGCACATTTCGGCGCATGGCCCGCTGTCTCCGCGTGTTCGCCGCCTGGGGCGTCGCAAACGAGTCAACCAGGCTGCAAGACTACATTATTAAGCAACACCATAAACACGGAAACTTAGCAACCGCCCACCCCACGTTTTACGCGCTACTGAAAACTCATGTCCAGTGTGTATGGCCGATTGAAGACGGGATTAGCGTATGTGGTAAAGTCTATCTCGTCACGGTCGGGCTTGGAGGGCGAAGGGTTAATCGCCGTCTGCTGCTCTACCATAAACGCCGATAGCGTATCCTCAAAGGAGGCAGACAGCGCCACAGCAGCCTCTCCTTGCACCGCCCCCGATGGCTCCTCCCCAGTCGCTGACGCATTTGCCACGCTTAACCGTGCAATCGCCGCCAACGCCGCACCCCCTGTAATGGAGCTGGTAACGGATGCAGCAAACAAGCTCTCCTCCACCGGCAGCACCCTCGGACTCGAACCCGGCGGGACGCCGCTGCAACTGTGACTCGTCGAAGTGCCGCCGTCGCGCGACAGTCGCTGCTGTCGCCGCAACGAGTCCATCCAGTCATCCACCGCGTCCATCCGAACACTGGCCAGCAGCACGCTGTCGCGACCCACATCGCCCACGCCGACACAACCGCCGCCGCCGCCAGCACTACCCAGTGCCAACCTGGCACTTGCTCGGCTGGTCCGAGGACTGCTCAAAACCATGGGAGGCGCTGCCGGCGCCAACGGGCTACTGCTGTCCTCAAGGCTGTCTCGGAGTTTCGCGGACGCGCCACCGCCGCGGCTCAGGGTCAACCCCAGGCGGCTGCAGCGACGGCCACTGGTGCTGAGCGTGAAGCTATGGCTATGGCTCAGGCAGCGGCTCATGGCCCCGGGTTCGCCGTACAGGTCGCTGACAAGCTCCGATGGCACAGTGTTGGGCCGCGAGCTGAAAAGGCGTTGCGCAGGGCTGGGCGGGCCGCGCGGGAACTCCTCTTCCAGGGGGTCCTCTTCAGCGCCGTCTTCACCGTCGCTGCCGACGCCCCACACGCCATCCCTCTCCTCCTGCACCAGCCAACCATTGGCCTCTAGCTCATGGCGGAAACTCGACCCCGGGCCCGGGATATGGTGCGTGAAAGCCATGAGCACGTTATCGTCGTACTGGATGGCACCACCATACGTCTCGTTGCCGTACGGAGCAGGCCCATAGGGTCCGCCACCGCCGCCTTGCAGGTTGCCAGGCAGCGAGGCCGCCGGCGGCGGATGCGCCGCGGGCGGCAGCGGCACGGGTGAGGGAGTCTCCGGGGTGAGGGGGTGCGGTGCCATGGAGCGCGCGGTCACCGCAAGCGTCATCGGGCCCTGCGGGCCTGCCGAATGCGTGCGGCGCAGTCCTGGGGGCTGCTGGTTCTCCGGCGGGGGTATGTAGCGGGGTGGCGGTCCCCGGCAACGGACACCTACGGGTTGAGACACGGCGGTAAGGGGAGCATGACAGGTGTAACATGGGACCTCCGAGCTCATACACCATACGGTAAATGAACCACCATGGCTCTGATGTGAGCATTGCAAGGTCCGTTGGCAAGTGCCAGTGCCATTTCCCTGATCTGGATAGGCCCTTGAAGCTGGCAAGTGCATTTTTCGATGTGGGTCACTCTTTCCGGCTGACAGCAACGTCAAAACCCAAGAGCCGGCGCAGCGGGTAGGTAACGGGGGGGGGCACGCGTTGACATGCTACAAGCGTGCTGCCATGTACGGGGAGGACGTCTTCCAAGGCCCATACCTGCACCGAACCCAAAGAATTTAAAACGCCACTACCGCCTGGGTTCCCCTCCAACTGCGGCTCTTTCCTAGCCTGCTCCGAGTGGGTCTTACACGCTTCAGCGGCACAGAAGGGCAGCGTCTTCATGTAGGTTCTCATGATGCCACCTAAATATTCCTCATTAGAGAAAAAACCCAAATCAACCGACACAGTGTCAGCTGCTCTGGGTTATCATAGCATGCTTGGAACACGAGAGGATTTGCTGCCGCAGCGGTTGTTGTTGGTTTCGGCTGGTTTCGAGGCTGCTCAGGATTCCTGGGCATCCGTATGGACCTTGAACTTTTTTTCCGTATGGACCTTGAACCAAAGCAATGTGGCCCATGCCAGGCACAGCCATACACAGCATTTGGCCGGTGGTTTATGTATAGAAAACAAGGAAGCGAGGAACACGGCTGGCCTCGCTCACTTACCTATGGACGGCTGCTGAACCAAGGTGCTGTGCGCGGCTCCGTGTGCGATTGTGGTACCTTGGGGCCCGGGGGGAGCCGGCGGCCTACCCACGGGTCCCGGGGATGCCACCTCGCCGTGCAGCACCACACGACCCTGCAGCACCAGTTCAGGCGGCTGGCCGGCAGCAGGAGGCCCACCGCTCTGCATAGGGGCCCCACCGCCCTGAACCCACGCAACCGCACCAGAGGTAAGGGGCTGCAGCTGCGGTCGAGCGGACAAGCCTGGCCGAGGTGGGAGCTGGCCATTGGCACGCGGTGGATGGCGAGGGGTAATGGTCTGGGCGGCCTGCGGACGGTAGGTAG
The DNA here is from genome assembly GCF_000143455.1 of Volvox carteri f. nagariensis. Taxonomy (NCBI): domain Eukaryota; kingdom Viridiplantae; phylum Chlorophyta; class Chlorophyceae; order Chlamydomonadales; family Volvocaceae; genus Volvox; species Volvox carteri. The sequence goes on along the minus strand of NW_003307545.1, from coordinate 4,706,039 downwards.
CAGCCGCCACGCTGCTCGGGCCTGCGGCCAAGAAGGATTGGAAAACGCTCGCGAGATAGCCCAAAGAGATAGGAGGAGCGGCGCAAACAAACAGCACTTGATAAGGTATGAAGTCGGGGAGCAAGCCTGTGCGTTTGACCAATAATACGCCTTTCAGGAGCCTCATGCAGCCGGTCCTATGTCGCGCTGAGTAGTAGCTTACCTTTACAGATGTCGTTTTATGACGTTGGAAGCCGCCAGACTGTACGCATGCCAAAAACATAAGGAACTAGACCGGTTGCCAGCCCCAAACCCCGGGTTTCTGTAATTCATTACCGCCATCCAACAACTCAACTGGCACACACAGTTCTGGGAAACTGAAAGCGTTTTGCCACTGTGCGCAGCCCGTACACACCTCTACGCACCTTTCCAGGACCTCTTTGTACACCACCAGGACCCGGCTCGGGCTTGCGGCGCAATCCCCTACCCACATATCCTCCATAGCGTCATCGCGTCACAGCATGGCGACGCCCTTTCAAAATTCCAACGCCTTTTCAACGACCCGTGGATGAAACAACGCGGCCGGTTAGATCTCTATAGGACGCCTGGCTTGTTCGGGCGTGTTGGTATTCATTGATGAGCCGCTTCTGGAGCCCACTGTAACTCTGTGACATTCACGTACGTTTCCCAACTGACAACCTAACCGACAACCTTGCCAGTTTTCCTGAACCGGCAAGGCTCTCACCTGGTCCTGCAGCCTCGCCGTGCAAGCTGCGTTCCCCACCCGCGTTGAGCGGCACGCCAGCCAGCCCCAAGTTGAGGTCGCCGGCACCCCCAGAGCCCTCGCCTGTGGACCTGTCGTGAGTCACTGTGGAGCGAGCACGGCGCACCAGGACGGGACGGGAGGGCTGGCCCAGAGCGGCTCGACGAACCTGGGCAAGACGGGACCGCAGAATGCCGGGGAGGGGCGTGCGACGGGTGGGGTGGGGTGGGGTGGGGTGCTAACATCAGGAAGAAGGCTAACGTCTTTTCAGACCTTAGACCCGGTCGGCCCCGATGACCCAACCCGGTCGGCCCCAATTGAGTGAGACCGAGGGGAAAGGGGAAGGGTCTTGGGATAAAGGAAGGCCGCTTCAGGACTCGAGAGATTAACAACTCGTTCGCGAGAGGGATGCGGGCGGAGATAGACGGATAGATAAAAGGTAGATGGATGGAGAGAGAGAGAGAGAGAGGGGGGAGAGTTATGGGGACGGCAAGTGGCGAGGCAGATCAGTAAGGAAGAGAGAAAGAGGGTGGTAGTCTTCATCCACACACAGAGCTGAAACACGACCATTGGGATCAGTGTATGGCTGAGAGGTATATGTAGCGTAGCTGCGGCGATGGAGGAATGTGAGCGCACGTGTGCACATTCCCAATCAGCCGTCACGCCCGCCGCGCCGTGCCTTCCTGTCCAAGACGACGGGGCTATCTACACCTAAGGCGGCCTTACACGGCGCGACCCGACCCGACGAGACCCCCGGTACACACTCGCCCACGGGACAAGGCCTGTCCTATTGCCTCTCGGCATTTGGGGCCCCGGACAAATCGACCTTTGCATCCTGCACTGTACACCTTTGTAATCCACACACTTTGCCGCCCTGCCCGGTCAGCGACGGCCGTGTGCTCATGTGCTCAAACCCCCCAGTTATAGAGACCAGAGCATGCCGGCGTCAGCTCGCCACCCACCCATCCAGCTGCCTCACCAGCATGTCCGACAGGTCGTGCGGCGGCCCGGCCTGGCCGCCCTGAGCCGCCGCGGCCCCTCCGGGACCCACAGTCAGACCCTCCACTGCCAGCAGAGGCCGCCGCTGAGCCGCCAGCCGGGCTTCCAATGAGGGAGGCTCCTCGGCCGTGATCCGAGGCCCGGCACCTGCCCTCGCAATCGTCGTCCCCCGCACCGGGTGCCTGCACACACAAACCAGCAGGTTACATCGCATACCCAACCAAGGAGATCTGTATACGTGTACACAAAGGCAGCAATTACGTGTTTGCGATTGGACATCTGTTCAGGTGGCAAGAGACCAATGACCCGACGACATGTCCCATACCAACTCAGCCTAGGCACCAGGAAAGGCGACAGTTCTTTATACCAAATCCACGCGACCTATTCGCCACTCTGAGTTTCGACAGAGGCGAAGTTTCCCCCCTTTCCAGCGCACCCCGATATGTCGGCTTCCTGAGTGTTCCGCACCTGGCGCCAGCAGCGGCAGCTCCACCACCTCCACCTGCCTGCCGCGCAGCAGCCGCCGTGTGCTGCTGCTGCTGTTGTAGCTGCTGCCCCGCCGCCCCAATCACCAAGGCGTCTCGCGCCGTGCTGCTGCCGTTGCCGCCACCGCCTCCCGCGACGCCACTCGCGCTCGCCCTCCTCATCTCCCCGGCCGCCTGGCCCGCGCCCTCCGCTTCTGCATGCGCCTCCCCATCGCCACTGCCGCTGCCGCCACCGCCGCCGCGAGGCGAGGTGATACCGCCGGCGATATCCGACAGGTGCGTGTGGGAGTGAGTTCGCTGACCCATATGGGCACCGGAGGCTGCGGCTGCATTGCCGTGGCGTGGCGACGTCGGGACGCCGGCGATAGCGCCGCCGGGGCCGATGCTGGGCTGCACCGTCAGACGGGCAATGGGCAGGGCGGTGGGCATCATGACGGGCCGTTCCGCTGGCGCCCCGAGGGACTTGGGGGTGTCCTTCACAGCGAAGGGGTGCTGTGGATGGTGGCCGCCGGTGAAGCAGCCCTCACACAGGTCAAATTCAGCACAGATGAGGCAGCGAAAGCGCTTGCCCACAAGCGGCGCCTGAAACACGGAGGATTCCCAAAAGGGGGGGGGAAACCGAGGGCGGGTTACAAGATAACGGCACGCTGAGTTGGGAGGCATGGATAAGGTCCGCGGGACTCGGGGAGAACAAAGGCGTGAGGGTGAGGCAGGAAGCGAGGCAAAGTAAGCATGGCATGGCATGGCAGGGCTGTGGGGAGGATCCTTAACGCAAGGCCAGGACTGGGGAGAAAGGCGCGCGCGCGCGAGAGAGAGGCGTGTAAACGTGTGCGATGGGCTACACAGTTGCGCAATTGGCGCCGGAAATGGGTTTTTCTGGTCCTGGTTGTTGTGGGTTTGGTCGCAACGCGCCACACCACACAGCATCAGACCTGACATCTGCTCCCGTTCCGCCCCTCTCGCTTCCGCCACTGCACGGCATTACCTTCTTGCAGGCTCCGCAGTGCGTGCCGTAGTGCACGTCCTTGCGCTCCTCTCGTGCCTTGCGCTTGGGCGGCGGTGGCCGCCATTTGAACTCCCCCCACTCGGAGCGGCACAGCGGACAGGTGAGCTCCTTGCCCAGAGACTGTACCTGGTGCTCCATCCACACCCTGTGCAAGATGGCGCGGGGAAAGGTGCGGGGGGGGAAGAGGAAGCACGGCGGGATGCCTGTGTTGGTCGTAAGGAGACCACAGTGGGGAACGTGTGAAGAACGTGCCATGCAAGGAAATGACTTAAAACTTCGGAAGTGGCAACGCCCAGCACTCCCCGGCATGTGGTGTCCATGGAACGGAGGAGGGGGGTAGAGGGGCGGAGGGGAATCATGTGATGCAAGATGCAAGAAGCGAAGGGTCAACTGCCGACGTCCCAGACATCAACTGCCATGAGGAGTTAGATTGGTTGCCCCCGGCACGGACATTCGTATTCTTACTCGCTATAACGGCAGGGAAGATGCAACGGCCGACTGCAATTTGCAGGGAGCTCTGTCCCCCCTTCCCTTTTGCGGCCACACAGCACGGCACGCTACACCACGCCTAAGTCGCGTCCACCAATTTCCGCACGGTGCTGTGCGGCTGCGACCGACTCACCCCATGCACTTGCCGTGCACGTTCCGGCCACAGCCGAACCTACACCACACCAGGTTGTCGAGATCCTGACCCAACATGTCCTGCGCGTAGAGGTACGGCACGTGCACGACACGAGTAAGGCGCCAGTAGGAAATAGTTAAGGAGCGCCGTAGAAGAAACGACTGGGGTTGGGTTTTAGTGAGGTATTGGAACCAGCATATCCAGGATCGCGGGGCCCACACAGAGGTCCTGGTAGACCAGGCAGCATGTTCAAAACTATGCGAGGAAGAAGGCTTATGTACGTATGACCAACTGGAGATCGTACGTAAACCCCTTTCCCGGGTCCTGGCTCCCGTTGTGCTTCAGCAAGCCCTTGGTCTCGAGGGCCACTACTACCTCCCGTCCGTAAGAGGGCTCCTCACAGGGCGCCTCAGAGGGCGTCTGAGGGCAACCTCTTTTCTCATAGCACCCGACTCTAGTGGATTCATGGAGCCATGCGGCACTCACCTCGTAGCAAATGGGGCAGGGCTCCTCCTGGAGGCCGCGAGGTGGTGGCGGTGGTGGTGGCGGTG